>NW_024387291.1:1833718-2149303 GCF_900408965.1 Simochromis diagramma | reverse complement strand
CGTGACTGCACTGCATTTTCTTCTTAGTAATGGTAACAGCGTTGGAATGATAGAAGTAGTAATTAGTTAGATTACTGGTTACTGAAAAAAGTAACGCTTGTTACTTGTAATGTCGTTATTCCTGCACTGGGCATTAGAACTACTTGGACATAGGTTTTTATCTTTGACCTTTACTGCAGCAGTCTGGATCACTCAATCTGGTCCAGTGAAAGTGTTTGCTATAGGTATATACCCATAGGCCAGAGGGCTCCCGGAAATTGAGGCCTGTTCCATTGTGACTTCCTTTCCATCTGTTCTCTACTTCGGCCGCTCCATAAACATGGTAGGTGTGATATTCACAAGAGTGTTGTGTCTTGTGTGAAAAACTACGCTACCTAGTGGATACTTAATTAAATAAAAAATAATCAGCAGGGAAGCAATGTAATGGTCACATGTATCTGTGTGGTGCAATCAGCAATGAAGTTTCTGTTATGTTGACACCAGGGTCATCTTCTTATAAACACCAGAAACCCTACAGTAGTTAATAGCAAATTAAGGCAGCCCAGGTGTTATCTGAGAAAACTCAGCTGCCGCCATTTTCTCTTTCCTGGTAGATTGCTGGAATTATAGAAAGCTGGAGGTAATGAAGAATCCCATCGCTCCGTGAGAGGGATGCTGGGTGTAATGGGATCGAGATTAGCTATGTCAAATGATATGTATGCAAGATTTTGGCATTTAGAATACCTTCCACTTCCACAAGAGCAGTATTTAGAATATGCTCTGGGACTGACTGCTTCACTATTACCTTAATACCTCTATATCATACAAAATGTATGCAATATATATGAATCCTATTCTACTGTCAAAAGACTATCCCAGGCTTTAAAATGGTGCCATATATAGAGAGATTTAACTGTTTAATTTTGTTCAGTGCCATTTGTAGTGGACTGCAGAATTTATTAACTCCTGTTTTCAACCTATTCTCTGACTGGCTGGAGCAGCATCTAATAACCAACTCGCAAAATAAAACGAAAACACCAGACATTGATACAGACTTAAAATTTGCACCAATGTTTTTTTTCTAAATTCTATATGAGAAAAGTGAGCGCGAGAGCAGAGACGTCAAGGCTCTAGTTACAGCAGTGCAAGTAAACAAACAATAAATATAAGAAGAGTAAGACAATAAATATACACTTTAGGACTAGGGGTAAAGGGATCAAGGGAGTGTTTGGCCAGGGTGCCAAACAGGCTAGGACCGCCGCTGCTAGTAACGCTCTGTTGCTGACAGGGACACATGTGGAACTGATATTTAGGGTGTTATTAGGTGCAAGTCTTTTGTTTGCTTTACTGTGTGAGCAATATGACATTGTTTGACTGTTCAAAAGTTTTTAGAGCATGCGTTTGCTTATAATCCTGTAAACCAGTGGTTCTCAAACTGTGGTATGGGTACCACTGGTGCTATATGGGCTCCCTCTAGTGGTATGGGAAGCCTCCCCAAAAATTGTTATGATTAAATATATACCATTTACTGATTGAGGGATTTCTGAAAAATTAAAACGTACAGCTCTGCTTCACTTCCGACACAAATGAAAGCAGAAAACTAAACAGCAGTGACGTTTGTAGGGTTACTGAAATTGGAGTAGCTGGTATATTATGATGCACTACATGCTGGCTAGCGACACAGCTATTTTAGCATAATATAAACATACTGAAGCTGGAGGATGAACGCTAACTTTTTTCCATTCGATAAAAGTTAGCACAAGTGTTCTCAACGGTTAGGGAAAAATGCAATTGCATGGCTGGATGCTGTAAATGGACCAAACTTAAATTGGGAGAACCACTGAGATAATCCAACTACAATAAGGTGGTTAGTTATTATTTCTTTTCGTTTTTTACTTATTTTTTGCCCTGGTTTACATTCCAAAATCATCTAGTTTTATAGTATACGACAGAAGATTACTTGTAAACATCGGTGACAAGGTTGCACATTTAATCTTGGAGATTTTTAAACCTGACCCATCCTGGCAGCCAGAGATACTACGGGGTGCGAAGAACAACAAAGGACGGGCCGCTCATCCGAGGCGTAGAACAAAGAAACGCTGGGGGAAACGCGCTGGCGTTAGGAACAGACTGAGACAGTAGGCGCATCGCGCACCTAAGAGCAAGAGTCACCTTCCAACGTGACATGAGGGACTGCAACATTCTGTGCTTCACGGAGACATGGCTGACCCCCACCGTGCCGGACCAGGCCTTAACTCCGTCGGATTCATTCTTCGTGCTCCGCGCGGACAGAACGGCAGAGTCAAACAAAACCAAAAGTGGAGGAGTGTGTTTCATGGTAAACAGAAAGTGGTGTGATGCCAGGAGCATTTCTACTCTTTCCATCGGCTGCTCGCCACATCTGGAATTCCTGAGCATTAAGTGCCGCCCTTTCTATCTGCCCCGTGAGTTCACCTCGGTCATCGCCACAGTGGTCTACATCCCACCCCAAGCGGACACGGGTATGGCTTTGTCCGAACTACATGATGTGCTGAGTTCGCTTCAAAACAAGGACCCGGGCGCAGCCCTCATTGTAGCAGGAGACTTTAATAAAGTGAACCTCGGACAAGTCATGCCAAACTTTTACCAGCATGTCTCTTGTCCAACGAGGGGGGATCGAATTTTGGACCACTGCTACACGCCATACAAGCAGGGCTACAAAGCTGTCTCACACCCGGCTTTTGGGAAGTCTGACCACAACGCCATCTTCCTCATTCCCCAGTATAAACAAAACATACGGAGGGAAGAAGTAACCACGAGGGAGGTGAAATGTTGGTCTGCCCAATCAGAAGCTACGCTACAGGACGCACTCAATGACGTAGACTGGGACATGTTCAGAGCATGCGCAGTCGACATCGACGAGTTTACGGAAGTAGCAGTATGCTTCGTCAATATGCTAGCGGAGGAGATTATCCCCACTGCGAGAGTCACCACATTCCCGAACCAGAAACTGTGGGTGGACAGATCGATCCGCGCTGCAGTGAATGCCAGGACCGCCACCTACAATGCGGGTCTTGCCACTGGCGATATGAGCGCCTACAAACGGCCTCATATGGCGTGCGGCGCCAGTGAGAGATGCCAAACGCTGGTACCGGGAGCGCATGGAGTCTCGCTTCCACCAGGGCGACACACGGAGTATGTGGCACAGAATACGCACCATTTGTATCTTATTTGTATCTTTATTTATTTCAGACATAATAAAACAAACAAAAAAAAAAACCAATATATACTCGTCTACATGTATTTTCATTTACGAATATGAATATATGTGTAGATATACACACACACACGTATTTGTACAGACAAACAAGAAAAATATAATAAAATAAAACACATTCGTCTAACATGAGATAACAGTTGTTTGGTCTGAAAAGGAGTAGGAAGAAGTATGCACATACTTATTAACTCCTACCCCTGCTCAACATCTTATTAATCCCACATATTTACCTAATTCTCCTCATCACATATTCCACACAATACACAAGAAAACTTATATCAACAAGGCTGGCACGATATTTATAATTTAAATACGAGTTGACATATTTATACATACAATGGGTGATTGTCTTTTTCAATATCATATCCTTCCAAGAGTAATTTTCGAAGTGTCTTTATGAACTTGCCAATTCCTGAGCATTGCTGTAATTCTGCAGTAAAGCTATTCCACAGTTTTACTCCATAAATAGTTACGCAAAAGGTTTTAACATTTGACCGTGCTTTAAGAATCTTCAGATTCAATTTACCCCTTAGTTCATAGTCTCCTTCTCTGTCATAGAACATCCTCTGTATATTTCTTGGTAACATATTGTATCTAGCTTTATACATAATTTTTGCCGTTTTGTATTTTATAAGATCCATAAACTTCAATATTTTTAATTTCAAAAACATGGTGTTAGTATGGTCTCTATATCCAGCTTTACTAATTATCCTGATTGCTTTTTTTTGAATTTTACATATTGGTTGAAGTGACGTTTTATATGTGTTTCCCCAAATTTCCGCACAGTATTCCAAATATGGCAATATAAGTGAACAGTAAAGTACCCGGAGTGATTTGGAAGGCAAAAAATATTTAACTTTACTCAGTATGGAGACACTTCTTGACAGTTTAGCTTGTACATACTTTATATGAGGTTTCCAGCAGATTTTGTTATCTATTATCACACCCAGAAATTTTGTATCCGAAACTTGCTCTAATTCGACATTATTTACTAATAACTTTGCTTCGGCATCTTTTTTATAATTTCCAAATAACATAAATGTCGTTTTTTCCAAATTTAATGATAACTTATTTCTATCAAACCATGTTTTCAGTTTAATCATTTCTTGTGTGACAATTTCCAAAAGCTGCTGTAAGTTCTCTCCAGCACAAAAAATATTTGTATCATCTGCAAATAGAATAAACTGTAATATATCTGATGTTCTACATATATCGTTGATATAGAGGATAAACAGCTTTGGTCCCAATACTGACCCCTGTGGAACTCCACAAACAATGTCCATACACTCTGATTGATGTTCCCCAATTTTCACAAATTGTTTCCTGTCTCTCAAATAACTCTTTACCCACTCTAACACCACTCCTCTAATGCCATAATACTCCAATTTATCGAGTAATATTTCATGATTAATTGTATCAAAAGCTTTTTTTAGGTCGATGAATATACTAGCTATACATTGTCTTTTATCTATATTGTTAGTGATATTTTCAATCAATTCTATTAATGCCAATGATGTTGATCTATTTGATCTGAAACCATACTGACTATCCGTTATTATTTTATGTTTGTCTATAAATTTGTCAAGTCTATTAATAAAAACCTTTTCCAGTATTTTTGAAAATTGAGAAAGTAGAGACAGGCCTATAATTTGTGAATTGGTGTTTATCACCATTTTTGAACAATGGTGTTACTTTAGCTATTTTCATTTGTGTCGGGAATGTACCAGTTTGTATGGACAAATTGCAGATATGTGTTAAGGGTTTGGAAATGCCCTCTATCACTTTTTTGACTATTTCCATATCTATGTCATCAGAGTCTGTAGAGTTTTTTGTTTGTAATTTCCCAACAATATCAATGATTTCCTTTTCTTCTACTGCCGTTAAGAACATTGAATGAGGATTGCGATCAATGAGTCTGGTTTCTTTCTCTACCGAATCTGTCATATCAGGAATTGTTTCAGCCAAGTCTGGCCCAACACTTACAAAGAATTTGTTGAAATCATTTACCACATCGCTCATATTAGTAATGTTTCTATCATTATTTGTGAAATACGAAGGATAGTCTGACTGTCCAGAGCCCTTTTTAATGATGGTATTTAATGTTTTCCAAATCCCTTTAGTATTATTTTTATTCATAATCAGTAATTTCTCATAGTATTCCTTTTTACATGACCTCAAAATACTCGTTAATTTATTTTTATATTTCTTATATTTATTTTCAGCTTCTGTACTTCGGTTCATTATAAATTCTCTGTATAAGGTATTTTTCCTCTTACATGCATTTTGCAATCCTTTTGTAATCCATGGGCATTCTGCATATTTTTGTTTTTTTCTGTATTTCCTTACTGGGCAACGACTATTATATAACATTTTAAATTTTCCTAAAAAAATCTCATAAGCTTTATCAATATTTTTTTCCCTATACAGCGTCTCCCATTCTTGCTTGAGCAAATCATTTTTAAATGCATTTATTGACTCTTCTGTTCTCATTCGTTTGTATTTTACTATATTTTCCTGTGTAACCTTCCTATAATTTTTATTATACACTATAAAAACAGGTAGGTGATCACTGATATCATTTATTAAAAGACCACTTATGGATCTATTTTCTATATTATTTGTAAATATATTGTCTATTAAGGTTGCCGATTGTGCTGTGATCCTGCTGGGTTTAGTGATCATTGGACAAAGTCCCAAGCTATACATTGTATTAATAAACTCCTCTGTCATTTTCTGTTTGCTTGGATTTAATAGATCTATGTTAAAATCCCCACAAATGAACATGACTTTTTGGTTTGTCCTAGTGAATGTTTTATCTACCCACTCCTTAAAAATTTCAGTATTTGAACCTGGTGTTCTATATATACAGCTTACAATGACATTTTTCTCTTTTCCCATACTAATTTCTATTGTTACACACTCTAATATATTATCTACCACCATCGACATTTTTTCTACCATCTTGTATTTTAAATTTTTGTCCTACAAACAAGGCCACACCACCGCCATTCTTATTCTTTCTATTTATAAGATTTAATTCATATCCATCTATTACAAAGTCCTCTCCTTTCTCTTTATTAATCCATGTTTCAGATACTGCAATCACACTGAATGGATGTGCAAATTTGCTTAAATATTCTCTTATTTTATGAAAATTTGCATATAAGCTTCTACTGTTAAAGTGAATTATAGATATTTTACCGTCCACCTTGACAGTTTTGTTGAATTGATCATCATTATGATAATAGCAGGCATTTTTGATGTTAAAAAAGTTCAGTTCTGGATCAATGTCCTGCTCTGTGAAGTGTGTTTTGTATTCCTTGTTTGCTGGTGAATTTATCTCCTGATTAGCAATTCTTTGTGATAATAATGTATAGATCCCAGATAATGAGTTACTTGATTGTTCCATCCTTAAATGTGTTACACTTTTAGCTTTCGTTGTTGTCTTCTATTACCTGCTTGGATGACTGTAGATTGTTAGCCCAGCTCCTTGTCTTTGTAGTTATATTACTTGTTAATGTTTTCCAGATCCTGCATGCATTTGATGACCAACACTTTAGCTTCCTCCGGTGTGCCGTTAAGCTTAATAAATATTTTACAGTTTGTAGTCCAGGTATTCTGTATTTTTCCCAGCTTCTTTAAGTGTCGGGCTTTCTTCGCCATGTCAGCGTTGGATTTTGTTAGATGGTCATTCATGTAGACATTCAATCCTTTTAGTTTCCTCCCCTGCTTCAGCAGTGCATTCTTGTGTTTCCTGTTTACAAATCTCATGATGATAGCTGGTTTATCACTAGCATTTCTCCTGGGCAAGAGGTGGCATGCCTGGATGTTATTGCAATCCAGGTCGATCCCTTTCGACTGCAAGAAGCCAGCTACTTGTTGCTCCGTAGAGCTCACATCCAATTCTCCTTGCTCCTCTTTACTGCCAGCAGTCACAGCCCGAGCATATGACCGGGGTTTTATATGTAGCCCTGTGATGATCACATCATTCATTCTGGTATATTGCTCCAGGTCCGCGACCTTACTCTCCAGATAGACAATCCGTTTCTCCTTCTCTGCATTCTGGTTACGTAGCGACCTTATTTCCTCGACTAAGTCTAGGATATATTTCTGTTGTAGCTTGATAGCTGATGTTTCCTCAGTTAGAAAGTCCAATGACTTTTTGATGTCCTCAATTTCATCAGCGTTCGGTGTTCTCTTAGGCCCCATTGAGCTTGTTGTCTCGCTCGCTCCGTTCACCGTCTTGTCACTGTTGATTTACTTGTTGGTGCCTTGCTAAAGGATCCTGGGCCCAGTGGCTGCTGGAGGATCCTGGGCCTGGTGGAGCAGTAGGATCCTGGGCCTAGTGGCTGCTGGAAGAGCCTCGGCCTGGTGGCTGCTGCAGGATCCTGGGCCTGGTGGCTGCTGGAAGAGCCTGGGCCTGGTGGCTGCTGCAGGAGGATCCTGGGCCTGGTGGCTGCTGCAGGAGCCTGGGCCTGGTGGCTGCTGGATTAAGATTAGGTATTGAAAAGGTATTGAAACACAACACATTACACAATGTCAAACTGAAATTGTCACTTCTGTTTCTCTTTATATCAGGGGTCTCGAACTGCAGGCCTCGAGGGCCGGTGTCCTGCAGGCTTTAGACCCCAGTACAACCTGAAGAGCTCACCAGAAACTCTACAATCTAATCAGAAAAAAATGGTTAGTTTGTAGTGTTGGCTGAGTTCAGTTCACCATCTTAACTATCACTATCTGACATTACAGGACACAGCACAGTTGTTGACAGCTGTTACAATGAATGATGTGTGCATAGTCTCTTTTACATGGCGTAGCTGTAGCTCAGGCGGTGGAGCAGGTCATCTACTGATCGGAAGGTTGGTGGTTTGATTCTTTGCTTCCCCTAGTCTGCATGCCTGGGGTCTTGCCCATATCCTTGGGCAAGACACTAACCCAAAATTGTTCTCCGATGCATCCATCAGAGTATGAATGTGTGTAAATTTTAGCTTAAAAAAAGCACAGGACTCATCTCACTGATGAACACCTGCAGTCCATCCTGAGAATCTCTACAACACAGGACCTCGCACCAAACTTAAACAAACTTGTTGCCAAAAAAGATGCCAAGCATCCAGCTCTGACAAAATGGCATAAGAGCAAAGAAAACTGAATGTTATGATTTGTTCTTTTTTTTAATTTTATCTTGTTGAAATCTCCCAATTCTTTGAATCTTTGGGCTGAAGGAAGGACAATATTCGGTGTATTTATGCTCAATCAACAATCATTTATTTCCATACAATTCAACACTTAAGAGCATAAGGACCATCATGATGGGGAGACCTGCCTGAAGAGGGTCACAGCAGTCTCAAAATGGTGACGGGTTGCTCAGCTTTTTATAGTCTCTAGTGGCCCCCACCTAGTCGTAAAAGCCTAAATATTCACATTCTTTCTCTTTTACGGCGCCTAAGTTATGACCTCGGCTCCCTGTCTCTCTGCTCTTCTGAAAGGTGGGGGTATGGAATGTGGTCTGTCTCTTCTATTATCGGCACAAGGTCCTCTGCACACAACATTCTCTTCATGATTCAGCAGTATGAAATGTCAAGACACAGTGTAACACATTCAACAGTGTCTAGTAATACAGGTCAATCCAATAGATCTAATGATTTTCACACTCTTTTAAGTCAGAAGTATACTGCAAACTAAGACTACATACTGATCGCACACTCTATGTTAAAGGGTATAATATGATCTACAGCAGTATCATACTTCAACTACTTTGATTACATATATAAGGTAACATATGATAACAGAATAATATCACAATCTATATTTCCAGGTTTTTTTGCATCATGTTCATGTTTTGAATTTGTATCATTTATATTAGATATTTTTATGAAGAGCATAATTTTTGTTGTACCACCAGATTTTCATATACTTACATTTGAAAGTGTTTTTCTCTCCCACTTCAACCACTATTGTCATCAGAAGAAAAAAAAAATCTCCTGTATGGCCTGCAATGAATCCTGGGATATTGTAGGACATGAAGGATACACCCAACCCATCCTTGAAATTTGGGGAAATGAAGGATGCATTTGTCACCACATTTGGAGGACTCTTCGAATTTGGACAGCCTTCGTTGCGTCGCTGTGACAACATTACCTCCAAATACAGCATTTGAAGCATCCTTCCCCTGAATTTGGACACAGCCGTAGATTCCAGGTCAGAAACATTACAGTTTTTCTCAGTTGCTTTGGTGCATTTCTCACAACTGAATTAAACTTTGCACAATAGTTAGTTCAACCTCCACAACATGTAGTCGTTTTGGCACAACCTTGTGGCGGTTTCATGTTCATTTCGTCCAAAGGCAAATGCCTTTGGACATGAAGCAGTTGAGTAAGTACAAATATCTAAAGAATGGTCACTTTTGACTTGCTATTCATCACTATCTCCTTGCTTTTATCATGAATGTCACAATTATTTATACTTGTACCGGCTGAATAGTCATTGTCCTTACAACTAATAGTCTTCATTTCATTGCTTGTGTCAGTGCACTCAAAATTGTTGAACGTCTTGTCAAACAATTTGTACACCCATTTTGAAAACCCTATTTTTAAGGAGTTTCCATGAAAATCTCCATAAATTACTTTTCTCAGGTGAACCTTATCTCACACTAATGAAAATTGGTGTGTGTTACTCTTATCGCAACCAATGAAAAGCCTTTTCTACCCAGTCACAAGTGAATCGCGTTACAGTATCCCCTACTCTACAAGTATATATATAATGTAAACCAACAGACAGGATTGGCATGAGGTGCATACTGAATCTACAAAACTGCAGAACATGGAACGTCAGCCTTGTGGAAGAGGGGTGAGGATCGGTGGAGGACGAGGACAAAACCGGGTAAGAAGAGGCCAACCACATAGACACGTTCCTGACGAAATCAGGGCAACACTTGTGGATCATGTGATAAATCATGGCCTCACAATGGCCGAGGCTGGTCGAAGGGTGCAGCCAAATGTTGGGAGAACTACTGTAAGTTCTATTATTCAGACATTTCGTCGGGAAAACAGGTGAGCATACTGTAATGTAGTTATTCAGCACAAACTAATTTGCTCTGCACTTTCATAGTCATACAGGAGACTTGCATTAGGACATGACCTTATAGATCTTTACATATAGACGTACTGTAACTGAAGCGCAGACTTGGCCCACACAGCAAAATCTCCAGTGTTAAATTAACACTAGAGAGTGTCTATATGGGTCCACACCTCTGAGTGTTAAATTTACAGTTTTTCTCAGTCGCTTTGGTGCGTTTCTCAGAACACCATTAACATTTGCACAGCAGTTAGTGCATTTCCCAAAACAATTAGTGCAAACTGCAAAACCTAGTGGATAGCCTGCAAAAGCACGTCACATGCACAGAATTGATTATCCATACCTCAAAAGCAAGTATCCATGTCAATGAAACTGTCAGTGCCATCAAAATGAAAAGTCTTGACACCATCTTTATGAACAAGATAGTCAAATGGCATTGTCATGTTTCCACTATGACAGTTTATAATTTCAGTGTTTCCCATTGCAAAAACAATTGGTGACACCTGAAAATGCTGACGACAGCACTATGGCCTACCTGTACAGCCATCTGAAATGTGCAGTAAAGTCACTGTAGATGTTATGGGAGTCTTGTGAGTAACTGAGACACTGAATACGTACGTTTCACATTTCCATTGTGTAGAAGTGTTTGTAATCCTACAGAATTGTGCAAAAGAAAAATATGCTACAGTCACTTGTTCACTGTAGAATACATGTAAACATAAAATCACCCATTTGGTAGAGCCTCCTCATGAGTGACAGCTGTAATTCACCTGAGATCAATTGTTCAATTTCGGAGACATTTCCAGGAAAAATGATACAGAAAGGTATAGGATTTGCTTGACAGATGGCCAATATTTGGCATGTGATAACTAGTTCAACAATTTTGTGTGTGATGACTTAAGCAATGGATGTATGACTATTAGTTTTATTGGGAACGACTATTCAGCATCCATAGGTATGATTACTTTTGACTGACATGACATAAGCAAATGGAAATGTCAGAAAGCAGCAGGGAAATGTATGGAAGCAACTGATTCATGTCCAAAATCATTTGCAGTTTGTTCAGAGAGAGGAGAAATTGCTACTATGATGTGCACAAATGACTGAGTGTTGTGGAGGTTGAACTAATAGTTATGAGAATTTCAATTCTGATCTGAGAAACGCACCAAAGTGACTGAGAAAAACTGTAAACATATAACACTGTCAAAAGTGTTAAAGTAACCTAGTCAGTTTTGAAGATTAACAATGGCTAACACTGAGCAGTGCTGATTTTCTAACACTGGAAAATAACTCAAAATGTTAGAAATATTCCAGTGTTAGAAAATCACCACTGCTCAGTGTTAGCCATTGTTAATCTTCAAAACTGACTAGGTTACTTTTAAACATATAACACTGTCAAAAGTGTTAATTTAACACTCAACAATGTTGTATTTAACACTCAGAGGTGTGGACCCATATATACACTCTCTAGTGTTAATTTAACACTGGAGATTTTGCTGTGCAGGTGTGGCATAGTGTGCTGTGGTACAATACAGTAATGCTGTAAAGAAAGGAGTTTTGAAGGATAGTCCTGTAACAATTACTGTAAGCATGTTTGCGCTTATTTATGTTTGTGTTTTTTCATCTGCATCTCAAAAAGGACTGCCAGACAACCTAGAAGAGGTGGAAGAGGTCCACTTTTGACTCCGCAGCAAGAGGAAAGAATTTGTGCAATGGTGGCTGCAAACAACGCTTTGAGACTGAGAGAAATACAAAGAACTGTCGTAGAAGATGACACCATCTTCGGAAATATTCAGTCAATATCAATTTCCACCATAGACTGAGTCCTCAGACGGAATGAAATGTCCATGAAGCAACTGTACAAAGTACCATTTGAACGGAACAGTGATCGAGTGAAGGAGCTCCGTCACCAGTATGTACAGTAAAACATGTTTGCATATGTACCTCTGTTTACTGTAAAAGTTTAGGCCATGTACTGCACTTACATTTATGCATGTTACTGTAATCCTATTTACAATTCAAACTGTACAATCTGTTGTGCCAAATGTACCATTACAGACTTTTTTAAATTCTCATCCTTTGTATAGGGTATCCTGGAATTGGAGGCCAGGGAACCCCTGCACACGTTTGTATATCTTGACGAAGCAGGATTCAATCTCGCAAAAGGCCGCGGCGTGGACGAAATCACATTGGAGAAAGAGCCACCATTGATGTCCCAGGCCAACGAGGAGGAAATATTACAATGTGTGCAGCAATCTCAGAAAATGGCATTCACACCCATATTCCTCGTATTGGTGCATACAATACACAACACCTGTTGGCTTTTCTGGACGCTCTTTATAGGGACCTAATCCCACAAAATGAAAGGGATGATCCTGGTGACAATCGGACAGTGTGTGTAGTGGTTTGGGATAATGTTAGCTTCCATCACTGCTGTAGTCAGGCAGTGGTTTGCAGCACACGACAGGATGCTTATGGAGTTTCTTCCTCCTTACACTCCATTCCTAAATCCAATTGAGGAGTTTTTCTCTTCCTGGAGGTGGAAGGTATATGACAGGCATCCACATACCCAAATGACCCTGCTAGCAGCTATGGATGCAGCTTGTGATGACATCACAGCAGAGTCCTGCAGAGGGTGGATTCGACACTCCAGAAGATACTTTCCCCGATGCATCGATAGAGCTGACATTCGCTGTGATGTTGATGCAAATATGTGGGCAGACAGACGGGAGCGTCTAGATATCAATGACTGATATGCAGCAGTGTCTGTTTTTCAGTTTGTTTGTTTTTTGTTTCATAACTACTGCAGTAAGGTTTACTGTCTAAGTGAGTTTATGTTTGCTGTAAAATGTTTGATTTACTGTATTTCCCCAGTTGCACAATGCTGTGAACAGTTTCAATTAAATATTATCAAGAGTGCATATGAAGTGTCTTGATTTTTCTTTACAATTTATGGTTTTCAACATGCCATGCATGCTGTCCAGACTTGACATGTCATTGGGAAGCACCTACAAAGAAATCATCACAATGAGAACATGTTCAAACCATTTGATTTTGTGACCAAAGGTGCTGGTGTAATGACTTGTAATTGTGACAGCCCTGACACTTTGATTGATATAAGTACTTGCTTTTGATGAATATATTATCTGTTTTGATTAAGGGACTTGCTTTTGAAGCATTGACTACTTATTTTGAACAACTGACTTTTGTTTTTGATGAAGTGACTCACTTTTGCAAGTTATCCACCATGTTTTGCAGTTTGCACTAATTGTTTTGAGAAGAGCCTTAGTAGTGGTGCAGAGATCAATTCTGTTGTGAGAAATGCACCAAAGCAACTGAGAAAAACTGTAAGACAATAAGTAAGTGCCTTAAACCTGCATTTTGTCTGAAAGCCACCAGATGGCGATATCTGGTTACTGGTATCAGTGGGTCGTTTTGGGTCTTACTCAGTACCAAAGTAAGACCCAAAATAAGACCCAAAAGATCTGAACTTCAGAGAGCAGTTACATTTATTTTGTCTCTGGTTATTGAACAAACAGAGACCATGGTGGTTACCTAGTATTAGTCCAGAGAGAAGTTGCCTAATTTTAGATTTTGTTCATGGTAAAAATAACATTATAGATTCTAAAAAAAAAAGCTAATATCTTGTTATTTTTGCAATGTTTTTTCTAATAATTTCATTCACCGACTTCTCTGAACCTTTAAAAGATAAATGTGGTTTAGGGAGTCTGAAAAATCCTCATGCAGCATAACATGATCAGCATTGAAGCATTAATATTATAAATTACAGATGGATGACTGTTAAAAGAAGATTTGGGCCATAATTTTAACAACTTGCACTCTTCACTGTTTTGTTTAGAACCCAACCTAGACACACTGGGAGTTGCATGTTATTTTTTTATCTTAAGATATATTTTTTTTACTGAATAAGATAAAAAAAAAATATATTCTGAGTGTTAAATAACTCACTTGCTCGTACTGTCTGTCTATTTGCTTGAATCCTAATCTCATATATGGAAACTTCTAAGCACATACAGCACAGCAGGATGTTCATCACTATAACTTCTATCTTCAGTAGGAACAACACTGATCTCTGCTCCACCATCGAGCCTCTGTCCGATCACTAAAGAATAGTTTGTTACCATAGTGGTTAAAAGGGACTTTTTTCCGATCGGTTTGGTGGTTGGAAAATCTTCATTTTTATAGCAGAGACACCTCAGCTGGAGTGTTTGTCAGTTGTTTTCACACACATTTACAATGTGTGTGGTTTTCACACTCTTTAAAACCTCAAACAGCTTCTTAGCTGTTTTTTTTTTTTTTTCATGTTTGACAGAATACCCATAAACCACCTCACGTCTCTGCTCTCACTCTTCAAACTCTTTTAACTTTTAAATGAACATGGATCAACAGCCTTGTGCTTTTATTTGTATTCTTGTTAAGATACAAAAATTGACAACAAACCTTTAGTGTTGTGAAATATTGGTTTAAGGAATTAGCAAATAACTGCATTTTGTTTTTATTTACATTACAAACAGGGTTCAGGGATTGTTTAATCTTGAAGTTTACATGTTATATTCTAGCTTTAGAGTTTCTAATCATATAATGGATCTTCAGATTATTTGTTGCTGAGGTTATCTGGATGTTTCATGCTGGGAACAGTTTTTGACACTTAATTATCAGTGTATTAAAGACTATTAATAATTGTAATTATCTCAGTGGTAACAGTTTTAGTAAAACTGAGTCTTTACATTTTGAATCCTGGAACCAGTGATTGTTTAAATGATTTACATTGAACAAATGTAATGAGTGATCCCTCGTTGTTTATTTGATCATCACTGCTGTGTGAAATGCAGAAAACTTGCATTATGTTCCAGTGAAATCCTGCAATATAACTACACAGAATACAGGGTGACATATGGATCCGTTCCACTTCTGCTGTACAACCTACACACACACACACACACACACACACCTGTGGTCATTTGTTTAATTTTCACCATTTATTTGATCGTGTTCCAACTTTTAAACTTTGGTCTTCACACGTGAAAGACAGGTAGCCAGGAAACCAGGTGACCAAATGCATCCAAAGCACACTAAAAACCCAAAACATAGAAAGAGTTATATATTGCTTTTCTTAATCAAATTACTTTGGACTTTTCTGCAGTACACTTAATGATCACCGAGGCAGAGTCGGAAATTCTTCATGACTGAAGTGTTTCCAGCATAAACCAAGTGCAGACAACAGTTTTATATAGTTCTATATAGTTCTATACTGTGTATTGTGTATTTTGTTGTACAGTTATTTTATTTTCAACTTTAATTTATATACTTTATCTTATTCTTTCCCAGTTAAATTTACCCTTCATTCTAATTTGTGTTGTACAGTTATTTCATTTTTAACCTTAATTTTTTATATTTTATTCCTTCCTAGTTAAATTTACCCTTTTTAATTTTTCATATTTATTTCCTATCTTATTCATAGCCTTTTCCCTTTTTTTCTTTAGGTCACGAGCAGTTGTCTAAGCATTTCACTGCATATCGTACTGCGTATGACTGTGTACGTAACAAATAAAATTTGAATTTGAATTGAATTTTATCAACTCTCCACAGCTTAACACAACTGCACAACTCACTGAAGGCTCAAAACAAAATGTCAGTAAAATAAATTATTGTTGGTCAAATCAAAGTGACAACAATAAAATAATAACCTTAACATGTTGACTCCTTCAAATTCGGGGCACACAAAAAGAAAAGAAAAAAAGCCCGCGCTCTCAGAGAAAAAGAGGAAGGAAGTTTTGATCGCCACATTAATGTGATGCAGCAGTCCAGTTTCACCCCTGACTATCGTTCACTCTGTGCTGCATTGTATTTGAACATAGCAGTTATTTTTTTAATATTCATTATTATTATTATTATTTATTTATTCATTTTATTTATATTTTTTTCCTGCTGGAAAGTGGGACTACAGCCATCATGTTGTTGAGTGATTTTCAACTGATGTTTCTGGGACTCATTTTGTGCATTTCAGGTATGAGTGATAAATTATGAACCGCTACATACTGACAGAGAAAAGTATAAAAGTTGATATGATTATTATACGTATGATTTATAAATGAGTTACTAATTTCAGCTAATTTCTTATAATAGAGAATAAAATAAATGCTCATGTTAGTAAAAAAAAAATCTGTTTTGTTAATGAAAGTTTGTGTTAAAGGTGTTACTGGAGAAGAAACCAGGATCTGTGCTCTCAAAGGTTCATCAGTGGATCTGCACTGCTCACATCAACATCTGACTTCAAGCAGAAAATGGTTCACTGTACACTGGAATGGATCAGAGTATGTTCAGAGTGAGCTCTCTGTGGATGGACAACGTGTAACGTACAACATGTCTGAAGAGAAAAAAACAACTTTAACCATCAATGATCTAAGAGAGAGTGACGCAAACGCTTACTGCTGTATGAAGACTACAGACAGTGCAGGACGCTGTTGGCTCAATAAAATTACTCTTCATGTTGTTGCAGGTACAGTGACTTTTACTCATTTATTATTTTACAAATGACATCATTGTATAAGTTGTTCTCCATCATCCTCTCAGAGCTGCAGGTAAAGGTGATTCCTGCCACAGAGGGACAGACAGTAACACTGATGTGCAGCAGCAGCTGTCCTCTGACTGAAAAGCCTGCAGCCTACATCTGGTACAAGAACAGAGAGTTTCTCTATGAGGACTGGTCTCCCTGGTACCAAGAGCTGCTCAGCAGTGAGGAAGCAGTCACATACTCCTGTGCTGTCAAAGGCTACGAGGATCTCAGAGCCCCTGAAGTCTCTGTGGGTGAGTCATGATGTTTATTGTTCTACAAAACAAACACAATGAGTCACACAGTGAATGATTTCAATCAATATCATTTCTTTGCTTCAGGTTCCATCACAGAGACCTGCTTCAGTGTGACCTATGCTAAAGGGAAAATGTGTTCTTCTCAGCAGACATCAGTAGATGAGCCGTGCTCCATCACATACCCCAGAGGTGACGTCTGTTGTGAAAAAAAACTCTTTTTTAATTACTCTTTCCATTGACTTCTAAATATATATATATATATATTATTAAAAACATAATAAGAAGATTGTTATATCTCATAGTGACTTATAGAAAATATATTTATTATCTCTTTAAAGAGGTTCACATATTGAAGACTCAAGGGGGAAAAGCGGAGTCTGTCACACTGACCTGTAACACCACCTGTACACTGACTGACCCTCAAACTGCCTACATGTGGTACAGAAATAGACAAAGTTATAGAGAGAATCAACATTTAATTGCTGAATATTGGCTTAATTTTTGGAACTCTCGGGAAGCAAACGTCTTTTGTGCAGTTAAAAGCAACACCTATCTTCAGTCTGCAGAAGTCTGTGAGTAATACAGAACTATGTTTATTTTGCCAGTTATTATTATCATAAAGATCATTTGTACAACTTTAAATCTTCCATTTATATTTCAGGTGTTCAGGATAAAAACTGCTGGAGAGTGAATTATGTCAGCAGGAGAATCTGTGCTCTGGAAGGATCTTCAGTGAACATCACAAGTGAATACTCACATCCTGATAACATGAAGCCAGAGTTCAAATGTTGGAGTAAAAAATGGAGAAAAGATAAAGTGGAAGTTGAAGAGCTGATTGAGGCTGCAGGTCGTGTGGAGTATCAGGACAACATGAAGAACCAACACATCCTGACCATCAACAACCTGAAGAAGAATGACTCAGGAGGATACACATTCAGATTAAACAGAGATCATGGAGGATGGACACAGTCTGATCTGCCTGGAGTCTTTTTGATTGTCACAGGTAAATCTAAACTCTTCACTCAGCAGACTTTACTTATTAATGTCTGAACAGGAGCAGAGGTGGAAGAAATATTCAGATCCTTTACTTCATCTAAAAAAGCATTACCACTATGTTAAAATACTCCACACAAATTCCTGCATTTCGGGCTTTGAAAGTCTAAATGTAAATTAATTCTAATTAATTACTTAATTCTAACTCCAAGATACAAAAAAAGAGAAAAAATGATGATCTTCACAGTGTTTTATTCACATAAAATGCATAAATATGCAGTAAATTATCATTTTATATCTGTGAGGTTTTTTTTATTCAGGTCATTTCAAGTATTTTATACTGTTGGGTATTTTGGCCTGCACTGCAATATGCATACTTGCATTCAAAATGACAAAAACTGCAGAAAACCTCTTATCTGTAAAAGTACTTATAGTGTCAGACATTAGTTGTGGACTAAAAAGTTTTCTTTTTTAAGATGATTTAGATTGAAGTTACACAAAACTGAAAGTACAAATATGTATGTATAACTTGTAGTGAAATACACTTCTTTAATAAATACATTTCTCCACTGAACAGGAGGACTAAAGCACCAGTTTGTAGTAAAGCTTTAGTCAAAATCCATGTTTAGTGTGTGAGTCACAGAGGAGATTTACTCTGAGATTAAATTTTTTGATCAGTATCATTACTCAAAAAAAGAATATATGGCACATTACTTCTTTTAAAAGTAATGCAGTATGTCACTCAATTACTCACCAAAGAAAGGGATTTGTTACACTGCTCACTGCATTGCTTTCTCGTTACTCTGTAAATTAAAACTGAAAAACATTGTCAATTATCTGTCTTAATGCATGCTCAATCATCCAGGTGAGTAAATCCCAAAAGCTCGATTCTGTTCTTCTGGATGTAGCGTTTTCATGGCAGAAACGTTGGTCTTTGATCAGTAGTTGTTGATCAATGCTCATGAGAATTTGCATGTTAATGATCAAGGAACTGACCTAGTTTTAGTCATTATGCAAATGTCCTGTTTATAACGTTGGGGAAACCTGCAGTCAGCTGAGACTGAAGAAGTCACTTGGAGTGATGAAACGCTTCTCCCACTGAAAACGCTGCGTCCAGATGACCAGAATCAACCTTTTGGCACTGTCCATTATTTATTGGTTAACAGTATAAACCTTTGGTTAAAGTCCCACACACCAACACAAATCCCTATTCTAATGAAGACACATATGATCTTTCTTATTACTATTTTGTAATGGACATAAATCTGCAAACACAAAGCAAAGATGAAAACTGGCACAAAAACCTTTGATCCAGAGTGATTCTACTTTAGAAACATAAACAGGTAGAAACAGAGGCTGCAGCCTGTCTGCTCATCGCTGCCTCTGTTACCTGTTGAAGTTCAGGCTGATGGGCCCGAGTCAGCATTCACTCAGTCGGTGCAGATGTTTGCAAAGATCCAAAGTTGTGTTAGCAACATAACGCAGTTGTTTTTTGTTCTAGATGCAGTTTCCACTTTATCATCGCGCTCTGTTCTTTACGTGCAATAAAGATAAAAGTAATGTCTTTGCCTACAATTCGGAGAGGCTGTAGACCGCTCCACCTTTTTTCCTAATCCTGCACACAAACTGAAATCAGCTGATTGTGGCAGGAAAGAAAAGCTTGTTTGAAATTTTTCTTCTTTCTCTCCACCCGGTGTGCAGATAACAGAAAAACCTTTGTAATGCAAGTAATGACATAATTGTAACTGTAATGTGATTAGTGAATTTAGTACAGTAACACATTACATTACTGAGTTACTGAAAAATTTTTGTGTTTACAACAATACATTAAACACAACACTGCCAATGTTCCTCTTCCAGAGCTGAGAGTGAAGATGAGTCCTTCTGCAGTGGTGACAGAGGGTCAGAGAGTCACACTGACCTGCAGCACCAGCTGTCCTCTGACTGACAACACAAACTACATTTGGTACTTGAACAGTCGACCTCTGACCGCGAGAGAGAACCAGAACAAACATCTGATCCTAGACCCAGTCAGCAGGGAGGATGCAGGAAACTACTCCTGTGCTGTGAAAACCAACAAAGATATCAGCTCTGCTCCAAAGACTCTCACTGTCCAAAGTATCACAGGAACATGGACACCAGCAGCTGCAGGAGTTTCTGCTGCTCTGCTGGTTTTAATACTTCTCACTGTCTGCTGGTGTGTTAGGTAAGTGTTGGTTCACAGCAGTAGATTCAATCTCTGCTCTGAAGTCACAAATTTTTCAGTTCATTCACTTCAACCAGGAAACAGAGAACTTCTGCTCAGCCTCCAACAACTGAAAGGTCTGACCAAATTGAACAGGTAAAGATTAGAGTTTGTGAATTGTCTCATCTTTCCAGTGGTCATTTCATTTTTCTCAACATACAGTAAAAGGAGTCAAGTTTAAAGTATAGTATAAATTAATGCTGTTTGTCTCCCTCAGCTCAGCCTTGGTCCTGTTAATGACATCTCAACACAACCAAAGCAGGAGGATGAAGTCCACTACAACAGAGTCTACTTCAGGCATGTGGTTCCTCTTTGTTCCACCGTACAGTCAGATCAGCCCAGACAACAGGAATGTTCTCATTATGCTGCTGTGAGTTACAGCTCTGACGGAGCATCTGGTGTCACTCCAGCAGACACAGACTTACAGACTTACTCTACTGTGAAAGTTTGAGAGAGATGCTGTGTTCAACAGCCACATATCCAATACCCTGCAGCCATGTCAGAGTACAACCTGAAGAGCTCACCAGAAACTCAACAATCTATTCAGAAGGAAAATGGTCAGTTTATAGTGGTGGCTGATAATGAAACAAGTCCTCAGCAAGGAACAAGTGCCTGTTAAGGAATGCAGCACATAAACCTACATGACTGAATGTAGCAGGGTGTTACATGTCTGTTTATCAGTTCGCCATCTTAACTATCTCTGGACGTCGTTTTCCTTCTCTCTTTTATGACACCACCCTCTACTGGTGCAGTTTGGTATCTAACATTACAGGACACAGCACAGTTATTAACAGCTGTTACAATGAATGATTTATTGTGGGATGCCCTTATTTCATAACCTTCTTAACCCTAAAAAAATATTTCCTATGCATGAAATACAAAGGAATTACAGTGACTCAGTATCTTGAACTGAGTTTGAGCAGTTTCATCTTAACAATGTCTGCTGTAGATGTCTGAATGCACTGATGTGATTTTCTAATTAAATATTTGTCTTAACAAGCAGCTGGACAGGCATACCTAATAAATTGGCCGGTGAGTGTTGCAGTGCTACTGCGATGCATTGTACAGTAGTTGGTGCTACTTTCTCATTTTGTTTTTGCTCTCCTGTTTTCTGATGCATATATTATTTTGCTTTTCTCGATTTCAGAAGTTTTATTTTTGTAAAGTTTCACATAAATCATTCACATTTAATTTTTTATGTCTGAACTCCACATGAGGCACACCTTTTTCCAAAGTAAGAAAGTTTTGATAAAAGTATTAAACCATTTGGTGTTGAAGTCTCAAAACAGCATTTAAAGCTTTTTACTCACCGGTCACAGATTCAAACTGATTTACTTGCATGTTTTAAAATACATGAAAAAGGCTTAGATTTTACTGTTTGTTGAGACTCAAAATAAACAGTCATGAGATAACAAAGGGGGGAGGAAACAGGTGGGAATGCAGCTGAGAATAACTAACTAACTAATCTGAGGAAGTAAAACTGAAGACAAGAAAGCACAACAATCATTAAAATAAAACAGGAATAGAGACATGACTAAAGGAGGCAAGATCAACGTGACACAACTAAACGGGAAAATAAGACAAGGACACTCAGAGTGAAGACAGGACGCGGGGACAAGACTGAAGGAACAGAAAGGGATCAAAACAGGGAACTAACAAACCAGTCAAGGAAAGCTGAGCAAGGGACTAAAGTTATACATTGAACAATCTCAGCTTTTTATCTTCCACTTTAACTTTTCTCCATCGTTTTACTCCATCATTAGACTGAAAATCCTTCCAGAGCATCCTGCTGATTTAATTCACTCCCCAGCAGTTATTATCCAGAACACTGGAAATTTAAATGGGAGATTTTAAAGTTGATTCAGTGCCCTGTATGAAAAAAACTTGATTAAAATAAACAGATCTCTGTCTTACTCGGAGACGTTTGCTGTGATGGAGCAGGACTCATTCACTGATCTCTGCTCACCTTCTTCTTGGTTTCCCCAAAACAAAGGTCTCAGCATCACAGCAGAACAAGCTTTACATCATTACACTCGATCATTCTGCACAACCTCATCTCACTGATCTGAGCAAAAATGAGTTACTTAAAACAAAAACAAAAACAAAAAAACACTGAACACCAAAAATTGAAACAGTCACATGTATTTATACAATATTCATGTATGTTCACTGATCATTTCCTACAGTGTGTTTACAGTGTGTTTACAGACCACTACGGCTGAAGCTGGAGAATCTTCTTCATCACAGAAGTTTGTTTCCATCATAAATGCAGAAAACAGTTTTATCATCAACACCTCCACAAATTAACACAACTGCATGCAGCTGAAAAAGCCACAACGCAGAGCAGATGAAATAAAAATAAAATGTTGCACACATTAAAGTGAGAAATGAGAGAACAGCTACAGGTTGTATTTCCATGTAAACATGTTACAGATTGACTCTTGACTTTTCTTTTCTTTTTGTGAACTGCAGTCGCCATGTTGTCTCAGTGTGTTAGTGATCATATTATAGAAATATAGTGTGAACTTAAATACTTTGACAATATGTAAGGACAAAAAGGTCAAAAAGATAATAGTAATATAATAATAAACCTGTTTGAAAGCTTCTGTTAAAGGTGTCATTGGAGAAGAAACCAGTAGTAAGTAGCTGCTTCTTTCTGTCAGTGTTTTTCTTCGGGCTCATTATTTGACACCTTCTTGTTGGTAGATAGAGCCATTTCTTTAACTTAAACCCTCTTAGTAAAAGAAATAATTCTCAAAACTGTTTTTGTTTGTTTTTTCTTACAACTACAATTGATTATTACTCGCCTCATGCACTCGACCTTTTCTGGCATTTTTTAAAGCATTACAGATACATCCAGGTAGAAAAATGGAAGGAAGATATATCTCCTTTCCACTAGTGGGCGATGACATGTTCTCTGTATCTTCTCGGGTTTTAGCAGGAAGTAGCTAAAGAAGGGTACAAAAACTACAAAGACCTGGACAGGAAATCGGAAATCTCCGTTTTGTTTTCTGCTTTTTCTGTGAAAGGATGCAGCTGTAAAAGAATCATCCAACCAACTTTCTGACTGGAAGCTGAAATCCACAAAAGTCATCATCTTAGCAGAAGCTGGGTTTTAGGTGAGCATCACTCTGTTCTGTTTCAATCACATTTAAAATGTGTTTTGAAATCTGTTCTTCACTCACTGTTTAATTTATTTTTATGAATCAGAAGAAACAGGACTTCCAGTCAGTCTCCAAGAAGGGAAACATCAGACAACAAACAGCAGGTACAAACACAAACATCTCCTCATCTGTCCTGTTTCCCTTAATCCGAATGATCATTTATTTGCCATCAGGAATCAATCTTAAGCTTTTGCTTTGCAGCCTTTTTCTGTCTCACCTACACCTACCTGTAACCTTTTTAAGGCCTCCACCTGAGTCCTGTATTAACTGAGTTCTTTATTCTGTTATCTGGATTCACTTACTTTAACTTCAGTACTCAGGATAAGGTGTCACAGTTGGAGGCACAGGAAAAGGATAAAGTGTGTAAAGAAGATCATGATCTCCAAAGTTAAAGTTAAAAAAGCTTGAAGTAAAAGCATTGAGGATATCCTCAGGGTAGAAAGGGCATTCGACTGAACAACTCCCAAAATCTCACCCAAAAATGCAGTAAAAACATTGCAGTAATGTCTACCTGCCTTAGTTGTCTGAGGTACATTTGTACTTCAGCACTTTTGAAAAGATAACTATCGTTCCATTTGAAGTGCTTAAAGAGATAATTTTGCACACTTATATACTTGTACATGAGACCTACAGGCAGAAATTTAGAAGTGAATCGTTCAGTATCTAATGAATGATGCTCATCAAGGAAACTTTAGAAGATTTTGGAAAAACTTTAGACCATTCAGTTATCCTCGCAGAGAAAGTCGGTAGTTTATTTGTTTTAGCAGCTCTAATGGCTCAAAACACTTGTATAATTAACATTCAATGGTCATGTAACCCATGCGAAATACAGGGCTACAAAATCCCTTTTCATCATCTAAAGCTATAACCTGTTATTGTCACAAGGACAATAACAGGCTTTGATGCAGTCTTGTGTTACAAGGACCATGCGCCTCGTGCACAGGAAGCATTACCTGTCTCTTCCTGTGAGATCTTCCCTCTAATGGCGGTCAAGTGTGTCACAGCAACGGAAAAAGATCTCAGCCCGAACTCTGACCACAAAGAGAATGTATGTGTTTTTGAATGGTACTGAGAATAAAGGTCCCAGTTGTTTACTTCCAAGCCAACTCCTTTTGTGAGTCGCAAATCAAAACCTCCTTCTGAACCTAGTTAGATGACTGTCAATGGAAAATTGTACTTAGTAGTCAGTATAATCTTTTAATGATATAAGTTTGCATATGGTAGAATACTGCATGTAATCATTTGTGTTTAGAAGTATATAGTTGTTGGCATATTGAAAGAATGTCTCATCCTAGGAGGACTGTAACAACTTTGTGTGCATTCCAGGGTGTTCTGGCATTCACCCCCACATCCTGGGAGCATGGGAAAGGTCGTACCTTCTTCTATTGTTTTACGGTAGGATTAACGTAGCTATGTCAGTTTTAGTCTAAGTGCCTTTTTTACATATAGATGAACTGTTGGATTTTCCAGACCAGCAGGTTTAGGGAAGTCGTTTATGGGGTCACACGCACACACACACACACCTACACACACATACATATACACATCCACATTCCAATGTAAGGAACAAACACCCACTGATGTATAAATAAAGACCAGGGCAGTCACAGAGCTGCTAGTCTCAGAGCCCTCACTCTCAGTGCGAGTGCTCTGTGCTGCCCTTGTATACAAGTAAAACTGTGTGTTTCTCCTCTCTGATTCTCAGCTGAAGAAGTGTCTTAGAATGCATCTCTTGACAATGACTGAGACAGGACTTATTTTTGCCACATTACAGAACTTTCCAGAACATCATCTCATATCATGTCTGACTCTTCTTGGCCTCACTATTGTGTATATTACCTTATACATTACAGTTTGCACTATTCTGGTCACTCTGTTGCATTACTCTGTTTACATCACTCTGGGCACTTGTTTACACCACCTGCACTGCTCTGTCAATACATTGCAGAGGTAATATGGCACAAGACACTTTAACATTCCACTCACACAATGTACATTTTCAGACTTTTAATTAAAAATTTCCAGATTGCTTTATTAAATTAACTTATTGTATATATTTTACTTACTTAGTGTATATAATGTCCTCTTTAATCGAGGAGCGTTTCAGGACACAATTTATTTCACTGCGTGTTGAACTCGTACAACTATGCATGTGACAAATAAAGAATCTTGAATCTGCAAAGTGAATCATCCAAATCATTTGATGTAATTTAATTTATGAATTTATAATAACTGTCTTGTCTCTGCAGATTAACCCTGATGTCAAGCATGAAAACATCTCAGTTCAGTAAGTAGAGCAGAATGATGATCATGAAAACAGACTGCACTTCACTGAGCTTTTTCTGGGTAATGTGCAACTTTTTTTTAACCACAAAAAAAACACTGACAGGATCAACACTAGCGTGTATTTGAAAACAATATGATAAAATGTGTAAATTGGAATCCTTAAAGTAAAACAATAATAAAGCCATCAATAGTGATAAGGAGCAAATGCAAAGGTATATTTGTAGATTTGCTCCTGCAATATCTCGATTCGTCACTAGAGGGCTCTTTGTGGAGGGGGGAAAAAAGTAAATGAGGAAGTGATGGTGTTAAACCTGAATGCAGTTTGTCTGCTGACACACTCACACAAGTCAGTCATTCCTGTTAGACAGATGTTGATTTTTAACATTCATGTTTCTGATATTTTCCAAACTCTGAGAGCAGCAGTGATCGGCTCTTTATAATCATCATACATCAACTTTCTCATTAGAAGAGAAAATCTACAGCAGCCATGTTGTTGGCAGAAGCTGGATGTTTGTTCATGGGTTTCATTCTGTGTCTCTCAGGTAGGAATAATTTGTTTCTCCTCCTCATGATGACTGTGATGATGTTTGTGGAAGGCAGGAGTTTTACTGTCAAACCTGCAGAAAGTTACAAAATGATTTTAGAAAACAGAAGATTGACAGTTAACAGGATTTGTACTTTTACTGTTCTGAACTCTCAAGTGTATCAAAGCACCAGATTGTGATCCTTCACAGTAACATGCTGTCATCACAGATTAGCACAGAAAAGAAAGTTAGCATAAATGTTCACCATGTTTTCTAATCACATGTTGTGTTAAAGGTGTTCAGGGAAAACCAAACAGCATCTGTGCCTTGAAAGGTTCATCAGTGAATCTGCCCTGCTCACATCAACATCCCACTGCAAGAAATAGCTGGTACACTGGACACGATACTGTCTCCAAGATTGAACTCTCTACAGATGAAACACATGTAAAGTACAGCATGTCAGCAGAGAGTAATTTCACTCTAACAATCAATAATCTGACAGAGAGAGATGCAAATTTTTACTGCTGCATTAAAACTGCTGACAGATCAAAGTGCCAACAAAGTGGAATTCATCTCCAAGTTACAGGTACAGTTCTTTTTACAAATGCATCACAAATGAATGAGTTTATGGATGATCAGTGTATTCATGTTGGTCATGTGACCTCTCAGAGCTGCAGGTAAAGGTGATTCCTGCCACAGAGGGACAGACAGTAACACTGATGTGCAGCAGCAGCTGTCCTCTGACTGAAAAGCCTGCAGCCTACATCTGGTACAAGAACAGAGAGTTTCTCTATGAGGACTGGTCTCCCTGGTACCAAGAGCTGCTCAGCAGTGAGGAAGCAGTCACATACTCCTGTGCCGTCAAAGGCTACGAGGATCTCAGAGCCCCTCAAGTCTCTGTGGGTGAGTCATGATGGACACCTCCTCATCATGTTATGAGATGTTAAACACAAACACTTTACTCTTCAGACTCTAATGAATTTACTGAAAGTTGTTGTTTTTTCTCAGGTTCCATCACAGAGACCTGCTTCAGTGTGACCTATGCTAAAGGGAGAATGTGTTCTTCTCAGCAGACATCAGTGGACGAGTCCTGCTCCATCACATATCCCAGAGGTGAAGTTCTGGACAAACTGCACTTTGAAACTTCATTTTTATTTGTTAATTTATTTGACATGACAGAGATGAACTGGTGGAAAATGTATTCATCATCTCTCAACAGAAATTCATGTCCAGAGGACTCCTGCTGAACACAGAGGTCACATCAGACTGACCTGTAACAGCAGCTGTTTTCTGACTGAGCCTCTGATTTCCTTTGTGTGGTATGAGACCAGAAAGCCTACAGTGCAGGAGGGAAAACAGATTCTAGTTTCCATCACTCAGCCAGACGGTTTGTCTTGTGCTGTAAAAGGTCTTGAGGATGTGCGCTCTGCTGACGTCTGTGAGTAAACTTATTGTCTCTCCACTTACAAAGTATTACCACCACTTCTTGCAATTAAGACTAATCATCACACTGGTTTCCTGTAAAGTTCAGGATCAGTTTTAAAACGTTAGTGATCACATCACAATTCTTATTATTTTTAAAAAGTATTTAGTTGTTTTTTATTATTAGTATTAGTAATTATTGGTATAGTTTAAAGTTATTTTTACTTGTACGTTGGTCAACATCTGTTGTGTTTAAATGTGTGATAGAAATAAACTGATTTGAGTAATTAAGTTAAAATATCTCTCTTCTCTATTCCATCCATATTTCAGGTGTTAGTGATGATTCCTGCTGGACGTTGAATTATGTCCACAGCAGAATCTGTGCTCTGGAAGGATCTTCAGTCAACATCTCCAGTAAATACTCACATCCTGACTATGAGCAGATACAGTCTAAATGTTGGTATAAAGTCAAGAGAGAAGCTGAACAGCTGACTGAGGATGCAGATCATGTGGAGTATGATGACAGCATGAAGAACCAACACATCCTCAGATTAAAGAAGCTGAAGAGAGATGACTCAGCAGAATACAGGTTCACCATCACAACAGAAACTGAAGAAGTGAAACAGTTTGATTTTCCTGGAGTTACTCTGATTGTCACAGGTAATTGTTTGACTCACTGTTCAGGTACCAAAAATGTCCTCAAATTATGTAACAGCTGTCACATGTACAGTAACATTTTACATTTCTGGCCCTTGGATCACTTGCTGCCACAGCAGCAATCCCTCCAAAGAAGCCATACTGTTCAGTTTTTTTCTAAATATGGCATCATAAACGTTAACCTTTGACATGCTAGATGTGACTCTGTGGTTTTTTGCAGTTTCTCTGAGCATTGCGCGGTCTCACCTTTTGCTGTGAAGATTGGCAGCTGTTTTGAAGGTTTTCCACATCTGAAGAATCAGTCTCGCTGTAGAATGAGGGCAAATGTATAGCACATTTAAAAGATACCAAGTGTCAGCCAACGTGCTGAACAGAGGGACAATGTAGTCAAAATAAATGAAATAATTAAAATAAATGATATAAAAATATTTTTAAAAAATCCATATGTATATATATTTAAATGTGTGTATATATATATATATATATAAAGAGAGAGAGAGAGAGAGAGATGAATACACACAGACACAGGTGGGCACATGGACATGAATACATATAAATATACAAATTCATACATCATCTGGAAATGGTCTTGCTGATATCTTTTCCTCCTCGTCATTGTGTTAACTCACAAACTGCTAAAACCTCTGTTTTTATTGAAGTGATCACACTTGCTGATGTTACCTTGGTCATCTGCTTGGTTCTTAGCCTCCTAAGTCCTCATAAGCAGTACAGGTGTCTTTAGTTGAGGTCCGCTCAATATTTATTACATAAATAATTGCATAGTGTAACATGTCGTCTTGGATTGTTCATCTGTGGTTGTATTTACCTTATTTCAAGACCTGCTGAGGACAAGATCTATTTTGTTTGCTATTTTTTCCTAATTCATAAAATCCTACAATTGAAAGTTTCTTTTTCACATGATTGTATGTTTTACATTTATTGACCAGTCTGGGTGTTTCAGAGCTGAGAGTGAAGATGAGTCCTTCTGCAGTGGTGACAGAGGGTCAGAGAGTCACACTGACCTGCAGTACCAGCTGTCCTCTGACTGACAACACAAACTACATTTGGTACTTGAACAGTCGACCTCTGACCCCGAGAGAGAACCAGAACAAACATCTGATCCTAGACCCAGTCAGCAGGGAGAATGCAGGAAACTACTCGTGTGCTGTGAAAAGCAACAAAGAGATCAGCTCTGCTCCAAAGACTCTCACTGTCCAAAGTATCACAGGAACATGGACACCAGCAGCTGCAGGAGTTTCTGCAGCTCTGCTCCTTTTAATACTTCTCACTGTCTGCTGGTGGAGGAGGTGAGGATGAGCCCTGTTTTCTCTCTCGGTTCAATCAGATTCAGTCTCAAATTCTCAGACTAACCACGTGTTCATCTTTGTATTCACTTTCTTTTTACAAACCAGAAAAAAGAGTAATTCTCACAAACCTTCAAGACATGAAACTCTGGATGACTCGCACCTGGTAAAGAAAAACATATATGTATACATATATATAAAACTGTACTATAACATAAAACATCAGCATCATCTATCATGCTTCTTCTTTCACACCAGCTAGGAGAGCAGCTTCATTTTAAAATAATGTCCAAATCATTAAAATCAGAGAATTGTTGATTTCTGGTTTTCTTCTCTTGTTTTAGTAGGCAGTGATTTTGTTCTGCTGACAGTAATATTTTGTACCAAATATTCCACGTCCTGTACTTCACGGTGGAGGTCATAAATCTGTAAAAATTTCCATGTAAATGATTTTAAACATTTTATTAACATACCACCTCATACAGCTGAGCTACTATATAAGAGCTATGAGTGAGTCTACTTTGTGTTAATCCTCTCTCCAGCTGAGCTCTGCACTGAAAGATCAGCAATAAGTTCAACAATAATAACGTCTCAAATTGTTATTTCTCTCTTTTTTTTTGGTTCCAAGTATGATGAAATCTCACCCCAACCAGCAGAGCAGGGTCGTCACTACCCCAGACTCAATTCTTCAGAGGATGAAATGGATCATCTCTATTCCACCATTCCTCCATTTGAGCCCCCTGACCATGCCCACTGTGGACAACTTCTGACTCAGTATAACCCCTAAGTGAGTCTTTTCTGTGAGTCCAATTTCACTAACCACACTCAGGCCTGAATACTGTCAAATCTCTTAAATAGAACCTGAAGCAGGCTAAAAAGTCCCAAAAAAGCAGCATCATGTGATGGTTCAACGAAACTCAAGAACAGCTGAGAAGATATCTCATTAACATCTATCAGTCAGTCTAGAAAGGTTTACATAAGATATTTCAAAGGCTTCGGACTCCAGCAAACCACAGTAAGAGCCATTATCCACAAATGAAGAAAATGTTTTGTGGCTGTCCCCATCTAGACACCTTATCTCCACCCACTCTGCCTCCAGCAGTGACCCTGATCAAACCAGGATTTGTGGCATCTTTGTAGAGCGTGACTCCACCATAGCTTGCCCAAAACTTCCCTGTGATTCTTGCAGCAGGCTGAGCCTTGCCGTCTGTAACTCTCCCAATAAGACAAGCAACAGCCATATGATCCATTCAGTCATAGGCCACCAGCACGCCTCGACCATGGCTTAAAAAGACTAAAAAAAGACTGGAGATCACCCCCCTCTCTCATCCAGCAGCGGCGGTGCAGGCCAAGACCCAGGCCAAGCAAGGAGGTTTCCCAAGACCTGCCTCTGGCACTCAGTCTCCTCCTGCAGTGTCTCTGCTGATGCACCACCACCTGCTAACACTGCATCATCACCAGGTCTGCCACCATCTGCACTAGCACCTCGACCAGCTGTATGTGTTGTGGATTCTGCTTGATGTACTGTGATGGACGTTTTTAAATCCTATTTATTCTTTTGATTTTGTGCAACCTGTGTCTGTGCCTACACAAAAATGTGGGCACACGTTGGATCTTGATTTGACTCATGGTTTACCTCTAACTTAAAGGTTTTGTGATGTTGTATGGTAGGATCATAAGCCTGTCTTGTTTGAGGTTTCCCTTCCTTCCTTGCTGCCAGAGGAAAGTTTAGGAGAGCTGAACGTAAATGGAAGAAGAATCTGCTTCAGGTGTCATACCAAACATTACAGTATTACTGGAATTCATATCAGAAAACTTTTAAAGATGCTAAGAGAAAACGTTTTGCTGCTGTTATTCAGGCAAACTCCTGTAAACCTTATGCCTTATTTAAAACCATTGACATGGTCCTTCATGCTCCACAGACTGTTGGTGTCGAGTCCTCTCAGGAAATTTGTGAAAATCATCGGTGAAAGCGCAGATTTCCTATTCCGTTCTCGTCCCTTCTATCCCTGTCCATATCTCTGTTGACTTTGACAGGTTTGCACCAGTTTCTTTGCTTTGCCTGCAGGAGTTGGTCTGTCACCTGAAGCTCTCAGGTTCCCCTTATGATGCTCTCCCTCCTCGATTTTTCAAAGAGGTTTTCCTCACTACAGCACCATTTGTGCAATCCATTGTAAATAGTGGTTTTCCCTCTGGTGTTGTACTCGTGAATCTTAAACATGCATTGATTCAGCCTCTACTCAAGAAACCTGCTCTTGATCCTGATATTACTGCAAATTACAGGCTTATCTCCAAACTGCCTTTGATCTCAAAAATTAATGAAAAGCAGATTACAAGCAATTAATGTCCTTTTTAGAAGAACACAGTATTTTAGAAGTTTTTCAATCTGGTTTTAAAGTTTTGCGTAGTACAGAATCTGCCCTTCTAAGAGTTTTTAATGATGTGTTTTTAGTGACTGACTCGGGTGACTGTTATTATCGTGCTTTTACATTTAACTGCTGCCTTTGATAGAGTGGATCATAAGAGTTTAATTTACAGCAGTTGGCGGGTGTTAGGAGTACCACACTGCAGTGGTTCACATCCTATTTGGCACAGCGAACTTTCTCTGTGAAACTTGGTGAATTTTTTTTGTTTTTAAATCTCTGAATGACCGTGGGTTTGCTGTAGCCGCTCCAAAGTTGTGGAATGATCTGCCCTTGTATGTTAGGCAGGCCTCTTCTTTCTCAGTTTAAAACTCTTATTATAACATATTTATCTGCTGAAGCCTTTGGCACTCTTTGAGGGGTTCACTCAACTTGTTTTATCAACTTGTTTTAACATGTTTTGTTTTATTTTTATTTTATTCATTTATTTATTTTATCTTATTTTGTGTTATTTTGTTTTATTGTGTTTATGCTATTGGTATATGTACATGTAACACTTCTGGAGTCGTTACAGTATACTAGGACCAGTTAGGTTCGACTACTAGAGCAGTAATGAGCGTAGCATGTAATAAAGACCACAGACCAGTAAATACGTTTAAATTGCCGGCTTATTATTTTGTGAAGACAGAGAATAGACAGTTATAGACACATTACATAAAACATTCAACATCACACATTTAAGGAAAACAAGATATTTCTTTCCCCTTTTTTGTTCAGTATGTTCTGTTAGTTCATCCTATTTATCTCAAAACCTTTTATTTGGCTTTAGAAGGATGTTATTTTCAACCTAGGTTATTGTTTTATTTATTTCAAGTTCTAAGTTCAAGTTTATCCTTTGATCTATTTGAGTTAACACTGTGTTATTTTAAATCAAGTTTAGTTCTTTAGGCCCAAGATTTAATTTAATCTTGGTCTAGGTTCACCTTTAAATTCTCAACCAGTTCTTATTTTGTTTTAACCCAACAAAAATATTTACATTTCCATTAATACCATTACAGCATTAAAATGTAAGGTTGACCAAAATAAATTACAAAAATAAATAAATAAATGTAAAACTGAAAACGATTCAGCAAAAGGCTGAATAAATCCCTTAAACAAACAAATAAACAAAAGAAAGTTGTCTCTGTGTCCTTTAACTATTAATCCTGGAATTGCTCCGAATGATTATCCAGTGCTTTGAAAGTCCGCTGTTCTTTTGCAGAGGTGTATGGATTAATCCTACCAGTTTTTTCAGCGAAAGAGCTCAACGTCCAGCAGGGGGCGTTTTCCTTTTTCCTGCTCGGTACAGTTCAATGGGTCCGTGGGTGGCTCGCCATCTTGTTTCTCGCTCAGCGGATCAAACTCCGATTCTAGCTCAGCATTTCCCGATCCAAACCTTAATGGCCTACCATAACAACAAAATAAAGTGCATAAACATTCGAAAATAACACACGGGTAGCCCTTAAATAACAGTAAAAGTCCGTTTTTTCCAGCTTATTTAGCCGTAAATGAGGTGACGCCAATATGGCGCGCTGAAACACCGTCAAAGGCCTTTGAAGTACAGCCTGTGTGTCGTTTAAGCACGAATCCACCGTTTTTAACATAAAACAACATAAATCCACTACCTTGGCTCTCCATTTGCATGAAATGAGCAATATAATACAACAAAACATTTCTTGCATGAAATAAAATACAATTTCTGAACTCACCAAGTCCCGTTTGGTTATGTTCACAACGTCACCAAGGCAAGGACAGGTCGGAAAAACAAAAATACATTCTCCAGAGTACAAAAATGGCTTTAAGTAGATTTTTGGCTTATTTTTACTATTTTTCACTCATTTAAGCAGCAGCTCTGCAAGGACTGTCTGCATTTCTCTCTCTCTAGCATCAAAAAGAAGGAACAACCCGACTGGGTGTGGCTAATCACAGGAGTCACGCTGCAGCGTGCCCTTTCACAATACGAGTCTCAACACATATTTTAGCCATTTTACCTGAATTAACATAAAACACCATGAATTAGCAAGTTCTGTACCCTTTTAACATGTTTTTAAAACACAAATGAAATCCTATACCATGAATTATATCATTGCTGATGTTTTTAATGAATTTTCTAACCATTATGATCTATTTACTGACTATTTATCACCTGTAATATATTTCTTATGACTGTTTATACTAACAGGCTTTTATTTGTTGTTAGCTATGTTAACCAGGGTTACACCCTCCCCTCTTAAATGTATGCAAGCCCCTTTGCATAATGCATAAATCAGACTACCTGGATATCATGGATTTCAATAGAGCCTGTGACAGCTTCACTTAAGCTTTGGAACAAAGACTGAACTATGCCAACAAGAGGGTTGCCTAATTGAGGGTATGTTAAGTGCTTGGGCTTTGTTCTCTCTCGGGATGATCTTCTGACTGATTGCTCTGCTTCGGGGTCATTTCTTTCAGTTTCATTGTTTACAGGTTCAGTTTCATTGTTTACAGGTTCAGTTCCATTCACGTGAGTTTGAGTTGCTTCCTCATCATTAGTTTTCGTTGAATCCGATGCATTGTCCATTTCATTTTGTTGAGTTATCTGAGCTCCTTCCTTTGCAGGTTCAGGCAAGTTTTCCATTTCAGGTGGTTTCTCCATTTCAGGTATTTTGTCATTTTCAGGTAAGTTTTCCATATCCGGTAGGTTTCCACAATCAGGTAAGTTTACAGTTTCCATCATGTCCATGTGCTCTTGAACAATATCAGGCATTGTCACATCTTCCTCGACTTGAGAATTGTCTGATTTGGGTTGCTCATTAGCATGGTTTGACTTAGCCTTGGGAGGAAAAACTACCTCGTATTCCTCAATCGACCTTGAGATCTCTTTGGGAGGAAGTGGAGGGTAATACAGAGGGTAGTTATCCTCCTCAGAGTGGTATTCAAGTTCAGGTTCATCAGGGTCAGTTGTTGGGTGTTGACGTGTGCTTGGCCGATGAGGCTTTACTTGGACTGCTGGAGGACTTTCAGGGGCAGTTGGCAAAAACCCACAAGGTAACAAAAGGTCTCTGTGGAGAGTTCTAGTGGAACCTTGGTGATGCTCGGGTTTGACTGTGTATACTGGGAGGTTGTCTTTTTGACTTACAACCACGTGGACGATGGACTCCCACTTATCAGCCAATTTGTTTTTTCCCCTAATCCGAACATTCCTTACAAGCACGCGATCTCCAACACCTAAGACAGATTCGGTTACATGTTTGTCATATCTAGTTTTGTTACGTTCAGCAACTTTGCTAACATTTTTGGTAGCCAGTTGGTAGCTCTCCTGAAGGTGAGATTTGAGGGCTTTAACATACTGTGAGTGAGATTGCTGCTGGCGATGGTTCAAGGGGACATTGAAGGCAAGATCAATGGGTAACCTAGGCTGTCTGCCAAACATTAACTCGTACGGCGTAAACCCTGTACTTTCATGTTTGGTGCAGTTATACGCGTGAACGAGTGGCTTAACAAAGTCACGCCAATGTTTCTTGTCTTCGTCTTTGAGTGTACCCAACATGTTTAGCAGGGTTCTATTAAACCTCTCCACAGGGTTTCCCCTGGGATGGTAGGGTGAAGTTCTGACCTTCTGAATCCCAGCTAGGTCGCATAACTCTTTGATAGTTTTTGACTCAAAGTCTGCTCCCTGATCGCTATGCAACTTCTCGGGAAAACCGTAGTGGATTATAAAGTTTTCCCACAGGGCCTTGGCTACAGTTTTAGCCTTTTGGTTGGGAGTTGTCATTGCTACAGCATACTTCGTAAAGAAATCTGTAATAACTAAGACATCTTTAGTGTTGCTGCGATCTGGTTCAATTGTCAAGAAATCAATACACACCAACTCTAGAGGTCTGGTGACTTGAATGTTTACTAGGGGCGCCGCCCTCTCTGGCAGGGTCTTTCTGCAAACACACCTGCTACAGCTTTTGATCTTTTGCTCTATGTCTGAGGCCATTTTTGGCCAGAAAAATCTGGTTCTGGTTAAATCAAGGGTCCGGTCAAAACCAAAATGACCCATGTCATCGTGAAGGCTTTTGAAAACCATAGGTCTCAGACTTTCAGGAAGAACCAGCTGGTACTGTGTCTCTTCGCCTACTTGTCTTTTTCTGTACAAAATCCCGTTCTGCAACTCAAGTTTGTTTAACTCACGCAGAAGGATGCTAAGTTGTGGGATCTCGTTGCGTACAGTAGGAGGAGATGTTTCACCTGTTTCAAGCTGGTGTATGATTTCACTGATAGCAGGATCGTTTGTTTGACTTTGTCTTATCTCTTCTTCTGACAAGCTTGGGATGACAGGAAAAGCATCACAGTGGTCGAAACTGTCGGGAACAGCATCAACGGACATAGACAGTGAAGTTACGAGTGGGCAGGCGAGAGCATGGTCTGTGTCAAGAGACTGGACTAGATGTTTCTCACAGATTGCACTGACAGCTTGAGTGGGAACATGAGTGAAAGGATCGGTGCCAGGCAAGTGGTGTTGCACAAACTGACGGATCCGCTCCTGTTCCTTCAGGGAGACAAGGTCATTTAATGGCTCGAGATGCGGACGACGAGATAGGCCATCTGCGTCCATGTTTTGTTTGCCTGCTCTGTACCTAAGCTGGAACTCGAAAGAGGACAGGGCGGACAACCAGCGATAGCTCGTCGCGTCTAACTTAGCGGTGGTCAAAATGTAAGTTAGGGGGTTGCTGTCAGTTATTACTGTGAAAGGACTGCCATACAAGTAATCACAAAACTTTTCCGTTACAGCCCATTTGAGGGCAAGAAACTCAAGCTTATGAGCAGGATAACGGCTTTCGCTTTTTGATAGTCCTCTACTTGCGTATGCAATTACTCGCAACTCTCCCTCCTGCTCTTGATAAAGAGCTGCCCCTAACCCGATTGTGCTTGCATCTGTGTGCAATACGTAAGGCAACTTGGGGTTGGCAAAGCCTAAAATTGGGGCAGAAGTCAGTTTGTCTATAATCGCCTCAAACGCTTTCTGACAACTCTCAGTCCATCTCTCCCCGAAAGGAGCTTTTGGCTGAAAGTATTGGACGTAGTTGGACTTAGAGCTATTGTTTTTTCGCAGTGGGGGGTATCCGGCAGTTAGGTTGGTAAGGGGTTTTACGATTTTAGAAAAGTCCTTAATAAACTGCCTATAATACCCTGCAAACCCTAAGAAGGAGCGGAGTTCTTTCAAGTTCTTGGGACTTGGCCATGTTTTTAACGCTGCTACTTTTTCGGGGTCTGTTTCTACACCGTTCTGGGAGACAATGTGCCCTAAGTACCGAACTGACGTCTGAAAAAACATACATTTTTCAGGCGATAGCTTCAGACCGTATTCTTTGAGACGATTAAGCACGTGAAGAAGGCGGGTCTCGTGTTGTTCGAGGGTTTCGGAGTAAACTATAAGGTCGTCTAGATAGACCAGGACTTCCTTAAGGTTGATGTCGCCCATACATTTCTCCATCAGCCTTTGAAATGTGCTGGGAGCGTTTGTTATGCCTTGGGGCATCCGGTTGAACTCGAAGAACCCCATCGGACATACGAAGGCTGTTTTGTGCTTATCTGCCTCATCGACCTCGATCTGGTAGTACCCGCTTTTGAGGTCAAGAACCGAGAACCACTTCGATCCTGTCAAGGCGGAGAACGCTTCTTCCAAGTTAGGAAGCGCGTAGGCGTCTTTGATGGTGTTCAGATTCAACTTACGGTAATCTACACAGAGTCTTACGTCTCCATTCTTCTTCCTTACCACCACTATCGGTGAGGAAAATGGCGACTCGGATTCGCGAATGACACCTGCATCGCTTAGTTCCTGCAAATGCCTCCGTACGGCGTCAAGATCTTGTGGTCGTACGGGACGGGGTCTGTGCTTAAAGGGGGTTTCATCGCTCAGTTTGATTTGGTGTTTTACTTTGTTAGTGCAACCAAAGTCTGTATCGTGTAGTGCGAAAACCTCCGACATAGCACTTAACTTTTGTGTGATTCGTTCTTTCCATTCAGCAGGGACTGGAGAATCAGCAAAGTTAAGATTAAGCTCAGCAGGGTTTGAGCTGGGAGTCTGTTTGGACTGCTCTGTGGTCTGACTATTTGGTATGATCTCTTGAATAGCATGCATTTCAGCAATGACACTTTTCGCAGGGATAACTATGTCATGCTTACTTTCATTTCGCAGGACCACTGGAAGCTTTTGTGAGGGTTTCTCAGCAAGGGTAAGTAGACAGTTGGTGACCAAGACACCACCTGGCAAGGAGGATGTAGAGGGGGTCTCGACTACTACCCACCCGCCTGAGTGTTCAGTTTTTGCGTGGACTAAACCCTCTAACACTCGACTTTGGCCTGCAGGAATGACTTCAGGCTCTTTCCCTGACAGAGTGATAAGACCAAGGCTGTCGTCTTCTTTTTGCTTGTGTCTTTGTTGTAACACGCTCAGCACTACTCTATAACCATAAGGCAGGATACTGAGGTCTGTATTAGCCAAGGAGAGGCTTTCAAAGACAAGGTCAAGAGTGTTAGTGCCAATTAAGAGAGAAGACTGAACACTAGAGCGTGTGTCTGGAACAATTAATGCAAGAGAAGACACAGTAAGTTCAGTACCAAAACAGTTCTTTGGAAAGGTAATGTCGACACAAATATAGCCTGAATATGGAACATTCTGACCATTTGCAGCTTCGACTTCTAGCAGGTCCTGTATTGGATGGATTTCAAGGTCTGCAAGATTGTTTTCATAGAACGATCGGGACACTGTGGTCACTTGCGATCCGGTATCAAGAAGGCAGTTGCAAGCTTGATCATTGATTTTTACTTGAGCAGTGTACTTAGCTCCAATTAGACCCTTGGGTAGTTTCACAGTGGCTGATTTATTGTTTGAGAATCGTTTTTTGGGTTTATGTGAAGGTTCAGTGGGACTAGTTTTGTCCGTAGCACCCATTTGTCCCGCAATGAGGGCTCCCTTTAGTTTAAAGGCTGTGTTTGCTTGTTTTGTCTATCCCACAGCAACTGTTTTTCTTTCAACTGTTTCCTTTTGTCAGTGACTAAAGACGGGTTTGGGTCATTTGGGCACACAGAGGCAATATGGCCGTCTTCGCCGCACTGGAAACAGTAACCTGGCCTGGGCCTACTCTTCGCAGCTTGGGATGTCAAAGGGGTTCGTTCGGGTACTTGAGAGTTGGTCTTAGCAGTAGCTTTTGGAGGGTTGGACTTTTTCCTAGGAGGGTTCGGGGTTAATGTTGCGAGATGGCTTTGAAGCTGACTGATTTGTGCCTTTAGTTCTGTGACCAGATCCTTTTGAGCATCTACTGGCGGGTCTACTTTCTGCGGTTTCAATCTTGTCAGTTCACTCTGCAGCGCAGTTATTTGTGTTCGCATTTCAGTGAGATCGTCTTGCATGGTGAGCGCAGGAAAGTCGGCATTTGCAGCAACAGAGTGAGAGGCTACTTTTGGTCTGGTGGCAGCAAAATGTTTTTTCATTCGGCTTTCTTTTGCAGTATGCTTGTCCTCTTCTACTCTCAACTGTAGCAGCAGCTCAGTGAATGAGGGGGGTTTATCTTTTTTCTTTTCGAGCTGAAGATCTGTTAACAAGGCATTATCCCAACACCCCCGACAGAATTGACGCAGAAGGTGTCGGTCTGCTTCACTAGCTACGACACCGCCTCTTTTCAGAGCTTTTGAGAGAGCTGTTTGCAAGCGATGGAGGTAGTGTGAAGGCTTTTCACCTGCATCTTGTAATGTGTTGAGGAATTTGGCGAAAAGCTCATCGCCATCCTCCACAGTGCCAAAAGCTGAATGGAGTAGTTCAAGATAAGCTGAAGGCAAAGCTTCAGGGCCCAGAGGTTTCACCACGTTGGCAGCAGGCGGTACAAGACTGTCTACGATTTTCCGCGAGCGTTGCAAGTCAGACAGATTGGGATCTTGAAGTATGAGCTCTACACTGTGGCGCCATGTATCAAAGTCCACCTCATGACTAGGACAGGGCAGTTTGCCTGAAAAATTTCTGAGGCGGAAGGAGGTGCTCACTGGTGAGACAAGAGCTTCACTTCGCACTATGTGCTCTACTACAACCTTTTGCACATCAGGGTGTGTTATAAAGCTCTGCGGAATGGTAGTTTGTAGATCTGGTTGTGTCTGGTTGACTGACTCAGAATCGCTGATGCATACGTTAGCTTTGATCGGTTCTGCAGTTTCACTTTGGATAGGTTGGTCATTTGCTTGTACTTGGGTTGTTAGTTCACTTTGTGCATCTGGGGTAGGAGCTTCTGTGCTGTGTGTGACTGATTGAGCACATTGGGAAAGGTGTTCATGCAGAACCGCTTCAAAAGATTTGCCACTAAGTCTAGCAATGCTTTGCAGTTCATTGAAAAAACTGTTGGTGGCGACGTTGGTAACAGCTGCGATGTACTCAGGTGACAGGGCTCGTATCTGATAAGTGACTTCATTCGGACATTCAAGTGTGTAGGGTAGTAAGGGTTCAAGTGTCGACAGAGCAGCTCCACTCTCATACTCTACAATAGCATTTTTGTGGTAAGAAGACTTAGGGTCATCTATCTTAAGGGTTCTCACTGTTCGACCATATCTGCTTAAAAAGTCTTTTAAAGCTTCATCAGCGTCTGTGCCTGTAATCCCACTAACAATAACTGAGTTTGGGATCTTAACATTCTCTCTGTCAACTATTTCCATTTTGCCGGACTTGGCCTATTTTTGAGGTCTGGGTCAGGAAAACAAGCTTGAGGGATTATTACTGCTCCTGGCTGGCTCGCCACTTCTGTAACACTTCTGGAGTCGTTACAGTATACTAGGACCAGTTAGGTTCGACTACTAGAGCAGTAATGAGCGTAGCATGTAATAAAGACCACAGACCAGTAAATACGTTTAAATTGCCGGCTTATTATTTTGTGAAGACAGAGAATAGACAGTTATAGACACATTACATAAAACATTCAACATCACACATTTAAGGAAAACAAGATATTTCTTTCCCCTTTTTTGTTCAGTATGTTCTGTTAGTTCATCCTATTTATCTCAAAACCTTTTATTTGGCTTTAGAAGGATGTTATTTTCAACCTAGGTTATTGTTTTATTTATTTCAAGTTCTAAGTTCAAGTTTATCCTTTGATCTATTTGAGTTAACACTGTGTTATTTTAAATCAAGTTTAGTTCTTTAGGCCCAAGATTTAATTTAATCTTGGTCTAGGTTCACCTTTAAATTCTCAACCAGTTCTTATTTTGTTTTAACCCAACAAAAATATTTACATTTCCATTAATACCATTACAGCATTAAAATGTAAGGTTGACCAAAATAAATTACAAAAATAAATAAATAAATGTAAAACTGAAAACGATTCAGCAAAAGGCTGAATAAATCCCTTAAACAAACAAATAAACAAAAGAAAGTTGTCTCTGTGTCCTTTAACTATTAATCCTGGAATTGCTCCGAATGATTATCCAGTGCTTTGAAAGTCCGCTGTTCTTTTGCAGAGGTGTATGGATTAATCCTACCAGTTTTTTCAGCGAAAGAGCTCAACGTCCAGCAGGGGGCGTTTTCCTTTTTCCTGCTCGGTACAGTTCAATGGGTCCGTGGGTGGCTCGCCATCTTGTTTCTCGCTCAGCGGATCAAACTCCGATTCTAGCTCAGCATTTCCCGATCCAAACCTTAATGGCCTACCATAACAACAAAATAAAGTGCATAAACATTCGAAAATAACACACGGGTAGCCCTTAAATAACAGTAAAAGTCCGTTTTTTCCAGCTTATTTAGCCGTAAATGAGGTGACGCCAATATGGCGCGCTGAAACACCGTCAAAGGCCTTTGAAGTACAGCCTGTGTGTCGTTTAAGCACGAATCCACCGTTTTTAACATAAAACAACATAAATCCACTACCTTGGCTCTCCATTTGCATGAAATGAGCAATATAATACAACAAAACATTTCTTGCATGAAATAAAATACAATTTCTGAACTCACCAAGTCCCGTTTGGTTATGTTCACAACGTCACCAAGGCAAGGACAGGTCGGAAAAACAAAAATACATTCTCCAGAGTACAAAAATGGCTTTAAGTAGATTTTTGGCTTATTTTTACTATTTTTCACTCATTTAAGCAGCAGCTCTGCAAGGACTGTCTGCATTTCTCTCTCTCTAGCATCAAAAAGAAGGAACAACCCGACTGGGTGTGGCTAATCACAGGAGTCACGCTGCAGCGTGCCCTTTCACAATAAGAGTCTCAACACATATTTTAGCCATTTTACCTGAATTAACATAAAACACCATGAATTAGCAAGTTCTGTACCCTTTTAACATGTTTTTAAAACACAAATGAAATCCTATAACATGAATTATATCATTGCTGATGTTTTTAATGAATTTTCTAACCATTATGATCTATTTACTGACTATTTATCACCTGTAATATATTTCTTATGACTGTTTATACTAACAGGCTTTTATTTGTTGTTAGCTATGTTAACCAGGGTTACATACAGAACTTTGTGAACCCTGGTTTTATGTCAAAGTGCTTCATAAATAAAGCTGGTATGGTATGTTTGGCACCACTGTAGCAAGTCTCCAGCTACTGAGGGGACCCACCACGACACGTCAACACACAGGATGTGGATGAGTGCACAGTTCACTGCATTTAATTGGTTGAGGCTACAGAAGCCACGCAAGCCTCTATCTTTAGACTCTAGCTCTGTTCTGTTTTCAGGCTACTAAAATGGGGGAGGCAAGATTAGGTTCGGATAGCTTTCTTCCTTTAATAACTAAAATCATCAATTAAAAATGTATTTTGCATTTACTTATCTTTGTCTAATAATAAAATGTATTTGATGATCTGATCATTTTAAGTGTAAGATATAAAAAAAATCAAGAAGTGGGTGAATAGTTTTTCAAGGCACTTTGATGGTCTGTAGAAGAATCAGCCAAAGGTTTGAAGCAGTTCAATGTAAAATTAGAATAACTGTCTTGCCTCCTCAGGTGAACCTTGACTGTATGGATGAAAACATCCCAGCTCATCACTATACAACACTGCACTTCACTGATAACCACACGGGTGACTTTGAGTCCACCATCAAGTCACTGCCTGCTCACTAAAAAAAAGAGTTTGTAACCAGTGATGGTTTTATTGTCTGAAATAACGTCAGCATCAAAACAGAGACACCACAGCTGGTATATCGGTCAGTGTTCACTCTCTGTGTTCGGGGATATTATACAGAAGAAATTAGAAGAAAAATAGCAGTGCTTGAATTGTTCAGTTGAAAAATGTGTAATAATGAAATTCATGTTTCACAAATGTCCTGCAAAATGCAAGAAAACTTGTTAGTACTTCAAAAAGGGCAGTTTTCATGCATGCTGTCAGAAATTAAAACTTCTGTCATCATGTTTTTTTATTTTTTTACACCACAAAAGAAAAATCCAGTAACTGTCAGGGTCTGTGGGATGAGCAGACCAAGTGTAGAGGTCGAGGACCCAAATGCGGACAGTGGGAGACAAGAATACTATAATAAAAGGCACCATTTATCAGGTTGGTAATCCAGACAAAAAAAATTACAATAAAACTAAAACTTTAAAGAACTACACTAAGCAAAACATTAGGAGGCACAAGAAGCTAGAAAACACTGAGGGAACGTGAGCTGATGATCCATAAAGGACAAAGGGAGACTGACACAATATATACACAGGAGAGAGCTTAGGGGATATTGATCCCCTGATCCACACCATCAAGATATGCAGCAACAACGTTGGAATGCCATTCATACTGGAGAAGTGTAGTCAGATGGTAATAAAGACAGGAAAAGTGGTCAGAACTGAGGGGATTGAACTACCAGAAGATAACATTCCAGACGCTGAGGACAGTTACAAGTATCTGGGAATTCCACAGGCAAATGGAAGACACAAAGAAGCCGGTAGGAAAGCTGCAACCACTGAGTACCTGCAGAGGGTTAGGCACATCCTGAAGAGTCATATGAATGGTAAGAACTAGATCCGGACTATCAACACCAACGCCCTGCTGGAATAATAAACTGGCTAACTGAAGAGATGGAAGCCACTGACATCAAGACAAGGACGCTCCGAACCGTGTATGGAGGGTTTCACCCCAAGTCCAGCACCCTGAGGCTCTATGCTAAGCGGAAGGAAGGAGGCCGGGGACTAGTGAGTGTCAGCACCACAGTCCAGGACGACACAACGAACACGCACAAATATATCAGGCCGCATGCTCAGTGAATACCACAGGCAGCAGAAACCCAAGAAAGAGGAGGAACCATCACAAAAGGTTAGTCCCCTGTGCAGTATGTACCACCATCAGATAGAGGAAGTGGCTGACATCCAGAAATCCTACCAGTTGCTGGGCAAAGCCGGACTGAAAGACAGCACAGAGGCACTAATCATGGCAGCACAGGAACAAGCTGTAAGTACAAGATCCATAGAGGCTGGGGTAGGCAAGACCCCAGGTGCAGGCTGTGTAACGGTACCCCTGAGACAATCCAGCACATAACAGCAGGGTGTAAGATGCTAGCAGGCAGGACAGAAACATCTATGGCCTGGAAAATGGTCTGGAAGTCCCGAGGTCAAAATGGACCTCCCTCTAGGGGGGTGGTCGAGAATGACCAAGACTGACCGAACTAAGATCCTGTGGGACTTTGAGATATAGATGGACAAACTGGTGATGGCTAAGTGAATGGACATAGTAGTGGTGGACAAGGAGAGGAAGATGGCCATAGTGATAGACGTAAAGATACCGAATGACAGCAACATGGGTAAAAAGGAACATGAGAAGCTGGAATTTTTATATATAATTTTATGGTACTGAACTTTTACGTCATTTAATTGTTTACTTATTACTTAATTACTTTAGTGTAGTATGGTGTAGTATACATTGGTGCTGAGAAACTTACAGTTAAAGATGAGATCTTCAATATCATAATGTCATTACTGACTAATTAGTCTAAAGAAGAAGTCTGTAGAGGAACAGTATAGATCCAGATGTGTGATAATAAACTGTTCTTTCAAAAGTGTTGCTCTGCATGCATCATAGTGAACTACAGTATCATAGACATCATCTGCCTCTTTCTCTTGGTTTCTTTTTCTCATGCCACAAGATAACCACAGACAACTCTGTTACAAGTCTCTACTCTCATTCTGGTAAAACTCTCATAACTAAATCAAATTTGCTGTTGCTGCAAGTTTTATGAGCATATCTTGTGATTTTTTTCTTTTTACAGGAAAGAAAGAAAATAAGAATCATGGTAAAGTACAGAGCAGCAAAGAATACTTCAAGTTGATTTGAATGATGGCAGATAGCTGCTGCACTACACTGACTGTTCATCGTGTCACTTTCAGGTCGTCATGTCTGCAGGTTTCTCGTCACTTGAATTTTTTTCTGAACCACCAAATAACCACATGATATTCACGTTGCAAGTAGCACGTTTCTGCCTCTAAAAGAGGAGTGTGGTGGAGAGATTCTAAACACAACATCCATGCAGCACAACCGGGCTGCTCCTAGTCATACACTTCTTCTAAATGTAAGGATGACAGCATCTTATATCCATCTAACTTCAGGGTCGGGGGGCCCGCTGGAGCCTATCCCAGCTGTCTTAGGGCAATAGGCAGGGTGCACCATGGACAGGTCGCTAGTCTAATACATAGACTGAGACAACCATTCACACCTATAGGCAATTTTAGTGTTTACAATAAACCTAACCCCACTAGCTGCATGTCTTTGGACTGTGGGAGGAAGCCAGAGTACCCAGGGAGAACCCACGCAAACACAGGAAGAACATGCAAACTCCACACAGAAAGACCCCAGGCTGATGGTGGAATTGAACTCAGGTCTTTCTTGCTGTGAGGCAACAGTGCCAACCACCATGCCGCCATGTTGCCCAGTATATTATAGCTGGGGACCATAATTTTAACAGAATGTGGTCCTTTTTCTTTTTCAAATGAAGACAACTGCATCAATGATGGTATTTTAAAAAATTGACAATACTCTCCAGATGCTTGAAGCTTGGTACGAGACACACATATGTGGATAATTAGCTTAGACTTTCACTTGTAAAGAATAATCACTGATTTTTATTTCAGATTTGTATTTCAGAAATTCGGCAACAACATGTTTCTTTTACATTACTGCCATCTTGTGGCTGCAGTTTGATATTTTCACTGAAAACTGGGCTTATTTCAATTTCACTAGAGACTGTGAGTATCTAGTCAAGACTTTTAATTGCTTATCAGCTGCTTTCCTTTCTATAAAAGTCACTGCATGCCACTGCTAAGTAGTGTGTCAGAAAAATGCTCTTATAAAGGGAGACAGTTACGCAGTGAGCATAACAAGTGTATTCTCTGTCTCCAAAAGTTGATTCTGTTCATCTGGACGTAGCGTTTTCACTGGGAGAAACATTTCATCACTCATCCAACTGACATCTTCAGTCTCAGCTGACTGCAGGTTTCCCCAATCTTATAAACAGTACATTTGCATAATGACTGAAACCAGCTCACTGAAGGAACAATGGGCTGGGAGGTCAGTTCCTTCATCATAATTATGCAAATTCTCATGACCATTGATCAACAACCACCATCTCTGAATCGAGGAGGGGGCCTAAGGGTACATCTTTCACCATGTTACAATGCTGTCATTGCAGCCATTCCCCAACTCTCAGTGAATGGAACTCATAGCCATTGATCAGCGGATGTTGATCAATGCAGAAATAAAAATGTTTACATCCTGGTTGAAAACATTGTTCTGTGAATGATATCCACTGTATCTGTGCTGTTGATGCCTTTTGAAAGCATTCCTAATAGCATCTATCTAGTAATATGCCTTGCTCAATGGTTCATGGAAGTATTAACAGTTTTTTTTAACTGCCTTTATAAATTGAAATTCTTCAGCCTTATACTAGTAAACGCTTGTGCTACATGCAAGAGACAGGTAGAGTCAGCTCAGTATCCAGCTGTTATTATGAAAGTTTTCTCTTTGGCATCCACAGATGCAACCGCTGATAACAAAATGGTGCAAACAGAGGTGAATCCACGTAAATATACTTTTTATATCTCAAAGTCCTGAAGACCACAGTGGTTATGATGGCGTCCTTATATGCCGACACCCGTGTTTTAGCTAGCAAAGCGGTGTGGCCGATGTGGAGTGAAGATACGCTAATGACAACGAGATGTGAGCAGGGCAGACGTTAAATTAAGGTGAAGTTTAAGTTCTCAGTCAAATATGTGCTTATCTAGTGTCATTTAGTTCCAATATTCATTTGTGGATATTGATCATTAAATACTGACACTAGCTTATGAGTAGTGGAAATGCAAGTGATCGTGTCATTATCAGTGGTGGGAATAACGGCCGTTACTTTTTTCAGTAACTAGTAATCTGAATAATTACTATTTCTATTGTTACATCGCCGTTACTAAGAAGAAAATGTGGTGTGGACTGATTAGCTGAGGAATAATAAAGTAGTTGTGGTAAACCAATCACATGATCAATTTAAGGTGGCATAGCAACAAGATGTTATGTCAACCCAAGACTCAGGGTGGTCAAAAACCCAAAGAAAAAATCTCCTCTGCAACGTGTCCAAGCACACTGGCTTCACCTGCACAGCGGTGGTACCAAGGTAGGTATCCCCAACCAAATTGTAATTCCCCTGCATCGTGAGCATGTTTTGCACAGAGAAGCATTTTTTTGAAAAATGTATTGATAGCACAAAGATTTTCTTGTAAAGCAAAGGGGGCCGAGCAAAAAAAGTTTGGGAACCACTGTAATAAATAAACTTGGATGGATTTGATGCTGGCTTGACCAGAGTGCACACATCTGCTGTTGCTCACAGTGGTCCAAGGGTCCGCTCAGGGAGTTTGTGTGTTTGCTCAGGCACATGAAAAATTAGAGGGAACATTGTCTGTGAGTCAATGTCCCTGACATGGATCCTGGAATGCCTAGAACTGTACAAGGTCAATAGGACCAAAGACCCCTCATCACAAATCAGTGGGGGTGTGGGGAACAACACTAGAGGTTAATTTAAAGCCAGGAGAACAGTCACCATCAACTGCAGGATCTACAGAGCAGGGTTTTAATAGTTTTGCAGTTTTCATTAGTTTTTATTTTTATTTCGTTTTGACTTCAGATTTTCAATTTTATATCAGTTTTAATTAGTTTTTACCAATTGTTTGCTAGTTTAGTTTAGTTTTTATTTTTTTGAAAATCCTTAGTTTCAGTTTAGTTTTGATTAGTTTCAGTTATAGTTTTAGTTGTGTTTGCAATAATTAAGTGTAACAAAATCCCAGTTTCATCATATCAGTCATGCTCTTTTGCTTATCCTTGGGTATGTTGCTATTCCAGCTACCACTGGACAGGTTGCCTGTCTGTCGCAGGGCTAACACACAGAGACAGACAACTCACATTCCCACCTATGGGTTCTTTAAATAAATAAATAAATTAGGGCAGATGAACAACCATTGATACCAGTGCGCCCCAGGGCAGCTGTGGCTACAATGTAGCTTGCTATCGCCAGTGTGTGAATGTGTGTGTGAATGGGTGAATGACTGAATGTAGTGTAAAGCACTTTGGGGTCCTATGGACTAGAAAAGCGCTATACAAATGCAGGCCATTTACCATTTATTTACCATATCTTGGCCCCAATGAGACTATTAACTCTTGCAGCACCGGGTGTTCGTAATTTTGGTTCAAGTAAATTGATAAACTTTTTGAAGGCAATTGACTCACACAGTTGTGTAGATATCCCAGTCCTGTTGTCTCGGGATGCATCACGCTGCCTTGCCTGGGGTTAGCTTCTGTTTTCTGGGGATGAGGGTTGAGTGTGCTCCCTTACCTTCTCAAGGTAAGCTAGGTTAGCCTTCTTGTGTGAGCTTTTCAAGTGCACTTTAAGGTTTGTGGGATTTTTTTTCCCTTTAGAAATGTCCCTCATAATTTGTCTCTTTCCACTACAAGACACTTGCTTTATCCAAAACACAGTCATATTCAAAGTAATCCCAAATTGGACTCTGGCGCTTTCTCCTGACTTTTCCTGACAGAATTCTGCGCGTGGACGGAGCAGCAACACAGACGACTTGACTAACGTACTGCCACCTGCTAGCATAATGAGACACAGCAAGAAAAAAACCTGGAAACTAAACTTCATTTTCACCCCTGACTATTGTATGACACACACACATCTACGAAAACTAAACACATTTTTGCCATAAATTCAGTTAATTTTAGTTAGTTTTGTGAACACTCATTACAGTTTTAGTTAGTTTTCCTTTTTTTGTTTTTATTTTTATTTCTGTTAACGAAAATGTTTTTTCACTTCTAGTTTTCATTATTTCGTTAGTTTTCGTTAACGATAATAACCTTGCTACAGAGATGTTCTGTTCCAACTGCTGTTTTTCATTAACAAGACGGGCTACAGATACTGAGTACGAAGTGGAGCAGTTGTCAGTCGCCTCGTCTACACTGGTGACATCAAACTGTATAGCATACTAACTCAGACATCGCCCGATTAGCGAGGTCTGCATCAGGTGTTGAAGAAAGGTGGTGAGAATAGTGAATAGCTGGAACCTTAAGCTGGGTCTGTGGCTCCACCAGATACTAGAAATGATATCCACCACCTCTATCCAGAAGAGCTCAGTCCTAGACAAAGGCACTGCACAAAACACTGAAGCTCCCAGGCCTAAGGCCTGAGATTGGAAGGTAAAGACTGCCTGCAGTTGGTCATTTTTATTTATATGAGAGAGAGAGATGAGAGATAGCCTTTATTTGTCAGATGACAGACCTTGCTGACCGTACATACAATACACAAACATCACATTGGGGAGACAGGTCAGGCCAGGTAGCAAGGAAAAAAAAACATCGAAATGTGCAACACAAAAGGATAATACAGGAATGCATAGGTATCAACACACCATAACACAATAAACACAGACAAGCAACATGGGAAAGTGTTCCAGTGTGTACATCTGATCTGGGACCACTGCAATCTTCGCCTGCGCCTCCAGCTGACCCGATGTCCACATCATGGGGGAGGTAAGCGTTGGAGGTGGCGTTGGATAGGGAGGGTGATACGTCGGTGAGTGCTTATCAGTATCAGTATATGTATGTGTGTGCGTGTCCATAGTTCAGCTGAGACAGTGTCCTTCGCCCTGCCAGGCTAAGTAAACAGTCTTCCAGCCAACCCAGGTGGCCTTGCATGGAATAGGAAGGGACAGACTCAACACAGTCGTTATCAGGGAGTTTTTGTTCGGCTCCAGCCTTGAGCCCACAGCTGGCGCCGAAGGGGTAGCCGCATTATGATGGTAATTTTTCTTTTGCAAACAACTCATGAGAATTTCAAGCTGTTTTTAACACTCCGACAGCGACACTGGTCTCTCAATCTCCTGTTAACAGCTGCGAGTTTCTCCATGATGTTATTAGCCGTCGATTCTGTGGTCTTGTCACTCTTTTGCTCACAGAGCAGATTCTGAGACCTCACGACCGCAGCCAACTGATCCGAGATGTAATCCAGCTTCCGCCCAGAGATGTTGTTCTGAGTTGATTCTTTCCTGATGTAATCCAACATACATACGCTCAGAGGTGTTATTCTGAGCATTCACTGCAGCCATTAGCGCCTCCAAGCTCTTAACCATGCTGCCTTCAGTGAGCCCTTTCTGAGAAGTCGCACCTGTCGTTCCAATCCCAGCGGGCAGCCTTGTGGGGGTTTGAACAGCCGGTTCTGCTCTCTTAATTCTCCAATAAGCCAGGGCCAAGCCAGCTCCGATCAGCAAGAACCCTGTTATCATGGTTCCGAATGGGTAGATATCTTCAGAGTCCTCGATCGACAGTCCTGCCAGGCACACGATCCTCTGCCACCTGTCCATCGTGTATCCGGCAGGAAAAGTCCCTCCAGGGCACTCGGGTTCTCCCGAGCCCAGACTTCTCGTTAAAGGGTGTCAATAGCATTCAGAGACCAGGGGTCCGTTCTTCGTACCTCGCTAAGTAAGTTAGCTGGATTTGATTGTTGACGATTTCGCGTGATCTTGGATCGTTCGGTTCTCCGAAGCTCATCCGGGACTTGCTGTCATAGCAACAGATCCGTAAGCGTAAACCTGCTCGGGAGCAGGCTTACTTTATGTAAACAGGATTAGATCGCGGCCACTCAGATATGTCCGCTTCATTAAAGCAACAGCGATATTTTACCACTGTTTCACCATAAATAAATAACATCAATGTAACTAAAGATAATGCAGCACTTGATCCTTTTATTGATTTCACACAGATACATACAGGTCATTTCCTAAAAAAGGTAAATGTACTATTAACATTCTATTACATGTATGTGATTATTACAGATGTAATTCATATGTTAGAGTAGTAATTGCAAATTACTTCGTGTAATCAAGATGGGAGACCACGGCTATAAAAGCGAAGGTGGATTTGGGAAGTCTGTCGCAGCCATGTCCTGTCCGTTTACGCGAGCCACCCATTGCGGAAGGTGCAAGATTGATAAGGAGAGTTTTCAGAATCCAGCGTATATTGCGGGATAGACAGGATCCTTTAGCTCACCGCGACAGTGTGCTCATTGAGAGATATCGACATTCCCGTGAGGGTATTATTTACTTAACCAACTTGTTGACGAGGGGGTGCAGGACCACCACCTGTCTTTTTTTGCTCTGCCCTTTTCTTGGTTGCCGTTATAAACAAACAAACAGATTATTTCAGGGTCTCTTTCCAAGAGACGAAAAGCAATATAAGTGATAAATATTACCATTCTGTGGAATATTCTTATATTTCACTTTTACTTGTTCCCATGTTCTAGTGGGTCCTGTCGTGGCTCTAATGTGAAAGAGGATATAATGTAATATAATATGATAAATCTACCCTACCGCCTACTGGTGTTGGCCAGAGGGGCCGATGGCGCGATATGGCAGCCTGGCTTCTGCCAGTCTGCCCCAGGGCAGCTGTGGCTACAACCGTAGCTGCCTCCACCAGTGTGTGAATGTGAGAGTGAATGAATAGTGGCATTGTAAAGCGCTTTGGGTGCCTTGAAAAGCGCTATATAAATCCAATCCATTATTATTATTATTATTATTATTAAATTACTTACGAGTTTAATTTGTCAGCAACTTTCTGCCAGCCCTCTCTCCTTGCTTTTGCAGCATTTGCAGTGTTCCCTTGCGTTTTAATTAAACTCTGAAACTCCTGAAATCCCTCAATCAAGGGTTCTTCCTCTGCTGCCGAAAAATACCGAACGCGCTCCTTCGACATTTTTGCCGACCAATCAAAGGGTTGCCGATCAATGTTTCTACTATCGATGCGTAGCCCCTGTTAAGCCACCCAGTGATCTCACATTACTTCATCCAGCTATACTAATCGTCAACAACAGGTGTGTTCGAAGAACCGGAATAGCAAGCTCAAAGTTAGCGCGATGATTTGATCTTGGATGTAGTAAGCGAGGTACGAAGAACGGACCCCAGGGGTCTGTTTCAGAAAGCGGGTTTAGTGCAAACTCTGAGTAAGTATACCCTGAGTTAACGAAAACTCTGGGTTTTCGGTTTCACAAAGCGAGTTTAGATTAATTCTGAGTGAGTTACTATGACGACACACTCCGTGAAGCTAACCTGCCCCCTAGCAGGTTTACTTCAACTAACCCTGACTTTCTCCGCCTCTTTGTCGGAAACCTGACTGTAGGAAGTGTCAGACATGGCGTGCCCCTTCCTTGAAGAGCCAGTAGATGTTGAAGCCTAAATTCTCCGCAGAGCTCTCCGCCGGGAGAGAGTGATTAGAGCGCATTTTATCATTTCCTGATGATTTCCTGTGTGAACGTTACCGTTTTTCAGCACAATCTATAATTTATTTGAATAACATCCTCAGGCCTAATATTGCTCATGTGACACATCGCGGACATGCTCTCAGTTCTGTACATATTATTTGTATTGCACTTCGGTTTTTTTGCAAACGGGAGCTTTCTGTATAATATTGGTGACGCTGAGCACGTTTCCAAGGCTACCGTCTGTCGGGCAGTCAGGAATGTTACAGTTGCACTGAAACGTCTCCTGTACTCGTTTGTGGTGTTCCCCGGTCATAGACCCACAAGATTTATCAAAGAGGGATTCCACAAAATTGCAGGTATCAGGATGAACGAAACTTAATTCATGATGTGGTGATACTTGAACTACTACTTAAATTTTACATTTATTTTCAGGGTTCCCAGGCGTGATTGGCTGTATAGATGGCACTCACATTCCAATCATTGCTCCTTCAGTAAATGAAGGAGACTATGTGAACAGGAAGTCTTTCCACAGCATTAATGTACAGGTACATAGTTCCCTGTAGCATTTCAAACTAACAAATTATTTCACTATAGTAATGGATGCTAATTTGTGTTCTCTGCACTGTGAAGATCATATGTGATGCTGCCAACATTATCACAAATGTGGAAGCCAACTGCTCAGCCTCTGTGAGTGGTGGTGGTGGAGGACCCCCACCTGTTTTTCGGGCCTCCGCTTTTTTTCTGTTGGCTATAACGGGTCGCATTTGAGCATACAGAGTAAGCAAATATGTACTTGTAATGTGCTCAGATAATTTCAATAAGTGCTTACAGAAAGAAAATTAATGTAGCCTCTAACTGCAATTGATTTACAAACAGACCAAGCACTATGGCTCATAATACAATTACACCTTACCTGTGTGTTGACCCTGAAAATAAATGTAAAATTTAAGTAGTAGTTCAAGTATCACCACATCATGAATTAAGTTTTGTTCATCCTGATACCTGCAATTTTGTGGAATCCCTCTTTGATAAATCTTGTGGGTCTATGACCGGGGAACACCACAAACGAGTACAGGAGACGTTTCAGTGCAACTGTAACATTCCTGACTGCCCGACAGACGGTAGCCTTGAAAACGTGCTCAGCGTCACCAATATTATACAGAAAGCTCCCGTTTGCAAAAAACCGAAGTGCAATACAAATAATATGTACAGAACTGAGAGAATGTCCGCGATGTGTCACATGAGCAATATTAGGCCTGAGGATGTTATTCAAATAAATTATAGATTGTGCTGAAAAACGGTAACGTTCACACAGAAAATCATCAGGAAATGATAAAATGTCCGAACGCGCTCTAATCATTCTCTCCCGGCGGAGAGCTCTGCGGAGAATTTGGGCTTCAACATCTACTGGCTCTTCAAGGAAGGGGCACGCCATGTCTGACACTTCCTACAGTCAGGTTTCCAACAAAGAGGCGGAGAAAGTCAGGGTTAGTTGAAGTAAACCTGCTAGGGGGCAGGTTAGCTTCACGGAGTGTGTCGTCATAGTAACTCACTCAGAATTAATCTAAACTCGCTTTGTGAAACCGAAAACCCAGAGTTTTCGTTAACTCAGGGTATACTTACTCAGAGTTTGCACTAAACCGGCTTCCTGAAATAGGGCCCAGTTGATCAAATCCATAATTCTCTTTCAGGTTTTAGACACAGACTGTGAGGGAGTGTTCCAGGGAAAGTAATACAAAAAAGACACGAGACTAGACAAGGACATAAGAACTAGCAGGGAAGATAAGGGAAAGGAAAAAAAGTGCGTCCGCCTCCTCCGAGAGCCAAAGGAACAATATATATATATATAAAAAAAAAACACCCAGCACGCCCCTGCGGGCGGTTTATCCTTCAAGCTCGGGTCCTCTACCAGAGGCCTGGGAGCTTGAGGGTCCTGCGCAGTATCTTAGCTGTTCCCAGGACTGCGCTCTTCTGGACAGAGATCTCCGATGTTGTTCCCGGGATCTGCTGGAGCCACTCGCCTAGCTTGGGAGTCACCGCACCTAGTGCTCCGATTACCACGGGGACCACCGTTACCTTCACCCTCCACATCCTCTCGAGCTCTTCTCTGAGCCCTTGGTATTTCTCCAGCTTCTCGTGTTCCTTCTTCCTGATATTGCTGTCATTCGGAACCGCTACATCGATCACTACGGCCGTCTTCTTCTGTTTGTCTACCACCACTATGTCCGGTTGGTTAGCCACCACCATTTTGTCCGTCTGTATCTGGAAGTCCCACAGGATCTTAGCTCGGTCATTCTCCACCACCCTTGGGGGCATCTCCCATTTTGACCTCGGGACTTCCAGGTTATACTCAGCACAGATGTTCCTGTACACTATGCCGGCCACTTGGTTATGGCGTTCCATGTATGCCTTGCCTGCTAGCATCTTGCACCCTGCTGTTATGTGCTGGATTGTCTCTGGGGCATCTTTACACAGCCTGCACCTGGGGTCTTGCCTGGTGTGATAGACCCCAGCCTCTATGGATCTTGTACTCAGAGCTTGTTCTTGTGCTGCCATGATTAGTGCCTCTGTGCTGTCTTTCAGTCCAGCTTTGTCCAGCCACTGGTAGGATTTCTGGATATCAGCCACCTCCTCTATCTGCCGGTGGTACATACCGTGCAGGGGCCTGTCCTTCCATGATGGTTCCTCGTCTCCCTCCTCTTTCTTGGGTTTCTGCTGCCTGAGGTATTCACTGAGCACTCGGTCAGTTGGGGCCATCTTCCCAATGTATTCTTGGATGTTCGTTGTCTCATCCTGGACTGTGGTGCTGACACTCACCAGTCCCCGGCCCCCTTCCTTCCGCTTAGCGTACAGCCTCAGGGTGCTGGACTTGGGGTGAAACCCTCCATGCATGGTAAGGAGCTTTCTTGTCTTTATGTCAGTGGCTTCTATCTCCTCCTTTGGCCAGCCTATTACCCCAGCAGGGTACCTGATCACGGGCAGGGCGTAGGTGTTGATGGCCCGGATCTTGTTCTTACCATTCAGCTGACTCCTCAGGACTTGCCTGACCCTCTGCAGGTACTTGGTGGTTGCAGCCTTTCTAGCGGCCTCTTCATGGTTCCCATTTGCCTGCGGGATCCCCAGGTACTTGTAACTGTCCTCTATGTCTGCAATGTTGCCTTCTGGTAGTTCAATCCCCTCAGTTCTGACTACCTTCCCTCTCTTTGTTACCATCCGACTACACTTCTCCAGTCCGAACGACATTCCAATGCCATTGCTGTATCAATGTCATTGCTGTATACAGCAATGACATTGGAATGTCGTTCGGACTGGAGAAGTGTAGTCGGATGGCCAAAGGAGGAGATAGAAGCCTGGTAGTGTGGATCAGTGAATCGATGTCTCGTTCACTCTTGGCATACAGCTTGATGTCATCCATGTACAGGAGGTGGCTGACAACTGCTCCATTCCGTAGTCGGTATCCGTAGCCAGTCTTGTTAATGATCTCACTGAGGGGGTTCAGGCCTATGCAGAACAGCAGTGGGGACAGAGCATCTCCTTGGTAGATCCCGCACTTGATGGTGACTTGTGCTATGGGCTTGGAGTTGGCCTCTAGTGTTGTACGCCACATCCCCATTGAGTTCCTGATGAAGGCTCTTAGGGTCCCATTGATCTTGTACAATTCTAGGCATTCCAGTATCCAGCTGTGGGGCATTGAGTCATAGGCCTTCTTGTAATCAATCCAGGCAGTGCACAGGTTGGTCAGTCTGGTCTTGCAGTCTCGGCTGACTGTTCTGTCTACCAGTAGCTGGTGTTTTGCGCCTCTGGTATTCTTGCCAATTCCTTTCTGTGTCCCACTCATGTATTGACCCATGTGCCTGTTCATCTTAGCCGATATGATGCCTGACAGGAGCTTCCATGTAGTACTGAGGCAGGTTATTGGTCGGTAGTTGGAGGGGACCGGTCCCTTCTTGGGGTCCTTGGGGATCAGGACCGTCCGACCTTCGGTTAGCCATTCCGGGTGTCTCTCGTTAACTAGCAGCTGGTTCATTTGTGCTGCCAGACGCTCGTGGAGTGCAGTCAGCTTCTTTAGCCAGTAGGCGTGAACCATGTCGGGCCCTGGTGCTGTCCAACTCTTCATACTGGAGACCCTTTCTTGGATATCTGCCACTGTGATGGTTACTGGACCCTGTTCAGGGAGGTCACTGTGGTCTGCCCTCAGATCCACTAGCCACTGAGCATTGCCGTTATGGGTTGCGTCCTTCTCCCATATGCTCTTCCAGTATTGCTCCGTCTCCAGCCTTGGTGGTGCTGTTCTCTTATTATTGTTCCCTTGCCACTGAGAGTACACCTTTGCTGGTTCTGTGGAGAACAGCTGGTTTATTCTCCTGCCTTCTATCTCTCTGGTGTACCTCCTCAAGCGGCTGGCCAAGGCTGTGAGTCTTTGCTTGGCAGTTTCCAAGGCCTCAGGTATGGACAGCTTGCTGTATTTCTTATGCACCTTCTTTGTTGCACCTTTCTGCAACTCCGTTAGTTGGCTAACCTCCCTCCGTGCTACTTTGATCTTGCCCTCATGCCTCCGGCATGCCTTCATATTTATCTGTCTCGCTCATATCTGCGGTAGGCTCGCTTAGCATAGGGGGTCTAGCCTTAGGACCCTTACTGGATACAGACGCCCCAGGCAGGAATCGAACTTGCGATCCTGGGTTCCAAAGGCGTGTAGTCTAACCACTACGCTATTATGCAGGACATCGTTGTTTTAACAACCCTGAAAATGGCAAAGAGACACGCTTACGAAGCACAGTTTAAACTGAAGGCCATCAGCTACGCGGAGGAACATGGAAATCGAGCAGCGGCGAGAGAATTTAAGATTAACGAATCGATGGTTCGCAAATGGAGGAAGCTGGAAAACAAGCTCCGGCAGGTCAAGAAAACGCAGCTGAGTTTCCGCGGACATAAGGCGAGGTGGCTCGAGTTGGAGGAAAGACTCGAGCGGTGGATCATCGAGCAAAGAGCGAGCGGGAGAAGCGTTTCGACGGTCACCATTCGGCTAAAAGCAGTTTCACTAGCTGAAGAGATGAACATTGAACATTTCCAAGGAGGTCCGTCTTGGTGCTTTCGTTTTATGAAACGGTGCCATTTTTCCATCCGGACCAGGACTACGGTAGCGCAGCAACTTCCAGCGGATTATAAGGAAAAGCTGGCCATCTTCCGCTCCTACTGCAGCAAACACATCGGCGACAAAAACATCCAGCCCAGCCACATCACAAACATGGACGAGGTCCCGCTCACTTTTGACATCCCGGTGAGTCACACTGTGGAGAAGAAGGGGACCAGCACGGTAGCGATACGCACAACGGGGTATGAAAAGTCTTCTTTTACTGTTGTGCTTGGCTGCCATGCTAATGGACAGAAACTGCCGCCTATGGTGATTTTTAAGCGAAAGACTTTGCCTAAAGAGAAGTTTCCAGCAGAAATCATCATTAAGGCAAATGAAAAGGGCTGGATGGATGAGGAAATGATGAAAGACTGGCTGAGGGAGGTGTATGTAAGGAGACCAGGTGGTTTTTTTCCACGCATCACCATCGCTGTTGATCTGTGACTCTATGCGTGCCCATCTCACAGCCGATGTGAAAAAACTTGTGAAGCAAATGAACTGTGAGCTTGCTGTCATTCCGGGAGGCCTGACAAAGGAACTCCAACCGCTGGACATCGGTGTGAACCGCCCGTTCAAAGTAAGGCTGCGAGCGGCCTGGGAGCGATGGATGACCGGTGGAGACCACAGTTTCACTAAGAGTGGAAGGCAGCGCCGGGCGAGTTACGCCACAATTTGCCAATGGATTGTAGATGCTTGGGCTAACATGTCTGCTGGCACTGTTGTTCGAGCTTTCGCAAAAGCCGGCATCGTTTCCGAGGAGCCGCACGGCACGGAAAGTGACTCTGACGGTGAAGACAGTGAACCTGGCATGTTTGATGGAGATTTAGCGCAGCTGTTCAATTCAGACACAGAGGATGAGGACTTCGATGGGTTTGATTGATGATAAAAATGTGAGTACCAAACTTTGTTTTGCTCCTGCTTTATTTTTAAATACGCACACTTGTATGCTTGTGTGTTGTTGATGATGACGATTATTGGTAATAAAAATGTGAGTACCAAACTCAGTTTTGCTCCTGCTTTATTTTTAAATATGCACACTTGTATGCTTGTGTGTTGTTGATGATGACGATTACCGGCAATAGAAATGTGAGTAAGGTACCGAATTCAGGTTTGCTCCCGCTTTATTTTTAAATACACATACGGTACTTGTATGCGCCCTATGGTCCAGTGCGCCTTATGTGTGTGTTAAATACAGTAAGGGCACACATAACTGAGACTGCGCCTTTTAGCACAGTGCGCCTTATGGTCGTGAAAATACGGTATGTGTGTGTGTGTGTGTGTGCTTCTGTCATGGTCCCCGTGCCTCGCTGGCTGACTCTGTTTGGCAACATGTTTTGTTTGTTTTTTCCTTTGCGCTCTCTCTCCTCTGCCGGGGCGGTGCTCATTACGGGCTCCCGCCCCTGGCCCACACACCTGTGCTCACCGTCACAACTGCAGCCGATCCCAGCTGATTTGGAGCACTATTTATGACAGCGGACCTGTGGCATCCTTCGCTGGATCATTTAGACATCAGCGTCAGTCCCCCTGAACCTGAACCTGAACCTGAACCTGAACCTGAACCTGAACCTGAACCTGCGAGTTTGAGACTATCCCTAACCTGGACATCTTTCTCTGTGTGTATATAGATCTGCCCTGGACCCGAGCGAGCGTGTGTGTGTTTGGAACCCACTGAGAACATGTATTGGATTAATCCCTGTTTCCCCCTGGCCCCTGGTCCCCCGGACCCTTTCCCCCGCCACACTGTATATATATTCTCACCTGGTGTCTCACTGTAAATAAACGCACTTTCTCTTTGCCAAGGATACCTGGTCTGCCCGTGAGTCCGTTTCAAACACTGTGACAGTTTCTTTCTTCCCCCATATCACTGGAAAAATGCTTACCTGTTGACAGTGCAAGCCAGACCACAATACACTGTGTTATTCAGCTTATTCTACAATACAATTTATAAGGCACACCAAAGTGCTTCTCAATAAAACAGTAAAATAATAAATCTGAGACCAGATTTTTAAAATATTTTTGTTATTTGGTTCAAATGCTGATTTTTCTGAGTTTATGAAGAAATTCTTTTACTATGACAGCAGGACTTTACACTCTTTTCTTTTTCAGATGTTGTATTAACAGGAATAGTGAAGTGCTCTGAACATACCACTGGATGGCACCAGAGGAAATTTCCGCACTCATTTTTTAATGTGAGGGTTATGTACTTTCACTTCACTGAGGCAATGAAACCTGAAAACTAAGCCTGTGTGTGAACACAACACTGAAACTGAGACTGTGTGCTGTTCATGAAGGAGTCGTGTCCTGTGCTGTTTGAGTGCCAGCTTTGTTGTTGTTACAGGCTGGGAGGATGAGGATGTGTTATTAGTAGGATACACAGAAGAGCCACCCGGAGGGCATAAGAAGGTGACAGATGAAGGTGTGTGTTTGTGCGTACAGAAGCAAGTCCTGGAAAGTTGTGAATAATAATTTTTAAAAAGGATTTTTAGACAGACAGGAAGTGATAAATATGAACTCAAAGCAGGGTACTTATATTTACTATGGATTACCTCCTTACCATATCAGAACAACTTGTGGGCAGAGCTCCCTTGTGTGCCTTATTTGGGAACAATGAATATGATGATTAACATTTTGAATTTTTCCAGAACATAAACCCTTTGTGATAAAGAAGGTAAGATTAACTGGGCCTCGTATAAACTCACTTTACTTTTTGTTCTTTGAAATATTATTAAACACTAAGTAAATGTAAAAGTAAATGTACCACTTTATTAAGTACACATTGGTTCCCCATTTTCCCTTCAAAGCTGTCTTAATTTTGGAAACATTTCCCACATTTGGTCCATATTGACATGACAGCATCAAATAGATTGTGCAGATTTATCAACTGCACATCCATAATGTCAATTTTCATCCCACCACATTCCAAAAGTGCTGTAATGGATTGAGATCTGGTTCCCGTGAAGTAAAGTAGTACGGAGAACTCATTGTCATGTTCAAGAAACCAGGTTGACATGATTTTAACCTTGTGGTGTGTTATTCTTGTGGCCGAACACAGCACTCAAAAGATGGGTACACTGTGATCATACATGTACAGAGAAAGTATCCTCAGCATCATTACACCAGAGCAGCCTGATCTGCTGATAAACAGGATGTTTCATCTTGCTTTTCCCAGCATCTAATGATACAGTCGCAATGTTCTAGGAAAAATTGAAATATTCAGACCAACTACTGTTTTTCTAATATTCTGTTGTCTAATGTTGGTGAGTATGTGAAAACTGAAGCCTCAGTTTCCTGCTCGTTGCTGAGAGGAGGGACATCTGGTGTGACTTTCTGCTGTTGTAGCCCATCTGTTTGACATTTGTTATCTTTAGAGATCAAATTGGTCATTTGACTAACAGTTCTTATCTGTCACTTCAAAGCTGCCTGACCATTCTGATCTGACCTTTGTAATTCACTCAGAGACCTGCTGCTCACTGGTTATTTTCTCTTTTTCTAATTATTCTCTGTAAACCTTAGAGATCATTCTGTGGGAAAATCCCAGCAGATCAACAGTTTCTGAATACTTAGACCTGCTTGTCTGACACCAACATCTGTGTCACTTAAATAACCGTTCTTCCTCATTCTGATGCTCAGTTTGAACTATTTTTTCTGTTGTAACACGTGGTTTATCATTGCCTTCTAAGCAAGCCTGCAGTAGAAAAGAAGCATGAATGCAGATCCAAAACCTCTTTAACAACAATGGTGAACTTTTACTGTACTGGTGTTTTTAGAGACAAATTAATCAACAATATTGTCGATTAATTTTGCCTCTACTATGTCTCTCCATTTCATGCTGGACGGAGCAGGGTTTTAATAGTTTTGCAATTTTCATTAGTTTTTATTTTTATTTAGTTTTGACTTCAGATTTTATATCAGCTTTAATTAGTTTTTACCAATTGTTTGCTAGTTTAGTTTAGTTTTTATTTTTTTTGAAAATCCTTAGTTTCAGTTTAGTTTTGATTAGTTTCAGTTATAGTTTTAGTTGTGTTTGCAATAATTAAGTGTAACAAAATCCCAGTTTCATCATATCAGTCATGCTCTTTTGCTTATCCTTGGGTATGTTGCTATTCCAGCTACCATACCCTGCACCCTGGACAGGTCGCCTGTCTGTCGCAGGGCTAACACACAGAGACAGACAACTCACATTCCCACCTATGGGTTCTTTAAATAAATAAATAAAGGCAGATGAACAACCATTGATACCAGGCAACTATAAAATGTATATCTTGGCCCCAATGAGACTATTAACTCTTGCAGCACCGGGTGTTCGTAATTTTGGTTCAAGTGAATTGATAAACTTTTTGAAGGCAATTGACTCACACAGTTGTGTAGATATCCCAGTCCTGTTGTCTCGGGATGCATCACGCTGCCTTGCCTGGGGTTAGCTTCTGTTTTCTGGGGATGAGGGTTGAGTGTGCTCCCTTACCTTCTCAAGGTAAGCTAGGTTAGCCTTCTTGTGTGAGCTTTTCAAGTGCACTTTAAGGTTTGTGGGATTTTTTTTCCCTTTAGAAATGTCCCTCATAATTTGTCTCTTTCCACTACAATTATGCTTTATCCAAAACACAGTCATATTCAAAGTAATCCCAAATTGGACTCTGGCGCTTTCTCCTGACTTTTCCTGACAGAATTCTGCGCGTGGACGGAGCAGCAACACAGACGACTTGACTAACGTACTGCCACCTGCTGGCATAATGAGACACAGCAAGAAAAAAACCTGGAAACTAAACTTCATTTTCACCCTTGACTATTGTATGACACGCACACATCAACGAAAACTAAACACATTTTTGCTATAAATTCAGTTAATTTTAGTTAGTTTTGTGAACACTCATTACAGTTTTAGTTAGTTTTCCTTTTTTTGTTTTTATTTTTATTTCCGTTAACGAAAATGTTTTTTCACTTCTAGTTTTCGTTATTTCGTTAACGATAATAACCTTGGGACGGAGCACACAAGCTAAAGCACAAAAGGAACAATGACAATAATCCTACTGTAGTAGGAAGGCACGTGACAATTGTAGAACAGTGTTTTTATTTAGAGTGATTTTTACATATATACACTTTTTCAGCTCCTTTCTTCGCCTTGCACATACCACACATGTCTCTTCTCTGGGCCCCAGTAGCTACTGAAAATAGGGAAGGTGTAGTTGGTGTGAAGGCTGACAGACCTGGCTGTGCCAGATTCCCCTGGCCAATTCACAACCCACTGCTCCACCCCTAACCTGCAGCTAAGCCACAAACCATACCCTGCATACCCCCATCAATCAACTTGGCCAGCCAAGCTATGTCTGTATTATTGCCTCTGGACCTCCCCTCACTACAGACCCTCCCTCGTTCTTCCACTCTCGCTCCCACTTTCCCCTCTGTGAACACCGCCGCTCTCCTCGGGCACATACTGCCTGGTATTTGGGATAGAACCTGGCTTCCAGCACTGGATGATGCAAACCACAGGGCAGTTTTGTCATACCCCATGTGACAAGCCATCAGGTTGTAATGAGCCGCCTGGAAAATAATTTCCTGGCAGCTTTTAGGCACCGACAACTGGGTGTGTTCTTCCTTATTGTGATTGTCAAGACTAACGCTATATAATCTGACCCTGTGCGCAACTTTAAGGTGCACTGTTTGACCATCAATCATCATAACTTAGTCAAAGGCTGAGTGTAGAGGGATGTCACAAGACTGCTCCAGTGGAAGATCTTCCGTGGAGCACCCACACACATTGACGCAGTCCTAGTGGATATGTTTTGGGACACTTAGATGTATTTGATGAGAACAGGGAGGTCCTCCAGTCTCTGGCAAAATTACTATTGACCAACTGAAAGCACAAGAAAATCGCAAATGGAGGCTGTGAAAAGTGTTTGAATGGAGCACAGAGACTAGTGAGCTGTGTGTCTCACTAAAGACTGTAATGTCTGTGTTAGTGTGCTCTCTTTACTGAATGACAGTTTGACCACAGTGACTTCCACTTTTACTATGAAATATGAGTGTGAAGTGGTTTAAAGCTGACTCAGGAAACAACCGACCCACTAAAGTCTGTTTAAAGATGTTTCATGTAGCATCATGTGACCTTAGCACTGATCCTGTTGTGGTTGATCAGGTTTACTTCTAACATTGAACCAATAAAGACGTTATACAGCTTATCCTTTTTTTTAAGTATTAAGGAAATGGAAACTCACTGTGACAGTGTCACGTAAGTCTCTGCGTCTCCCTACACTGTGGGTTAATCTACCTCTGATTGGTTGATGTAAGTCTGCAGTATTTGCTTCCCTTTTCTTTTTCACTTGTTCTTCATATTCACTCCAGACATACACTTACAAATACATTCAAGTCATTGACGGTTTCCCTTAAGCTGTGTGATAAAAGGGACCCTAAAATGCCACCAGACCATCAGCAGTATATGGATCCACATACCATAACACAACCTCCACGGTGCTTTACAGCTAGCTGCAGACAATCACTGAACCACTATATTCACATTGGATTGAGTCCATTAGACCTGTTTCCACTGATTTTCAGTCCAGTTCTTGTGTAAATTAGCACAGCTCAGCCTTTTACAGAAGATAAAAGTGTGTTTTTAAGGCCTGCCACCAGTTTCATCACATTTCCTTAGAGAGACACTGCACACCATACATATAGCTCTATGGGAATTTTCTTGCAAGTGTGCAAATACTATTGCACGCCTGTTGTGTGTTATATTAAACATTTTTCATAGACTCAGCTGAAAAATTAAAACAAATTATGAATTTTTGAGACATGGTGCCAGTAATGAGCTTTGAACTTGTAAATATTTTTTTTACTGTTGAACATCAATTTAGAGTAAACTTTTTTGTTTTAGATCAATAAATATTGAAATATCTTTTGAATTAGTTAAATGTCAGAATAAAGAGAGACCTGTCTATTTTTATCACTTTCATCAAATGTAGGAGTACATATACACTAAGTTTATTGTTAATTAATAAGAAAATTCCAGACGATTCCATTCTGAGCTGAAGAAGCTTCTGATTGGTTGGTAGAGTCCATGTGAGTAAACTGGTGGCACACCTGTGGATGCATATAAGGCAAAACACAGAGCCTGTTTCTCTGACATGTGAAAATCAAGAGATATCAACCAAAACACCAGGAAAAGAATTGTGGAGCTCCATAAGTGTGGCTCAATTTTGAATACAATAATACATACAATTTCTCTCTATTTAACAAATATGTTGTTTATATTTATATATGTATTTTATATCTAAAAAAAATAAGCATTTAGTCTGATTTGATGTTTAACAATTAAACAAGTGTTTGTGTTTTTATCTGAAGAGTATGTAAATATCTGGTTTCAACTATATTTGATGATGTTGGTGTTTGTCTTGATTGTCAGCACAAAGAGGGAGAGAGAGGAACAGAGAGGGAACAAGAGCAGGTGAGACAGACCTGTTAGTCAAATGGTTGCTTGTCAAAACACATTACAACATGTATCTAGTACAACATGCCACATTCACCCAATTACAATTAAACTGATTCTTCCTAACTACATTCATACACATTCACACTCTTATATCAGTTGCATGCAAGTAGCTGACTATGTAAGTAATCTGGAGCTTACATACAGCTACAGCTTCAAGCAGCCGCGCGCTCCCGCTGATGGTAATCACGGTCACTTTTTGGCACAACACCTGGAGCTAGGGGGAAAACAATCACATGAGTGCTGCTGTTTGACTGAGGAAGAATAAAGTAGTCGTGGTGGGGATGGGTATCGTTTAGGTTTTATCTGATACCAGTGCCAAACCGGTACTTCTGAAACGGTGCCGGTGCTAAAACGGTGCTCGAACAGGTGCTTAAACAATGGAGAACACATCTCATGTTTAGCTGTTTTTTTGTAAAAATAAACAATGTTAGCCTTTTCTGCAGCTATAGGGCATATATGGTATCACTCTTGGCTGGAAGCAGTGCTTAAACCATAGGTGTCAAACTCTGGCCCGCGGGCCAAATTTGGCCCGCAGCCTACTTACATTTGATCCGCGAAGCCATACCAAATTACTATCAGAGCTGGCCTACTGGTATTATACAGCTAATATATATATTGTTTAGTATTAAGTTTTGCTTGTTCCATATTCTGTTTTTCAGCAAAACGTGTTTGAGTCCATAAGAAAAGATTCATTCTTATATCTGGAGGAATAAATATATTTCAATAAATATATTTCAATAAATATTAACGTTAGCCCGCAACTTTGTTCCAGTTTTGAATTTTGGCCCACTGTGTATTTGAGTTTGACACCCCTGGCTTAAACAATGGAAAAAACACAAACTTTGTCCAAAGAGAGAGAGAGAGAGAGAGAGAGCAGAAAAAGAGAGAGAGCGAGTTTTGAGATGTGAGAGATTTGTGACGTTTAGCGTGTTTGGAGTGTGTAGTCAATGTGTTGTCTTGTGTAGTTAGTGTGTAGTGTTGTGGATAGTTTTGTGTTTTGTGTCAGAACAATGAGGCGACTGCTGTCTCCAGGTAGAATCAGGAGTGATGCACCTGCTGCTGTCAGACCTGCAGGTATCAGGCTGTGATGTTCTACTTTATAGAGGACAGAAAATATTTTTTTGGAGTGGCACAAATAATTTGTGTGGCATCTTATTGAATGCAGAGCAGCTGATTGTTCTGTAAATAGTTTGAAATGGTTATTTAAAAAGGGGTAAAAGGTAAATGGCTGCAAGTAACTTTGTTATTTTCAAAACTTGTGCATATGATTTTAAAATTGACAATTTATATTTGCATTTAAAGAAATATGAAATGAAATATGATTCATTACACATGTCTGTTACAGTAAAAAATATAAGCTTTTTTACTCAGATTTTATGTTTTTTGTCTGATTTTAGATCAGTTGTGTTAATACAGTATGTCAAAATGAAAACATGACTGTAAATTCAGACACGTGAGGCTGTGCTGAAAAGAATGATACCAAACAAGGCAAAGTAAAACGTTTTTAAAGGTAAAATGTGGAGGGAAAATCAAAAGTAGTCAAAAATGGCCAATTACACCCTGGACCCCAGAGGGTTAAACATTTTTTTAAAGTAATGCAATAGTTACTTTTCAAGTAATTAATTACTTTTAGAATATTGTAACTCAGTTACTAACTCTTACTTTTTTGAAGAAGTAACTAGTAACTATAATTAATTACTTTTTCAAAGTAACTTGCCCAACACTGCAGATCAGTAGGTGACCTGCTCTACCTCCTGAGCTACAGCCACCCACTGGCAATGTGGAGTAAACCATCATTAACTTTTTATAAAGTGTTCACTCACAAACCTGTCAAACCTGCATTCAACACGTTGGGTTTTATAGCAGTATAGTATTGCAACACGGCATTTGGGTCTTCTAACTAAAATAGGAAAATAAAACATAAATAGTGCCATCATTGCCAGACCTGGCCCGCATCTGGTTGACATACACCCTGCCACGACACCAGTCAGTCAGAAGTGCCAGCCTGATGCCGGATCTGGGCCAGACCTGTTTTCTATGAGCCTGGGCCACAAAAACCAAACCACAATCGGGCCAGATGTGGCATGCCATCAGGTTTTTTTGAACCATTTATAAATTTTAAATGGCAGCACATAATCACACCTGTGGTCAAAAATGTCACCACTTCATTTGAGTGTTTTTTATAAAGTATAAAGTATTAATTGTCAATCAATTCAGTGTTACACCTTAGTTTTACTTAAGACCAATACATCAACACAAAAATCGACCCTACATTTTACATTTTAGGGCCACCAGACCTTTTTACATAAAGTATACTTTGTTTTTGAGCAAAAACAAAATGAGAAAATAAAATATTTAAATGTTCAGATTATTTTGACTATCTGACTAACTACAGAGTGCTGTATGTTGAACTTTAGTGAGAAAGTTTTTTTTTAACCATTTATAAATTTTAAATGGCAGCACATAACCACACCTGTGGTCCTCAGGGGTCAAAAATGTCCACATCTGGTTTGATTGATACTTAATTAATATGAAGTGGATTTTTCCCCCACTTTTAATTAAAACTTAATTCAAACATTTTGACACAATTTTTTTTATTCCAATTCAAATGTAAGTCTGATAAAAACCTCATAAAAATAATTTTTTTCTTTGTTTTCGGGTAAAAAATAAATTAAATCATCAGTTATTGTGATTATCGCTTCACAACCAGAGTCGGTTGCTTTAACAGATGATCACAGACGGGTTTATGTCAATGTTTGTCAGTTTTTTACTGGCAGCGAATAATCACATCTGTTGTCCTCTGGGCTCAAAAATGACCCCGTTTGCTTTGACTGTTTATAAAGCAATAAGTATAAAATATCATCCATCTCTGTGTTTCAAGGTTTTATTCATCTTTATTCCAACTCATTACCTGACATTTTTGTATATTTTGGCATGGTAGGAACACCAGGGCAAGGGTCTGAGTGAAGGCAAACTTTCATGAGGACAAAGGCATGTGCATATTTGACACAAGTGCAGGAGGAAGCTCATGTTTATTCCTCTGTACTGGTCTCATCATGGACAGCTTTCTTTTCCGCAGTTGCAGGCCAAGGGTCATATACAGTAAACAAGCTGTTACAGGTGATTGTTTTCTTTTGGAAACCTGCAATGTTAGGGACAACTCATGTGTCCTGACTGCAGGACAGACGGTTTGCCATCGTACACTAGCATGTTCCATGTACAGCTGTACCTGGCATCACATGCTGCCCATATTTTTATCTCATAGTTCCCTGGTTTACTTGGGATGTGCTGTTGGAGGGGACAGAGTCCTCTGAAGGGGACTTGGTGCTCATACAGTCACATCAGTACCAGGATCTTACATCAACAGCAGGACAAACATCCACTTGTTCCATACACCTCATGGGAGCACGTTTGTGTCATGAACGACGATCATCTATTGTATCTTTATTAAGAAATTATATCGTTTTGTGATTCTATGATTAATCTTGTGTCAGCATGAAAACTTCTCTACCAGACTCAGGATGTCATAAACTGGCCGTAGCGACTCTACTGGATGCACGGCAGTAAGAATCAACATACCCACATATGCCTATAGCTGCATTCGATCCATTTTTCTTCCTCTCTCGTTGTCCCTCCTTTTTTGTCATTGAGTTGGCTGTAGAGCAGGTCATCTGCTAATTGGATGGTTGTTGGTTCAATCTCTGTGTGATCTAGTCTGGAGTTCTTACCAAGGTGTCCTTGGACAAGTTACTGAACCCCAACTTGGTCTCTGATGCATCTATTGGCATGTGTAAGTTAAAAAGCATAATACAAGAATACAAGCATGCTGATCCACACAGGTGTGCACACAGGTGTACACACGGGTGTTCACAGACGCGGACTACACCTTTCTTGGCTGCTGCCTCAAAGCACATTGTGCGCTGTCTATCTTGCGTGCTGCACAATAGCGTTTAATATTTAGTATCTACTGTTATCTACTGCTAGCTAGTTTATTGTGATGGTGCCGTTTTTTTTATTATGTTGCTCTTTGTTGTTTGCTTTCTCTTCTGTTTTTTTTCTCCATACAGGTGATCCAGGTGTTTTGTTTGTTTTTTTCTTTCTTCCCCCCCTTCTCACCGTCTCTTCTCCCCTTTGGTTTTCTTTCTCTCCCTCTCTTTCTTTCATTCTTTCTCCCTGTCCTATCCCCCAGTCATGTCTGTCCCGTTTGTAGCAACTGAAAATAAAATAAATACATAATTATAATAAAGGTCAATCAAATGGACCAATATGGCAAGGCCATGATGATCCACTTGGTAAAATAAATCCGCTTGGCATCTTTCTTGGCCTTAAGACAACAATTCTGATGGCTAAAGATCCAAACGGGACACACAAAAAAAGCGTAATACAAGCAGAATACATGGTGTATAATGCTTTCAGTGCTTGAGTAGAAAAGCAACTGAAGGAGTATGGGACCTGGCATATGTGCTTGGACCGACCATGGTAGATTGTCTTTCTCTGTGGCACATGAGAGAGTCATGCATCGTCTGACACTGGGAAGGATAGAAGACCAGATCAATGTTTCCCCACATTACTGCAAATATTCCTCTGTCTTAGCTGACTCCTCTTTCTTGCTTGATTCTTTGTCTTCATCATCATTGAAATGGAAGATGTGTAGTCCTCTGACACATCTTCCATTTCAGTTTCACATTCTGAAAATTCAAGAAACTTCAAGAAGCCCAGTCACTTTCTTTCCAAGCTCCTCAGACTACCATGTCCTGGATGCCTGAGAACCTACTTGAACATAGCTCAGATTCTTCATCACTTTCCTTCACTTCATAGCCTTCTTCCACTTCTGCAGGTGGGTGATGTGCTTTTTCAGAGAAAGGGTAGCATGTGATCTAAATATTGACAATATTTTCTTTATCTTCTAACCCTGGATCTTCCTGAACATTGATTCTCCCTCCTCATTATACTAGAGGACAATATATGCATTGTTCTACTGGTCATTGCTTTGCACAACATGGTAAAAAAAAGTATACTCACAAATCTCCAGTGCAATGGAGGCCTGTGAGCATACTTTCTGTGTATGTATTATTGTAGGGTCTACCTTACAATACGAAGCACCTTGATGCGACTGTTGTTGTGATTCGGCGCTATATAAATACAATTTCATTGAATATAGAGCACCTGCCTCCTCATTGTGCTGCCTGTTGTTGTTGTGGTTGTTATGACCAGTGCTTGACCCCACACATCAGTGATCCAAGATCAAAGATGTTTGAAAGCAGTATGGTGTGAAAATATGACCCTTTGCAACACTTTGTACTTTGGGGTCATTTTTGTCCACGAGGACCACAGGTGTTATAAAATCCAATAAAAACCCCATAAATAAATCGAATTACTTAAAACTTATTCCAATCATGCATAGCATAGTAATGAATAACTTCTGTTATTTTCAGACCATTTGATGAATAAAAAACACATTTTTGATAGCAAAAGATTTCTTTAGAGGACAAAAATGACCCAAGGACAACACAAGGGCTAAAGATAACATTTATTATTCTACTTCTAATACAAAATGTTTGTTACATGTTCATAAATATGAAGTCTGTCCTATAAATCTCCAATGGATTTATGATGAAGACATTTTTGACTTTACAAGAAATTGAGTTCAACTGTTTGTTTTTTCTTTAATGCAATTTTTTAGAACAATTTTGCTGGCATGTTGGGCAAAGCCTGAGATAATGATGACCTTTTAATGTGTCAAAGACACTTTAAGAAACACATTTTAATATATACACATATAGATAAAGAGTTACTCTTCAGGCTTCCTCTTATCTAGTGTGAGACAGAGCCTGAGAATGATTGTCTCAACATAAAAAGCTGGTAACCATTACAAATGTTTTAGTTTCAGTTCCTATGAGGGTTTGAAAGAAGCCTGTCAAGAGTGACCACAGTTTGTTCATACTCATCAGAAAAAGTAAAGACAAGAAGTGAATGTAATACCAACATCATGAACAGAACAATTCAAGTCCTGTACAGGCAGATGTGTTTTTATATTTTATCTTCTTTAAGTTGATGTGTTGTACAGGCTCTAGGTGTCCACAGCCTGGTCACTGAGTTTTATTGACACTCATGAAACAAACTCACTCAGGTGTTGTGTTGTCTCTGAAGTTGACAACAGCGTAGGGGACATGCTCCTGCTCTTGAAATGACTGAACAGTGGAGTAGGGATGTTCTGTTTGGTTCTTGGACAAGTTGATCTCGCTGTAGTCAAGTTCCTGCTCTGCTGGTTGAGCTGAGATGTCGTCATGCTGGGGCCCAAAATTTACCTGATAAAAAAGAGAAATAACATGTTAATAACATGTCGAAGGGGGCTGGCGATGGCTCCCGGGCCTGGCAGATCCCCATGTACAGGGAGTGCAGAATTATTAGGCAAATGAGTATTTTGTCCACATCATCCTCTTCATGCATGTTGTCTTACTCCAAGCTGTATAGGCTCGAAAGCCTACTACCAATTAAGCATATTAGGTGATGTGCAACTCTGTAATGAGAAGGGGTGTGGTCTAATGACATTAACACCCTATATCAGGTGTGCATAATTATTAGGCAACGTCCTTTCCTTTGGCAAAATGGGTCAAAAGAAGGACTTGACAGGCTCAGAAAAGTCAAAAATAGTGAGATATCTTGCAGAGGGATGCAGCAGTCTCAAAATTGCAAAGCTTCTGAAGCGTGATCATCGAACAATCAAGCATTTCATTCAAAATAGTCAACAGGGTCGCAAGAAGCGTGTGGAAAAACCAAGGCGCAAAATAACTGCCCATGAACTGAGAAAAGTCAAGCGTGCAGCTGCCAAGATGCCACTTGCCACCAGTTTGGCCATATTTCAGAGCTGCAACATCACTGGAGTGCCCAAAAGCACAAGGTGTGCAATACTCAGAGACATGGCCAAGGTAAGAAAGGCTGAGAGACGACCACCACTGAACAAGACACACAAGCTGAAACGTCAAGACTGGGCCAAGAAATATCTCAAGACTGGTTTTTCTAAGGTTTTATGGACTGATGAAATGAGCGTGAGTCTTGATGGGCCAGATGGATGGGCCCGTGGCTGGATTGGTAAAGGGCAGAGAGCTCCAGTCCGACTCAGACGCCAGCAAGGTGGAGGTGGAGTACTGGTTTGGGCTGGTATCATCAAAGATGAGCTTGTGGGGCCTTTTCGGGTTGAGGATGGAGTCAAGCTCAACTCCCAGTCCTACTGCCAGTTTCTGGAAGACACCTTCAAGCAGTGGTACAGGAAGAAGTCTGCATCCTTCAAGAAAAACATGATTTTCATGCAGGACAATGCTCCATCACACGCGTCCAAGTACTCCACAGCGTGGCTGGCAAGAAAGGGTATAAAAGAAGAAAAACTAATGACATGGCCACCTTGTTCACCTGATCTGAACCCCATTGAGAACCTGTGGTCCATCATCAAATGTGAGATTTACAAGGAGGGAAAACAGTACACCTCTCTGAACAGTGTCTGGGAGGCTGTGGTTGCTGCTGCACGCAATGTTGATGGTGAACAGGTCAAAACACTGACAGAATCCATGGATGGCAGGCTTTTGAGTGTCCTTGCAAAGAAAGGTGGCTATATTGGTCGCTGATTTGTTTTTGTTTTGTTTTTGAATGTCAGAAATGTATATTTGTGAATGTGGAGATGTTATATTTGGTTTCACTGGTAAAAATAAATAATTGAAATGGGTATATATTTGTTTTTTGTTAAGTTGCCTAATAATTATGCACAGTAATAGTCACCTGCACACACAGATATCCCCCTAAAATAGCTAAAACTAAAAACAAACTAAAAACTACTTCCAAAAACATTCAGCTTTGATATTAATGAGTTTTTTGGGTTCATTGAGAACATGGTTGTTGTTCAATAATAAAATTATTCCTCAAAAATACAACTTGCCTAATAATTCTGCACTCCCTGTACTAAATAGAAGTGAAGAAGTTAAAGAATGGAGAACAAGGAGGGAGAGAGGGTGGAGCATGTAAACAAGAATGATCAGCTTGCAGAACTGGGGGAACCTATATAGATGAAAGCTGGAGGAGGGTGTTTGTAGGAGTGTTCCTGCTCCTGAAATTCCAATACATAATCTCCAATATCTGTTAAAATGAAGCTGCTCTGACATGCATGAAAAGGAATAATCTAATAATCTAGATAGATCAAGGGGATGTTCCTCTGTTGTAGAAGAATTATTGCATTTATTTTGTTTACCTGCTCCAAGTTTTCCATTGTTTCACTTGTTGATGATTGGCTAGAAGTTCTCCTTTTTCTGGTTTATGAAATAAGGGAATATAAAAGTGAACAGATGGTGTCAGGTCAGTGTGTGAATGACAGTTTGAAAGAGAACACAGTCATGCTCACCTAACACACCAGCAGACAGTGAGAAGTATTGAAACCAGCAGAGCTGCAGAAACTCCTGCAGCTGCTGGTGTCCATGTTCCTGTGATACTTTGGACAGTGAGAGTCTTTGGAGCAGAGCTGATATCTTTGTTGGTTTTCACAGCACAGGAGTAGTTTCCTGCATCCTCCCTGCTGACTGGGTCTAGGATCAGATGTTTGTTCTGGTTCTCTCTTGGGGTCAGAGGTCGACTGTTCAAGTACCAAATGTAGTTTGTGTTGTCAGTCAGAGGACAGCTGGTGCTGCAGGTCAGTGTGACTCTCTGACCCTCTGTCACCACTGCAGAAGGACTCATCTTCACTCTCAGCTCTGAAAAACACTTAAACTTGTCAGTAACTGTGAGAGATATTTTATTTTAGGTGTTTCTTATAAACAGCAGGTTGGTTTGTAGCGTCAATGTTACAAAGTGACTGAGAGAATATTTTTCTTTTACAAATATGAGAACTGTATTAGGTTTAAGAAAAGAAAACTACATCATTTAGTAAAGATTTTATTGTAAAGGATAACATAAAGAGCTTTAACTCTATGTAGGAGATGACAGATTTAATTGCTCACATAACTTAACATTTGTCTGTCTGTTCTTTCTCTTTGGGGACTGATAACCATGCATGGACTGAAACAGAAAAATTAGACTAAAAAAACCTTTCATCACTGACTGAATGAGGAAATAAAATTGCATCAGTTTGTATAAACATCTTGAAAGGTCTGATGACTCCATCATGGGTCAGGTTGTGTCTCCTTGACCAGTTTGCATAGATGAATGATGGTGCTTCATGCTGTTCGTAATCCAAAACGAGCCCACTGACAGTAAGTGGTCCAAGGGCCACAAATCTTAGTGTATGTGTGACAGCTGTGACATTACTGGAGGACATTTTTAGTTGTAAACCCAAGTGGATGAACCATAATCAATGGATTTATGAACTGGAATTCCTGTTTTGTTGGACTGAATCCTGGAAGAGGTTTGGTGATTTTGTGCTGAGTCTCTGCTCCTCATTGATGCTCTCTCTCCTTCAAAGCAACACAAGACTACATTTAAAGTCTAAAGTTGTGGACATTTTCAGTAACAGTAAAGGTGAAAACGTGTGTATAAATATTCCATCTCTCAAATCGTTCTCACAGATTGTTCTAGTCCTTATGCTCACACATACCTGGGATCTATTTTCACCAGTAAGGTAACAAGTGCAAACATAGGTGAGCAGAGCTTCTGTTAATTGCCATTAATAGCTAATAATTGCAGCTAACTCTGGAGTTGCTCGTGGATTTCATCATCAAGCTGAAACGTTGTAGTCATGCAACTGTAGGCTGTTAGAGCTGGGTGAGTCTCCCCACTACCAGCTTAGATTAGTTTCTGTTAGCTTATTTGAGTAACACACAGGACTAACTGGGATCTAAACAATGAACAGTGAGTCAAACAAGCTGTAATTACCTGTGACAATCAGAGTAACTCCAGGAAAATCAAACTGTTTCACTTCTTCATTTTCTGTTGTGATGGTGAACCTGTATTCTGCTGAGTCATCTCTCTTCAGCTTCTTTAATCTGAGGATGAGTTGGTTCTTCATGCTGTCATCATACTCCACATGATCTGCATCCTCAGTCAGCTGTTCAGCTTCTCTCTTGACTTTATACCAACATTTAGACTGTATCTGCTCGTAGTCAGGATGTGAGTATTTACTGGAGATGTTGACTGAAGATCCTTCCAGAGCACAGATTCTGCTGTGGACATAATTCAACGTCCAGCAGGAATCATTGAAACCTGATATATCAATGAAACAGAGAAGAGATATTTTAACTTAATTAGTCCAATCAGTTTATTTCTATCACACATTTAAACACAACAGATGTTGACAAACGTACTGCACAAGTAAAAAGAAATTTAAAGTATGCTTATAATAAAAACAACCAAATAATTAATAAAAGCAATAATGAAATAATGACATTAAATATATATAAATGAAGAAAGAAATACACTGGGCAAAATGACAGACTGAGTTATTCTTGGCTGAGACTGAAAAAGCTGAGGAGAAGTCAGGAGATGAATACTGTTAGTGTCAAGAGGAAATTGTATTTAGTAGTCAGTATAATCTTTTAGTGATATAAGTTTGAATATGATAGAATACTGCATGTAGTTATTTGTATTAGGAAATATTCAACCATGTATACTTAGAGGCATATAATCAATTGTGTGTGTGATCTCTAACAGGCTGCAGGCTTGGTGTGCACTCCAGGAATGCACCCCCACGTCCTGGGAGCATGAGAGTTCGTACCTTGTTTTATTGCTTTACGGTAGGATTAACGTAGCTATGTCTGTTTTAGTTTAAGTGCTTCTTTACATATAGATGAACTGCTGTACTTCCTCACCATGTTATTTAGGGTGAGGGGGAGATTACCCTCTTCCTGACCAAGGATGTACCTTTTGTGCTTTCATGACCCTTTGATCAGCAGGACACACACACACACACACACACACACACACACACACACACACACACTGAAGTATAAATAAAGACCGGGGCAGTTTCTTAGTGCGAGTCTCAGTCTGGAGGCTGCCCTTGCTAGCAAGAAGTTCTGTGTGTTTCTCTTCTCTGAGTCTTTACTGAAGAAGTGTTTTAGAATATATTCCCTAACAGTTAGTATCATAGATGAGCAGATCTGAAGAGCGAGATGAGTCCAGAGTTTTGTATCTGCAGCTGAGAATTGTGATGTGATCACCAACATTTTAAAACTGATCCTGAACTTTACAGGAAACCAGTGTGATGATTAGTCTTAATTGCAAGAAGTGGTGGTAATACTTTGTAAGTGGAGAGACAATAAGTTTACTCACAGACGTCAGCAGAGCGCACATCCTCAAGACCTTTTACAGCACAAGACAAACCGTCTGGATGAGAGCTGGAAAACTGAATCTGTTTTCCCTCCTGCACTGTAGGCTTTCTGTTCTCATACCACACAAAGGAAATCAGAGGCTCAGTCAGAAAACAGCTGCTGTTACAGGTCAGTCTGATGTGACCTCTGTGTTCAGCAGGAGTCCTCTGGACATGAATTTCTGTTGGGAGATGATGAACACATTTTCCACCAGTTCATCTCTGTCATGTCAAATAAATTAACAAATAAAAATGAAGTTTCAAAGTGCAGTTTGTCCAGAACTTCACCTCTGGGATATGTGATGGAGCAGGACTCGTCCACTGATGTCTGCTGAGAAGAACACATTCTCCCTTTAGCATAGGTCACACTGAAGCAGGTCTCTGTGATGGAACCTGAGAAAAAACAACAACTTTCAGTAAATTCATTAGAGTCTGAAGAGTAAAGTGTTTGTGTTTAACATCTCATAACATGATGAGGAGGCGTCCATCATGACTCACCCACAGAGACTTCAGGGGCTCTGAGGTCCTCGTAGCCTTTGACAGCACAGGAGTATGTGACTGCTTCCTCACTGCTGAGCAGCTCTTGGTACCAGGGAGACCAGTCCTCATAGAGAAACTCTCTGTTCTTGTACCAGATGTAGGCTGCAGGCTTTTCAGTCAGAGGACAGCTGCTGCTGCACATCAGTGTTACTGTCTGTCCCTCTGTGGCAGGAATCACCTTTACCTGCAGCTCTGAGAGGTCACATGATCAACATGAATACACTGATCATCCATAAACTCATTCATTTGTGATGCATTTGTAAAAAGAACTGTACCTGTAACTTGGAGATGAATTCCACTTTGTTGGCACTTTGATCTGTCAGCAGTTTTAATGCAGCAGTAAAAATTTGAATCACTCTCTGTCAGATTATTGATTGTTAGAGTGAAATTACTCTCTGCTGACATGCTGTACTTTACATGTGTTTCATCTGTAGAGAGTTCAACCTTGGAGACAGTATCGTGTCCAGTGTACCAGCTTTTTCTTGCAGTGGGATGTTGATGTGAGCAGGGCAGATTCACTGATGAACCTTTCAAGGCACAGCTGCTGTTTGCTTTTCCCTGAACACCTTTAACACAACATGTGATTAGAAAACATGGTGAACATTTATGCTAACTTTCTTTTCTGTGCTAATCTGTGATGACAGCATGTTACTGTGAAGGATCACAATCTGGTGCTTTGATACACTTGAGAGTTCAGAACAGTAAAAGTAAAAATCCTGTTAACTGTGAATCGTCTGTTTTCTAAAATCATGTTGTAACTTTCTGCAGGTTTGACACTAAAACTCCTGCCTTCCACAAACAGCATCACAGTCATCATGAGGAGGAGAAACAAATTATTCCTACCTGAGAGACACAGAATGAAACCCATGAACAAACATCCAGCTTCTGCCAACAACATGGCTGTTGTAGATTTTCTCTTCTAATGAGAAAGTTGATGTATGATGATTATAAAGAGCCGATCACTGCTGCTCTCAGAGTTTCAGAAATATCAGAAACATGAATAAATGTTCAAATCAACATCTGTCTAACAGGAATGACTGACTTGTGTGAGTGTGTCAGCAGACAAACTGCATTCAGCTTTAACACCATCACTTCCTCATTTACTTATTTGCCCCACAAAGAGCCCTCTAGTGAAGAATCCATGTATTGACCTCAAATAAATGTATTTTCTATTTCTTGTCATCATTATTAAAATTATAATATTATTTTTTAGTTTACAAAATGTAAAAATTGCAATATCACTAAATTTCACATAAATATTTAGTGTTTATTTACAATAAAAAACGTTCAGTGATAACAATGAGAACGTGAAGATATGAAGCTGTTTGTTGTTGTTAATTTAACAGATGTTAAACCTCCAAACATGATGTCTTTAATGTTTTAATTTTTGACACAAACAATGTGAAGGATTTTTATGTTTGAAGCTGCAAATCACCCAGAAAGTAACACAACACGCACAATTATTGATAATGGATTGCATATATATAGTGCTTTTCGAGACCCTCAAAACATTTTACAATTCCACTATTCATTCACACACTGGTGGAGGTAGCTACAGTTGTAGTCAGAACAGAAGCAAGGTTGTTGTATCACGCCATCAGCCCCTCTGGCCATCACCAGTAGGCGATAGGTGAAGTGTCTTGCCCAAGGGTACAACAACAGAGACTGTCCGAGCCGGGGCTCGAACCGGCAACCTTCCAATCACAAGACGAACTGCCAACTCTTGAGCCACGATCGCCCCATTCAACACAATCATGCCAGACATTGGCTGTATCCCAATTCAGGGTCTGCAGCCTTAAAGTACGCAGCCTCAACGATCCTCAAGGGCCGCGTACTCAAAGACCGCTAAGGCTGGAAGTGCGAGGCTTGTGAAATGGGACGGTCTAGCCTCCTTTGCGCTGCCCAGGTTGCCTAGCAACCACGATACTAACAGCTGGAAACGTTTCATACAGCTTTGTTTGACAGAAATGAAGGAGAAAATCTTTTGTTCATTTGTTTGTTTCTTTCTACATGAGCTTTGATCATTCTCTGTAAGATTAAGCTCAGCTATTGAACGGAGTATATTTTAAAGTAAAGGCTTTAAAACCAAGTTAGTACAAACGTCACTAATGTCACATAACTTTGCCGACATGTGGCCAACAGTAATGTTTTAATGTTCTTCATTATTAAACATTTGCACATAAATAAGTGACATAATATTCAGTACTTACTTAAAGTTTACTCTTCGGGCGCCCCTCATCCGCCGTTTTTTTCGGCAAAATTATCCACACCCACCGCCGCACTATGCATTCTGGGATATGTTGGGCCACGAAGTCTACACCGCCACAGCCTTAAAATTCAGGGAAATGAAGGATGCATTTCAGGGCCGCATTTCGAGCAGCCTTTGAATTGGGACAGCCTTCAGCGTGCCGCTGTGACGTAATCGGCCTTGAAATGCGTACTTTAAGGCTGCAGACCCTGAATTGGGATACAGACATTGACACCACATAATATCATCAGACATCTTTAAATTGAAAATCAGGTATTTGTACAGCAGATGATGTTTTTTGTAGTGTTTGCTTTCATGTTGTTCTGTCTGTAAACACAATGAAATGCATGTGATGCAAAATACAAGACCTGCTAATCGTGTTACTTTAGGCGCTTTAGGTTTTCTTACTTTCTGGGTGATCATGCATTCAGTTCGTTCTTTTAAGTTTGTTTTTTGAACCACAATATAACCTCAAACAATTTCATGTCTCTGCTTTCACCATCAACGCTGACAGATACATGCTCTTCCACTTACATGGTTAGAGTTCACAAGGAAGGTCGAGTTTATCACAGTTTCCACAGGGCAAGAGGTGAGGGGACCCTGGACAGCCCAACAGTCTCTCACAGGGCAAACACAGAGAGAAAGAAAACTAGATGTACTCACACCTGTGAACAAACACCACAAACACAGGAAGAACATGTGAAGGCAAAGTCCCAGACAGCCATATGAAACCACGAGCTTGTTAAAGTGAGACGACCACCATAACCACTGCACCACCACACAGACAGAGCTTTCATGAAAATACAATGAAATTCGGGCTTGTCACATGTTTAACTGAGATGATTTGTCACTGAAAAATATTAAAGCCAAAAATTCTGGAAGAAAAATAAACAGAAAACAATTCATTCAAAAGTAGATTCAATATTTTGTCAAATATCTCATGTAATACATTCTTCACTAGAGGGCTCTTTGTGGGGCAAATAAGTAAATGAGGAAGTGATGGTGTTAAAGCCGAATGCAGTTTGTCTGCTGACACTCACACAAGTCAGTCATTCCTGTTAGACAGATGTTGATTTGAACATTTATTCACGTTTCTGATATTTTCCCAACTCTGAGAGCAGCAGTGATCGGCTCTTTATAATCATCATACATCAACTTTCTGATTAGAAGAGAAAATCTACAACAGCCATGTTGTTGGCAGAAGCTGGATGTTTGTTCATGGGTTTCATTCTGTGTCTCTCAGGTAGGAATAATTTGTTTCTCCTCCTCATGATGAGTGTGATGCTGTTTGTGGAAGGCAGGAGTTTTAGTGTCAAACCTGCAGAAAGTTACAAAATGATTTTAGAAAACAGAAGATTGACAGTTAACAGGATTTGTACTTTTACTGTTCTGAACTGTCAAGTGTATCAAAGCACCAGATTGTGATCCTTCACAGTAACATGCTGTCATCACAGATTAACACAGAAAAGAAAGTTAGCATAAATGTTCACCATGTTTTCTAATCACATGTTGTGTTAAAGGTGTTCAGGGAAAAGCAAACAGCATCTGTGCCTTGAAAGGTTCATCAGTGAATCTGCCCTGCTCACATCAACATCCCACTGCAAGAAATAGCTGGTACACTGGACACTGGACTGTCTCCAAGATTGAACTCTCTACAGATGAAACACATGTAAAGTACAGCATGTCAGCAGAGAGTAATTTCACTCTAACAATCAATAATCTGACAGAGAGAGATTCAATTTTTTACTGCTGCATTAAAACTGCTGACAGATCAAAGTGCCAACAAAGTGGAATTCATCTCCAAGTTACAGGTACAGTTCTTTTTACAAATGCATCACAAATGAATGAGTTTATGGATGATCAGTGTATTCATGTTGGTCATGTGACCTCTCAGAGCTGCAGGTAAAGGTGATTCCTGCCACAGAGGGACAGACAGTAACACTGATGTGCAGCAGCAGCTGTCCTCTGACTGAAAAGCCTGCAGCCTACATCTGGTACAAGAACAGAGAGTTTCTCTATGAGGACTGGTCTCCCTGGTACCAAGAGCTGCTCAGCAGTGAGGAAGCAGTCACATACTCCTGTGCCGTCAAAGGCTACGAGGATCTCAGAGCCCCTGAAGTCTCTGTGGGTGAGTCATGATGGACACCTCCTCATCATGTTATGAGATGTTAAACACAAACACTTTACTCTTCAGACTCTAATGAATTTACTGAAAGTTGTTGGTTTTTCTCAGGTTCCATCACAGAGACCTGCTTCAGTGTGACCTATGCTAAAGGGAGAATGTGTTCTTCTCAGCAGACATCAGTGGACGAGTCCTGCTCCATCACATATCCCAGAGGTGAAGTCCTGGACAAACTGCACTTTGAAACTTCATTTTTATTTGTTAATTTATTTGACATGACAGAGATGAACTGGTGGAAAATGTATTCATCATCTCTCAACAGAAATTCATGTCCAGAGGACTCCTGCTGAACACAGAGGTCACATCAGACTGACCTGTAACAGCAGCTGTTTTCTGACTGAGCCTCTGATTTCCTTTGTGTGGTATGAGAACAGAAAGCCTACAGTGCAGGAGGGAAAACAGATTCTAGTTTCCATCACTCAGCCAGACGGTTTGTCTTGTGCTGTAAAAGGTCTTGAGGATGTGCGCTCTGCTGACGTCTGTGAGTAAACTTATTGTCTCTCCACTTACAAAGTATTACCACCACTTCTTGCAATTAAGACTAATCATCACACTGGTTTCCTGTAAAGTTCAGGATCAGTTTTAAAATGTTGGTGATCACATCACAATTCTCAGCTGCAGATACAAAACTCTGGACTCATCTCGCTCTTCAGATCTGCTCATCTATGATACTAACTGTTAGGGAATATATTCTAAAACACTTCTTCAGTAAAGACTCAGAGAAGAGAAACACACAGAACTTCTTGCTAGCAAGGGCAGCCTCCAGACTGAGACTCGCACTAAGAAACTGCCCCGGTCTTTATTTATACTTCAGTGTGTGTGTGTGTGTGTGTGTGTGTGTGTGTGTGTGTGTGTGTGTGTGTGTGTGTGTGTGTGTGTGTGTGTGTCCTGCTGATCAAAGGGTCATGAAAGCACAAAAGGTACATCCTTGGTCAGGAAAGGGTAGTCTCCCCCTCACCCTAAATAACATGGTGAGGAAGTCCAGCAGTTCATCTATATGTAAAGAAGCACTTAAACTAAAACAGACATAGCTACGTTAATCCTACCGTAAAGCAATAAAACAAGGTACGAACTCTCATGCTCCCAGGACGTGGGGGTGCATTCCTGGAGTGCACACCAAGCCTGCAGCCTGTTAGAGATCACACACACAATTGATTATATGCCTCTAAGTATACATGGTTGAATATTTCCTAATACAAATAACTACATGCAGTATTCTATCATATTCAAACTTATATCACTAAAAGATTATACTGACTACTAAATAAATTTCCTCTTGACACTAACAGTATTCATCTCCTGACTTCTCCTCAGCTTTTTCAGTCTCAGCCAAGAGTAACTCAGTCTGTCATTTTGCCCAGTGTATTTATTTCTTCATTTATATATATTTAATGTCATTATTTCATTATTGCTTTTATTAATTATTTGGTTGTTTTTATTATAAGCATACTTTAAATTTCTTTTTACTTGTGCAGTACGTTTGTCAACATCTGTTGTGTTTAAATGTGTGATAGAAATAAACTGATTGGACTAATTAAGTTAAAATATCTCTTCTCTGTTTCATTGATATTTCAGGTGTTAGTGATGATTCCTGCTGGACGTTGAATTACGTCCACAGCAGAATCTGTGCTCTGGAAGGATCTTCAGTCAACATCTCCAGTAAATACTCACATCCTGACTACGAGCAGATACAGTCTAAATGTTGGTATAAAGTCAAGAGAGAAGCTGAACAGCTGACTGAGGATGCAGATCATGTGGAGTATGATGACAGCATGAAGAACCAACACATCCTCAGATTAAAGAAGCTGAAGAGAGATGACTCAGCAGAATACAGGTTCACCATCACAACAGAAACTGAAGAAGTGAAACAGTCTGATTTTCCTGGAGTTACTCTGATTGTCACAGGTAATTACAGGTTGTTTGACTCACTGTTCATTGTTTAGATCCCAGTTAGTCCTGTGTGTTACTCAAATAAGCTAACAGAAACTAATCTAAGCTGGTAGTGGGGAGACTCAGCCAGCTCTAACAGCCTACAGCTGCATGACTACAACGTTTCAGCTTGATGATGAAATCCACGAGCAACTCCAGAGTTAGCTGCAATTATTAGCTATTAATGGCAATTAACAGAAGCTCTGCTCACCTATGTTTGCACTTGTTACCTTACTGGTGAAAATAGATCCCAGGTATGTGTTAGCATAAGGACTAGAACAATCTGTGAGAACAATTTGAGAGATGGAATATTTATACACACGTTTTCACCTTTACTGTTACTGAAAATGTCCACAACTTTAGACTTTAAATGTAGTCTTGTGTTGCTTTGAAGGACAGAGAGCATCAATGAGGAGCAGAGACTCAGCACAAAATCACCAAACCTCTTCCAGGATTCAGTCCAACAAAACAGGAATTCCAGTTCATAAATCCATTGATTATGGTTCATCCACTCGGGTTTACAACTAAAAATGTCCTCCAGTAATGTCACAGCTGTCACACATACACTAAGATTTGTGGCCCTTGGACCATTTACTGTCAGTAAGCTCGTTTTGGGTTACAAACAGCATGAAGCACCATCATTCATCTATGCAAACTGGTCAAGGAGACACAACCTGACCCATGATGGAGTCATCAGACCTTTCAAGATGTTTATACAAACTGATGCAATTTTATTTCCTCATTCAGTCAGTGATGAAAGGTTTTTTTAGTCTAATTTTTCTGTTTCAGTCCATGCATGGTTATCAGTCCCCAAAGAGAAAGAACAGACAGACAAATGTTAAGTTATGTGAGCAATTAAATCTGTCATCTCCTACATAGAGTTAAAGCTCTTTATGTTATCCTTTACAATAAAATCTTTACTAAATGATGTAGTTTTCTTTTCTTAAACCTAATACAGTTCTCATATTTGTAAAAGAAAAATATTCTCTCAGTCACTTTGTAACATTGACGCTACAAACCAACCTGCTGTTTATAAGAAACACCTAAAATAAAATATCTCTCACAGTTACTGACAAGTTTAAGTGTTTTTCAGAGCTGAGAGTGAAGATGAGTCCTTCTGCAGTGGTGACAGAGGGTCAGAGAGTCACACTGACCTGCAGTACCAGCTGTCCTCTGACTGACAACACAAACTACATTTGGTACTTGAACAGTCAACCTCTGACCCCGAGAGAGAACCAGAACAAACATCTGATCCTAGACCCAGTCAGCAGGGAGGATGCAGGAAACTACTCCTGTGCTGTGAAAACCAACAAAGATATCAGCTCTGCTCCAAAGACTCTCACTGTCCAAAGTATCACAGGAACATGGACACCAGCAGCTGCAGGAGTTTCTGCTGCTCTGCTGGTTTTAATACTTCTCACTGTCTGCTGGTGTTTTAGGTGAGGATGAACACTGTTTTCTCTGTCAGATCATTTAAATTCAATTTAGAATTTACACACTAACCTGACACCACCTGTTCATGTTTGTATTCACTTTTTTCATAAACCAGAAGAAAGAGGAATTCTCACCAACCTTCAAGAAATGAAAATTTGGATGATTTGGAGGTGATAAAAATAAAATACAGTTTTAGTACAACACAAAACATCAGCCTTCCAAAAATACATCCAAGTCATTTCTAAAGAGATGATACATTTCTTATTCTTCACTAAAATCAGATCATTGTTCTTTCTTAGTTTTTTGTCTTCTTTTAGTTTTTCTTCTGCTGACACAGAAATATTTTTGTACCTTATGGTTTAAAGGTCTATTTCTTTGTCATAAATCTTTTCTACAGCAACAAATAATAGACCAGTCAGCTTTTTAAAAGCTTTATGATAGTTTTCTAAAATGTCAGAGCAAATTATTTAAACAGACTCACTCACATAGTTTAACTCATATTTAATATCTATGAATATAAGTTTGAATCTACTACTTTGGGCTAATTCTACCATCCAGCTGAGCTCTTAGTTGAAGGATCTGCAGTAATTTATTCATTACTGTAAAAATAACAACAATCATCACCATCACTGAAAATGTAACTTCTCTGTTTCTTAGTTATCATTTAAACTTTGGTCCCCAGTATGACGACATCGCAGCCCATCAAGGAGAGCAGGACCTGAACTACCAAAGACTCCACATCTACAAGAATGAAACAGATTCTCTCTACTCCACGATTCCTCCATCTCAGCCCCGAGAACATCATCATATCCACTACAAACCTGAGTATGTCTGAAACATTAATTACACTGTAAACGAGGGCTATGTTGTTACAAAACTGTAGATTATTACAGGGTGGGCTTTATAATAACATGAATAAAATCAAAGTGGATTATAGAGTTCATTACTTTGTATTTTGAATATAGAGGGCTGTGAGCTCCTTTCCAGATTCAGTGGATCAAATAAGGAAAATGTTTTTGTTTTTGTCTTATATTTCGCATAGTCAGTCATTTTTTTTATGAACTAGATCAAAGAGGACTTCCAGACAGTCTCCAAGGAGAACCTCAGACAACAAAGAGCAGGTACCAAACTGGATTCAAACAAAAACATCTCCTCATCTGTCGTGTTTGTCTTCACCTGAAATAATCAAAAAAGTCTTCAGCTTTTTCAGTTTTCTCACAAACTCTACCTGATGATTTTCTTTCTTATAGTTTTTATTTGATTATATACAGTTCAGTGTTGGGTAAGTTACTTTAAATTAGTAACTTAGTTACATTACTAGTTACTTCTATCAAAAGTAACTCAGTTACTTCAAGTTACTTGTTACTTTCAAAGTAACTAGTTACTAGGGAAAGTAACTTTGGTTTTACTCAGAATTCTCTTGTTAATGTGTTGCTTCTGTAACTGGATACCCAGCAAGAGTGCCAGTCTTCTAGCTTGCTTACTTGCCACAACTGCACTGTGCCACTGAGTCTGACACTGAGTTTGTGTCTGAAATAACTTCAGTGTCACAGCAGAGACACCACAGCTGGTGTGTCTGTCAGTGGGTTTCACACTTTGTACTAAAACAGACAACACAGGAAAGTAATTAACAGAAATATAGAAATACTTCAGCTTTTCACTTTAAAGAGGTCTAATGAAAATAGGAGACATGCTAATGATATTACTCTGTGAGCTTTGGTTTGTTTTACTTTATGGGTGCTCTGCAGCTTTGACTGTAAAATTATTAACTCTGTTTCTGAAAGAACGTAAAACATAAAAGTCATCACGTCTGCAGGTTTAACTTCTGTCAAGTGTTGGGGGTTTTTTAAACCTCAAAATAACAACTAAACCTCACGTCTCTGTTCTCACTGTTACACTGACAGGTAATGATGGAAATATAATTACATTTAATCACGTCACATGTGTACTTTGTAAAAGACTAAACAATGGATTAAGTTATACACAGTTCACATAAAGTTACCATAAACAGCCTCTTCTTCTTCCACATGTTATGTTTCATATTAGTAAAGGTTTTTTTCTGTAGGTGGCCAAGATGTTGATAAAAGTAAAACACAGAGAGACAAAGAAATATGTCAAATTGGAAGAAGCCAGCTTCACAGATTTTATGAGTGCAGGTAAGTTATACATGGTTTGTAATAAGTCATTAAAGAGGAAATGATAATGTTGTTATTAACTAAGTGATGATTTTACTTCAGTTCAGCAGAAGTTTCTCATACCAGAAAATGCAGCACTGAAAGTCACGGATGAGCAGGGTATAGAGGTGGATGAGGATGTCTTTCCTGAACTTGCAGCAGTCAAAGAGGTGTGTTTTGTCATCTATACAGCTGAAGGTAAGTAAATATATGCTCTGATAGATTTTGTAGGATTTGATTTGTACAGTTACTCCTAAATAAACATTTTTAATTTGTCTAATATCCTGTGGTAACAATCACAAAATGCTGCTTTCATGGCTCAACAGTAAGTTGGATTTATCACATGCATTTCAGACATCCTGGAAACACAATCATCCAAGAAGCTGTGTGACTGCTCAGACCTAACACGCATATGTGACACTCACACCTTGTGGTATGTAAATTGTATATTACCATAATAAAATACAAAATAACCATCTGTTCTCCAGGGAGAAAGTATAATTTAATCAAAGCATACAATTTACTGGCCCTATGTGCATAAATGGTAGCTTTGTTGTGGTTGATTTTTGATTGTATATGCCTTATATTCTAATATTTATGTTTGTCAGACCTTATAGATTCTTTTTCATGTTAACACTGCATTACAAGAAGTGTTTATTCTGTAGTCATTTTTTTTCTTTAATTCGTTTTTTTCCCCCCCAATGTTAGGCCTATCTGACCACACAATGTCTCAACTGTTTAGCTGCCATAATTGTTGCTGTTTTAATGTTGAATGTTACACTATTACAGTGCTGTCACACAGAATGTATGTTAGTACATGCAGCATTGAATTTTGAATATGATATTTTTGATAAATAAAATTCATACATTCATAATAATCAGTATGGTGTTTTTGTAGTAATTGTCACCTAAAACCTTTTTTCATTTGATGAGTAACACTATAAAAGAGTTAATATCAAAATGAACTCTAGTTATGAGTTACATTTTACTCTTTATGTGTTAAAGATATTCTATTATCAAAGTACTCAGATGCAATGAAATATCACTCAGACACTTAGAGCAGTTTTAAACGTGCACGGGTGAGAGACTCAGGGAGAGACTCACACACCTCCTTGGTGCAGTCTGGCTTTATTTATACACATCATGAAGCATACAAAAAAGGAAATATCATCCTTATCTTGTCAAGAAAACAGGTGTGGTTTCTCAAAAAACTTCGTGTTCTCTACAAGGTTGTTTCTTACTCGTGGGTGGCGGTTTCCTGCTAGTGTGAAGGCAAACAGTGACAGTGTGAAGGCAAAGACTGATAATGTGAAGGCAAACAGTTTCCGTTATAAAGTAGGGAGCCAGCAATCAAAATATGCAGCTGGTTGAGTACAGAACAGAAATATAAACACTCTTAGTTGATTATTATATGAATAATAAAACCTTTAAAAACAAAAATACTCTGACATTCCCTCCTGTTGTTTGTATTTCTCTTATGACAGTACTGTTAGTTATGTCAGTTCATAACCTCTTGTCTGAAAATTTTGCGCTTTGTTGATTTTCATTGAAGCATTTAGGAACAGTCCAAATCGATAGTCAAGTGTCTCGATCCTCAGCATGTTTTTCCCAGCTCCCACCCAAGGGAACAAGGAGTGGAGGACTTTCTGACCATCAGTCCATAGTTTGAAGTTCTTGGGCACATCTGATCCGTAGATTGGGTCATGTGGCATTACTTCAGCGACTTCAGCAACTTCACGTTTTGCTCTTGACGTGTGTGTCTCTGCTGTGATCTTGAAGGTGTGGTCTGAAATTAGTACTGGTGCACACAAACCGGTGGAGTTCGGTGGGAGCATGAAATAGGTTTTAGGCCCGCAGGCCCAAGCGGCTCCCTGGACCCAGAAAGTTCCATTTTTGAAGGTGTGTATTCCTTTGGATTGGGTCAGGTCAAGTGTCTGTGTGCAGTTGCGGTTTCGTCCAAGTTTCCTGTTTCCATCAGAGAAGTTGAAACACATTGGGTGCTGTATGTCCGGCGGCAAAACTATGTCGAATGATTTGTTTTTTGTGTTGTTGGCTTTGACGTTTACCCAATGTTTTTCGTTGCAGGTGTAGTTCCAGTTCGTCAGATTGTAGGCACAAGGGGTTGTCTGTTCAATTAGGATCCGTCGTTGTGAAAGTGGTTTCGTGACACGTTTGACGTCTGTGTCACTACACCATGGAATTAGGTCTTCTTTCTTTGTGCTTTGACCTTTTAGGGTCAGTCCTGTTGCCATCAAATCTCTGCGTGTGCAATTGCCAGTTGTTGCTTTGTTGAACACACACATCGCTTCGTCAAGTTCAGGTGCCTTTCCATATATTGTTTGCGTGTACGGCTGTTGTTGGCATATGTGAACACACATAGCATTCCGTGCTGTTGTCGGTGCGTGTTCTATCATACACATATCTATACCACGCGTTGTTCATCCATGGGTGGTTATGGTCTTGGTTCAGGTCACGCAGATGCGAATTGTCATGTGTCCATCTTTTTTGCAGGTGATGTTGTTTATTTCCTCTCATCTGGGTGAGTGTTAGTAGGCTCACTAGGAGCGCAATGCTGGCCACTAGGAGGACAAGTGTCTTCATGATGACCAGGCACACCTAGACCTCTGGTGAGTAGACTATTGGCGAGAAGTAAAAAAAAGGGCGGGATATACCCAATCAGCCCTTCCCTTCACCAATAGATCACCTAGAAGCCAGGGGAGCCGGCGTCTAAGCGTCTGGATTGTCACTCACTTTTTTACAGTGGCTTTGGTGAATCCAAGATGGTCTTTCTGCTATTTTGCAGGCGGTGGGTGTGGTAAGTAGGACTTGGTATGGGCCCTCCCACCTTGGTGAACTCCAATTCTTTCTCTGGAGTACTTTGATCAGGATCCAATCACCTGGTTGCAACCTGCAAGACACTGGAGAGATATCATTCGGCAGTTTGTTGTTTAACACAATCTCTTTATTTTCAAACAGCTTAGTCATCCATTCTGCTAGGGTAGTTTCCCTTATTGATTTGTTAATAGGCTCACTAGTAATTGGCAATGGAAACGCTCTCCCGTGGATGATTTCAAAAGGTGTAAGCTTCTGAGAACCTTGTGTTATTCTCATCCACATCTTTACCAAACCTAAACATTCGGGCCAGGGTCTTCCTGTTTCTTCCATGCATTTTATTAATCTCTGTTTTATTGTGCCATTAGTTCTTTCCACTAGTCCTGCACTTCGTGGGTGATATGCACAGTGATGTTTGATGCTAAATCCTAGAGCTTCAGAGACTTTGTTGATGATGTCATTAACAAAATGTGTTCCATTGTCTGACCTTATCAGACTGGGAATGCCATATGTGGGGATGAAGTGATTGCATAAACACTTTGCCACTGATATTGCGTCTGCTCTTTTTACTGGATAGATTTCTGGCCATTTTGAAAACACATCTATAATTACTAGAGCATATTTTGATGCTTGGCATTCGTTAAGTTCAATGAAATCCATGTGGATTGTATGGAAAGGGTGAGGTGGTGTGGGGAAATGACCTCTTTTTGGTCTAAGGTTGCCCTGTGCATTATGTCTTTGGCAAATCATGCATGTTCTGATGAATTCTTTTGCTGAATTTTCAAAATTTTGAGTGTAGAAGTGTTTGGAGAGGACATTCATGATTCCACCCCTTGACAAATGCGTTAAGCCATGTGTCACTAATGCTGCTGTCTTATGTAGAGATTTTGGCAGTATTGGTTTGCCATTACAGGTCATTAGGTCATTTTGTAGCTGTGCTCCACACTTTAACCATTTTTTTTGTTCTGTGATAGATGCAGCTTTCTGTTCATCTTTAAGTACATCAAGTGGTATTAACGTTGATGTTTCATACGTTAAGGTTTGTATATGTTGCTGTGCTGCCTTCTTTGCGGCTTGGTCTGCAAAGTTGTTGCCTTTAGTAACTTCTGAGTTATCTTTTTGGTGTGCGGTACATTTGCACAATGCTAATTTTTTCGGCAATGTTATGACTTCTAGCAGTTCTTTTAAAAGGTGTGAATGCTGTACTGGATTTCCAGTAGAAGTGACCATACCTCTGTTATGCCAAATCTTTGCGAAATGATGTACTGCTGCAAAAACATACTGACTGTCTGTGTGTATGTTTATGCTTTTTCCTGCATTCAACTTACATGCTCTCACAACAGCTGTAAGTTCTGCACTTTGTGCAGAGTTAGAGGAAGTTAAAGGTCTTGCTTCCAGAACTGTGTCTACTGTGGTTACTGCATAACCCACGCAGTTGCGACCTAAGCTATTTTTAGAAGCTGATCCATCTACAAAAATGTCAGTGAAAGTTGGCTGTGGTGTGCTATATATTCACCTGAGTTATTGTGTGGTTGCTTTGGTTTCCTTCATCAACCCCTGAAGTCGTGGACCTCTTATAAGAACGCTGGCCAGAACCCGAACGTCACGTCTCTGGACTTTATCCTCTGCCTGGAGAGGAGTCGACAGCGTGGGCTTCTCACGACGTCAGGACTTGATGAAGGTTTCCTATTGGAGCATTGAAAAAATATCAATGTCCCTCCGGCTCGAAGGACCAATTAAATGTTAAAGATATTCTATTATCAAAGTACTCAGATGCAATGAAATATCACTCAGACACTTAGAGCAGTTTTAAACGTGCACGGGTGAGAGACTCAGGGAGAGACTCACACACCTCCTTGGTGCAGTCTGGCTTTATTTATACACATCATGAAGCATACAAAAAAGGAAATATCATCCTTATCTTGTCAAGAAAACAGGTGTGGTTTCTCAAAAAACTTCGTGTTCTCTACAAGGTTGTTTCTTACTCGTGGGTGGCGGTTTCCTGCTAGTGTGAAGGCAAACAGTGACAGTGTGAAGGCAAAGACTGATAATGTGAAGGCAAACAGTTTCCGTTATAAAGTAGGGAGCCAGCAATCAAAATATGCAGCTGGTTGAGTACAGAACAGAAATATAAACACTCTTAGTTGATTATTATATGAATAATAAAACCTTTAAAAACAAAAATACTCTGACATTATGGTAGCAGAAATTTTACTCCATGAGAGTTTAGTTTTAACTCCTATAAAGAGTTGAAAAATCAACTCCCAGAAAAGAGTTACTCTACCTTTGCACTAGAGTTCATTCGATGGTCACGCATGTACACTCAAATGTAGTTAATCTGAACTCCCAGAGAGTTTATTCCAAAGACCAGAATTTGCTGTGTACCAATAGAAAGGAAGAGGCAGCCGTGCAGCGTAAAGACAGAATAACTCCAGCTTTGTGTCTTTTTCATTGTAGCTGAAGTCCGGGACAAACTGTTCCTTTTCACCTCAATACGAAACGCGTAATATTTTCTCTGAATACGAGACAATTCCGTTTTTAGGGGACTAAAAAGGGATTATTAGTGTTGGCAACTCTAATAATTAACTTTAAGAACAAAATAACGTTGAACATCAGTAACATCATAGCACCCACCCAGCTGTATAGAAACTCCGTAATGCTAGCTAGCATGCAGTACGAAAAAGTCAGCATAACGAAAATAAACTCCACCTAAACTTGGTTTATATCTGACCCAGATAGACTGCAGGTCATAACTTCTTACCTGAAGTTCAGTTCGGACCGGCGGCCGCCTCGGGTCTCTTTTCCTCCTGCGTCCCCTTTCCCTCATCCACCTGCTGGCCTCCACCACTTGCTAATGTTACTGAATCTGTGGAAGCTCCGCGACAGCCACCACACGAAATAACGAATAACGAGCCTATCTAAATCCCAGTAACGATTAACGCGGTCCTGATTTTGGCATAATAACTAGTTACCGTGCTCGTTACCACAATAACGCGTTACTTAATAACGCGTTAGTCCCAACACTTATACATTTACACCATGAACATCATGTGACAGGGGTTTGAGCTGTTTGAAACTATGATTCTCAATGTTATTGTTTGTACTGACAACATTTAGGCATATAAGGGATAACGTTTGATGTCATTTAATATGAATTTATAAAGGCTTGTGTACCATATTGTTAACATTGACTTTTATCAGATGAACTTTACAAAGTGAAATTTTATAATGCTCTGATAGGAGAGTGAGCTAAAGGTTTAGTTTGATATAAATGTATAATAACTGTCTCGTCTCCTCAGATGAACCCTGATCTCATGTATGGAAACATCTCAGCTCAGTCAACAGAGCAGGATGAACATTGCTGAAGTAAACTGCACTTTAATGAGAACCACACAGCTGACCTCCAACACTGAGACACTGCCTGCTCAGTAAAGAAGAGTTTGTTACCATGGTGATTTAAAGGAACATTTTGCGGAGAGTTTGTGTCTGAAATAACTTCAGTGTCACAGCAGAGACACCACAGCTGGTGTGTCTGTCAGTGGGTTTCACACTTTGTACTAAAACAGACAACACAGGAAAGTAATTAACAGAAATATAGAAGCTTTTCACTTTAAAGAGGTCTAATGAAAATAGGAGACATACTAATGATATTACTCTGTGAGCTTTGGTTTGTTTTACTTTCTGGGTGCTCTGCAGCTTTGACTGTAAAAATATTAACTCTGTTTCTGAAAGAACGTAAAACATAAAAGTCATCACGTCTGCAGGTTTAACTTCTGTCAAGTGTTGGGTTTTTTTTTTAAACCTCAAAATAACAACTAAACCTCACGTCTCTGTTCTCACTGTTACACTGACAGGTTATTGATGGAAATATAATTACATTTAATCAGGTCACATGTGTACTTTGTAAAAGACTAAACAATCAGCAGCAAAAAAGAAAACAGATTCCAAGAAACATTCAATATGATGTCAGTGCATCGATTCTTCACTAGAGGGCTCTGCTTTGTTGGAAAGTTATATACAGTCAAGTCCATAATTATTCATACCCCTGGCAAATTTTGACTTAAAGTCACTTTTATTCAACCAGCAAGTTTTTGTTTTTTTTGTTTTTTTTGGAAACTGGAAATGACACAGGTCTCTCCGAAAAGATAATAAGACGATGTACAAGAGGCGATATGTCTGTGAAGGTTCTTAGTCATTCAGGTCATCGTAGTCCTGGATGACTAAGAAGGAGCTTGGAAAGAAAAGCATCTGGACTTCTTTAAGTTGCTTGAAGACTTTTCACCTCTCATCCATTAAGCTTCTTCAGTTCTAGGGTCAAACAGTGGAGAGTCCCAGATTTAAGCCCTGTGGGAGTGACCCCCCCAAGAGGGACAATGGACCCCATAATGATCCTCTACCTAATCACATGAGCCAAGGTGTGAAAATGGGTGTAGGTCATAATCAGCCAAGGTTTTGGGTGAGCTCATTGTGAAACCTTTCTTTTTTTCTTTTTTTTTAATTACTTTATTTAAATATCAAAATACACAATTACAAATACACATAATACAAGCACTATTCACATCTTGTTTTACATTTTACAATAATAAAAGCTCCCACGGCAACTCGTTATCTAGTTTCAAATCTCTCGTTTTCCTTCTTCTCAGCTCAGTTACAATGTTTTTACATACTACGAAACTACTTATCATTTTTTGTTCTATAACCCCTTTAGCCCTTGTTTTCCATATGTGTACATTTATAATGCACATCACCAACCAAAACAATCTTCTTTTATTTTCACTCATCTTTTCTTTAAACAAACCGTATCTTACTGATTTTGTATTATTTTCAATATTAAAACCTAGTTTATCCATCCTCCTTCTTATTTCAACCGTCCTGTAACATGATATCAATAGATGATCAAGAGTTTTGTCTTCATCACAATTCTCCATGGGGCATTTCTTTGTAGTAACGAAGCAACTCCACAGAACTACAGCTCTTACTGGGAGACGTCCGACAGAGATAAGCCACACTGCATCTCTCATGTTCTCGGATATTACTTTATCATATATGTTTTTAACTATTTTCTGATTTTCTTCTTTTTCCACAGCCTTATATTGTATCCACTGATCCACAAGATCCCCAAACACAAGTTTAAAGTATGGCACTCCCGTTCGGGCTCTCCCTTTCATTTTTTTCCACAAAGATTTCTTCCCTTGGATCCAGTGGGTGCTTCGCTCAAATGCGCTATATACATTTTTTAGAAAAGGAATTATCAAAATCATGCTAAGATCTGGCGCTGCTAATCCTCCATTTTCTTTTCCTTTATACATTAATTTCCTCTGCGTTACTGCGTTACGGTTTGTCCCCCAAATCAATTTGGTACACAATTGACTTAATTTAATAATAGTTTTCTGAGGAGGGGGAAAGACAGTAGCTAGAAACAACAACTTTGAGACTACATGTGTTTTCGCGATATTCACACCTGCTTTATAGTTTGTATTTTTATTGTCCCATTTAGCTACTTCGTTTTCTATTTCACTCTCTTTCTTTTTCCAATTCAAATGACATGGATCATTTTTAGTAATCCAAATACTTAAAATCTTCATCTCCTTGTTAATTTTTAAATCAATTACAGGTTCTTTTAAGTTTTGTCCAAACCAAACTCCTTCGGTCTTTTCCTGGTTTAGCTTAGCACCAGAAGCTTGTTCATATTTTGTTAGCAAATCCTTAAGTATTAATAGCTCCTTTTGATCTTTAATAATTACAGAGACATCATCCGCATAAGCAAGGGCAGTCACCTTGTAGGTGTCATTTAGGGCGTATCCAGTAAAACGGCTATCACTATTGATTGTTTTAAGTAACGGATTTATTGCTAGAACATATAGGGCTGCGCTTAAAGGACATCCTTGTTTCACTCCACATTCGACTCGAAAGGGTTCGGTCAGTCTTCCATTTACTTTAACAAGGGATACTTTAATCATAGAGATGAAGGTTTCAGGCATATTATACGCTTTCATTACTTCCCACATTACTTCCCACAAATAAGAGTGGGAGATGTAATCAAAGGCTTTCCTTTGGTCAAGACTTAAAATAAAAAATTCTGTATCTTCTCTACTATAAATTATTTCACGCAAAGTACATAAGTTATCCCACATCAGACGACCTCTTATTGCACGTTTGTTCTTTTTCTATAATTTTATCTAATACCTCATCAAACCTATTCATAATTATTTTAGCAAATATTTTATAATCAACATTCATTATTGTTAATTGTCTATAATTATTTATATTATCTCTTTCCCCTTTCTTATATAGCAAACACATTAATCCATTATAAAAGGAGTCGCCCAAAGTTCCCTCATGCATGCCTTCATTAAAAACAGTGGCTAAAAATTCGGATATTTCATTCACAACTATTTTATAAAATTCAGACGGAAGCCCATCAAAACCAGGGGTTTTGTTTATATTTAACTGAGTGATCGCACATTCTACCTCCTCTTTAGTAATATTTCCTAAAAGTGAGGTATATTGGATGGAGTCCAGAGGCTCTATTTTACTTAACAGGTATTTTGCTGCACATCTTGTGATTTCTTGAGGTCAGATGTGGGTGTTGGAGCAACTCCAAGCCTTGAGTGCCAGTGTCCTGCAGGTTTTAGATGTGTCCTTGATCCAACACAGAGTCAAATGGCTAAATGACCTTCTCTAGAGACCTGTAATGAACTAATAATTTGATTCAGGTGTGTTGAACCAGAGTGATATCTAAAGCCTGCAGGGCAGGTATTGAGGCCTCGAGTTTCCCCACCCCTGATCTACATTATGCAGCTTTATCATAACAGATAATAATATAATGTTTGTGAGTCACTACAATCAGAGTATGGTTCTCTTGTAGTTTTCCTCTGAGGCTCTTGCTTTGAGAAACTAAAGCTTCTATGATCTTCTATTTTCTATAACAGGCAACTCAGTGCCTTTAATACTGCCATTCATCATGTTCACTTCAATTCAAATTAAATTCAATAAAACTTTATTGATCTTGAAGGTTGACCCCGAAGGAAATTGGGTTAAGGCTGCCGACCTTTGCCATCGCCATCTTACTCTTCCGACCATACATGCATTACACAAGCGTCACATGGGGAAGACAGGTCAGAGAGGTATAACAATGGAAAAAGCACAACAAGAGGAAAGACGAGGAGAAAAAAAACTCCCCCCAGACTGAGCTCCCAGAGGGAGATCAGTTTGAGAACAAACAAAGAAAACACCTCAGCAAATAGCGCATGAATCATCACATCTCACTACATAGAAGATATAAGCTTCGAAGACGTTTGGAGGGGGTGGGGGGGTAAGTGTAGGTCTGTTTTGTTGTTCCAGTCAGCTTCGACCTTGGCAGGCCTTCAGCTGGGACCAGTGGGATAGCCGCATGAGTGAAGATGGTGAATGTTTAGGTTTAGTGCGAACAACTGCATCCAATTTTAGAGATGGTCTAATGTCCATCACCCGTCACCAATTCTCTCAATTCCCGTTGTTCTTCTCCAAGATCTCATCCATATTGCATTCAAAATACAGTCTGAGTACTCACAGCCCTGCCAATCGTCTATCATGTCGGCAAACCTTATGGGATTTTGAACAGCTGTAGCCGCTTCTTGTTCTTTGATAAGCCAGGTCAGAGCCAGCTCCAATCAGCCAGAACTCTGTTATCTTGGTTCCGAATTGGTAGATGTTGTTCAATGTCCTCCATCGAGAGTGTCACCAGACACACAACGCAACCGCCCATCGAGTATCCAGCAGGAAACGTCTCCGAAGGACAATCAGGCTCTCCCAAGCCCAGGAAGATGTCAATTCCGTTACGGGACCAGTTAATCAAATCCATAATTCATTAGATTTTAGAGAACAGGACTGAGAAACTCTTTGAGGTTAGAAAGCGAGACTATAAAAAAGACATGAGAAGCCAAGCAGGAAAGATAAGCGAGAGGGAGAAGGAGAAAAATGCGACCGCCTCCGTCAAGAGCAAAGAGAAAGAAAGTCTGCTCATAATGTTGCCATTGCATTTACTGTTATTAATGAGTATGAATTAAATGTTGGGACTTATCAGCTCTTTATATTGAAACACTCTCGCTCTCAGGCTCTGTTACACACCAATTAACGGGAAGCCTCAAAACCAGTGTTTTATCTATAGTGGAAGTTTTGTTTTGAAACCAAAACCAAAGGCTGTTTTAATGTAACAATAACTGAAATCTGAAGACAGCCCATCATTTTTATGTTTTATGCTTTCTGTTGTTATACCATGAAGTTAAAATACTTTGGTCATTTAAAAAAATGGATCTAGGAAGAGAAGTGTGACAGTGTAATGTGGTTTAGTTTACCGCATAAAAATTTAATTCTATTTTTGTAACTTACTTTTAAATCCCCAAATACTTTTAAACTTTCTTGATGCATTCTCAATCATCCAGGAAAGTAAATCTCCAAAAGTTGATTCTGTTCATCTGGACGTAGTGTTTTTTTGGGAGAAACATTTTGTCAATCATCCGAGTGACTTCTTCAGTCTCAGCTGACTGCAGGTTTCCCCAAATCTTATAAACAGTACATGTTAGGTATTTTAGTACCATGGGAGCATTTACTGGATATTGTTTTATAGTGACATTATGCAGGAAAACTCTGTCATTCAATAAGGCCCCTTTGTTTTAGTTATTTTTCTCTTTGACCCAAGAATTGATGTGTGAGAATCACAGGCTGGTACAAGGTTGAAATACCACAGAGATCACTCCCTCAGCTACATTAGTTTCTTAATCTCTTAGGAGACGCCTGTTGAAGGCCAGATGGTTTGTTTCAGAATTCACTAATGAAAGAACTCTTTATTTCGTGCCTTGAAAATATGTCGCTGAGATAATCACAATTGTAGCTGAACTGATAAACTATACAAAGGATGCTTCTTCACCCAAGGGCAGGAAGACGCTCCCTTATCTTGGTCTGTACTGGTTTAAACTGATAATCTGCTGTCTCATGAATTTTACCCTCTATATAAACTGTTGTACTTGTGAATAAAGTTGAGTCAATTTGGGAAGACAACCTGAAGCAGTCTCTGTTTTCTTGTTCTCCCAAGCTGCTCCCGAGCTCGTACTAACACGCTGAATGGCATGCTTGAATATTACTTGAGAATATATTTGACTGTGTTACAGACTAAGGGACATTCTCTGCTGATAGGTGAAGGTACATTCTCTGCTGATAGACGTCCACGCCTCGAAGGAAGTCGATCCACGGATTAGGCCCTGGAAACCGTTTCCTTCAGTACATTTGCATAATGACTGAAACCAGCCCACTGAAGGAACAATGGGTGTTCCCTCTAAGCTGTGCGCGTGCGCAATTGCTGACAGCCTTATGTGCTGACACCGGTGTTTTAGCTAGCAAAGCGGCGTGGCTGATGTGGAGTGAAGCCACGTTAATCACAACGTGTACAACCATTGGAGATGTGAGCAGGACAGATGGAACAATTGACGGAAAAGTGTGGACTTTATACCAGTTTTTAAATTGTGTTGATAGGCCACATAAAACCAGAGTTATGATAAAAATATCTGCAATGTTTGGTTTTCTTCCTGAATACTATCGTTGTTTATATTTACTGCAGGAAGAAACGGTAAAAACAGCATTTTATAAGGAAAACGCTCGAAAGCACTCTCTGCCTGCGAGCAAAAACAAAAACAAAACATCCCCCGCCCTTTCCTATTCGTCGAAAAATGTACCATGTCAACCAATCAAAGAATGATATGGCAACATGGCATTTAGTTGTTTAGGAAGGGGGAAGTTTTAGGAGTGACGGCAGTGTTTTGAGATGTAAGAGATTTGCCACGTTTAGTGAAAATCTTGTGTAGTTAGTGTGTAGTGTAGTCAATAGTTTTGTTGTGTGTGTCAGAACAATGAGGCGACTGCTGAATGTTACAGGTGTTACAGGAGTGACACATCTCCTGTTGTCAGGCCTGCAGGTATCAGACTGTTCTTCTTCTTTATCTCATAGTGGACAGAAATTATTTTTGGAGTGGCACAAATAATTTGTGTGGCAACAGATTTGATGCAGAACAGCTGATTGTTCTGTAAATAGTTTGAAATGTTCATTTAAAAAAAACACCTTGGCTGCATTTTTAGGTAAACAGCTGCAAAAAACTTTGTTGTTTGGAAAACTCAGACTCATAATTCAGTCAGAGCTTTATAAAAAAAAAAAAAGAAAGTTGTGTTTTCAAAATTGGAGTTCAAGTTATTTTTTTTACTTCCAATAGTGTTAACATACTACACCAGTCATGAACAAGATGTTTTTTAATTTTCATTGTAAGTGGGCTAAAGCAGTTAATTAAAAGTAGTCTAACACAAATGTAAATGCTGTAATTTGATTATTTTAATAAAACATGTAACTTGGATGAATTCGATGCTGGCGTGACCACAGTGCACACGTCTAATGTTGCTCACAGTGGTCCAAGGGACCGCTCAGGGAGTTTGTGTGTTCGCTCAGACACATGAAAAATTAGAGGGAACATTGCTCATGACCATTGATCAACAACCACTGACCAAAACCCACTGATCAATGGCCATGAGTACCATTCACCGAGAGTTGGGGAATGGCTGCAATCACAGCATTGAAAGATAGCAAAAGATGTACCCTTAGGCCCCCTCCTCGATTCAGAGATGGTCTTTCCCTTTTCACGTAAATGGCCTCCTTGACGCCGCACTCAAACCAGCGTTCCTGCAGTCAGCTGAGACTTAAGAAGTCACTTGGATAAGTGACGAAACGTTTCTTCCACAAAACGCTACGTCCAGATGAACAGAATCAACTTTTGGAGAGATACGTTTAAACTGTTTAACTCAATTTTTTTTCCCCTTTAATCTGATTTTCACCACTTTTCAGACAACTAAAGAAGACACTGAAAAGATGCTGAGAAAAAACGCCATCCTTTCTTGAATTAAATTTTTTTTTCAAACCTATAGATGACCTACAAAAAACACCCAGGGACAGCCTGCATTCACTTAATGAACGGGAATTCAGTCCAGCATCTTCACTGAGCTCTGATGGAAGTTCAATAACACCTCGAGAGAGTCACACTCCCGAGGAGCTCAGGGCTATCCTAATCAGTAGCCTAAAGCCCAATATGTTAGCTACTAATAATATCTTTGTATTGTTTTTGTTCAGACCGATGTTCACAGGCTTGCTCCTGTTTGTTGTTGTGGAAAAATAATTTAAGCATCGAAATGAAAACGATTTCCTAAAATTTATTGAAAGAAAATTCAAACCTTTGCAAAGGGATCAACAGGGTTTGTACCAGCATTGACAAAAATGCTCAATTATAGCAGCTCTTGTATATCCGTCGCATGGATGCAGTCTTGTCTCATCAGTGGTTGGGAGTGAAATTCTCAGCTACAACTTTGTACAAGAAAGTTACAAATACATATCAATAGTACACAGAGGTTAGAGGAGGTGAAACACACATTTTCCATCACATTTATCATTCCCCTTCATCAAGACCAGGTATTTAAGGAGCAGCTGTGGCAGCAGTTCTCTTCCTGATCATTGTCTCCTCTACAGCATTAACTCATGCACACATCCCTGTGGTGATGATCACTTTGTGAGTCTGACATAGAAAGCAAATAAGTTATTTTGTCCTGAGTTAATGCCCCTTAAAACTGACCTATTTCAGACTTACAGTTCAATACTATACAATATAGCAAATCTCCAACTGGACAGTGTTAAATAAAATTATTTCCTTTTAAACTTGAAGCTTTGAACATATTTCTTTTTGATTGGGACAGAAATTAATATGAAAAAGGCTCTTTTCAAATTTGTTTGGGTGAATGGAAAATATTTTTTGTGGTATCGTAAAAAAATATTTGTTATATAAATATATTGGTATGGAAAACATTTATTATTCATAGATACAAGCTTATGTTATTCATAGATAGAATGAGTGTGATAAAGGACATAGTGTGTTGTTACATTGGTAATGCCAGGAGAGGCAGTATTGGTTCTGTAAGAAAGTGGAAGAAGAGAGCGTCCTGCAGGAGGCAGTGAACAGACACTGATGTTATGAACATGTGGCTAAGAGAAGGTTCAGTAAACAAGTAGCAGCAATATTCCTGTGTGAGGCTCAGTCATTTCACTTTTATTTTTTGAAGATGCACTTGGGGATGAGTTCCTGCCCCAAGTGGAGGAGTTCAAGTATCTCGGGGTCTTGTTCGCGAGTGATGGGAGAAGGGAGCCGGAGATCGACAGACGGATTGGGGCTGCAGCTGCAGTAGTGCAGACGCTGCACCGGTCCGTCGTGGTGATGGCCACGAGGTGTGGGTAGTGGCCGAAAGGACGAGATCGCGGATACAAGCGGCAGAAATGAGCTTCCTCCGAAGGGTGGCTGGCCTCTCCCTTAGAGATAGGGTGGGAAGTTCGGCCATCCGGGAGGGGCTCAGAGTAGAGCCGCTGCTGCTCCACATCGAAAGGAGCCAGCTGAGGTGGTTCGGGCATCTGACAAGGATGCCCCCTGGGCGCCTCCTGGGTGAGATGTTCCAGGCATGTCCCACCGGGAGGAGGCCCCGGGGCAGACCCAGGACACGCTGGAGAGATTATATCTCTCGGCTGGCCTGGGAACGCCTTGGTATTCCCCCGGATAAGCTGGAGGAGGTGGCTGGGGAGAGGGAGGTCTGGGCTTCTCTGCTTAGGCTGCTGCCCCTGCGATCCGGCCTCGGATAAAGCGGATGAAGATGGATGGATGGAAGATGCAACATCCTAAAGGTGTATATAGAAAATATGTTGATCCTGAAGCATTTATTGAAGCTTCTGAGCTATTTGTGTAATCTTCTCCTGAAGTTCTCGGGTACATTTGGCCTTTCGATTGGGAATTTAACATCTCGTACAAAGTTAAAGACCTTTATTTAAGTTTGGTAGAATTCAACAAAATGCAACATATGCAGCAAAACCTTGATCCCCAGGAAGGGACCTCATCGGCCGCTGTTAGTCCTAAGCAGCAAAACCCAAACCCAAGAGGGAAAAACAAGACACCAAATGAGGGGACTCCATCTGATGCTGCCAAACCAAAGGGGGCAAACAAGAAGAAGATGCAGAAAAATGCAAACCCAAACCCCAGAGCCAGAAACCCTGGACCCAATCGAGGGCCTGTGCCACATCAGCCCAATGCCCACTTTAAACCCAATAATGGGCCTGGGCAACACTGGCAAAATCCACAGTTTTTGCCAAAACGAGGGCCTGTGCCACATCAGCCCCATCCTGACCATAAAACCAACGATGGGCCACCTCAGCCACAGCCTCACTTAACACCAAATGATGGCAGTCGTCCATACAATGAGACTGATGAACTGGGTGCGCTGAGATTCCACCTGCAGGAGGCTCAGCACATGTGCAAAACCAATCTTTATAAAATGACAGCTGCAAACCACAAAGCTGCTGCAGCTAAAACTCAGAATGATTGGGTTCGCCTGCAGCTACAGTGCTGTAGACAAAACGCTCAAAAAACCATCCTTGAGCTCCAAAAACAGCTGGAAGAGGCTCGTAGAAAGACACCCGAGGAGAACTTCACCCCTGAGGTGAGTGAGACTCCTGTTGAAGACAGCAACACAGCTGTCACAACTGCAGAGCTGAGTGTGGACGCTTCAACACAAACTGCAGAAGCTCCACACACAGACTCTACAGACGTAAAAACTGTTCGAGAAGCTGAGTTGGAGGTCCAGTGCAAAAAACAGCAAGAAGAGATCGAACAACTCCGTGAGCAGCTCCTCAAAACTCAAAAGAATCTTGAAGAGGAAGTTGCAAAGCGCAAAGATCAGTAACAAAGAGTCAACTGTGAGCTCGCTGAGATGAAAGAAAAACTCAGCACCAGTGAGGCTCTTTGTGAAAAAAATGATTTGAAGGCACAAAACTTAAAAGAAAAGCTGGAGAAAACCAAAGCTTCCCACCAGAAAATCGTGGAGCAAAACCTGGAGAACACAACAATCCGCAACCAACTCGGGCAAACAGAGGAAGAAAAGATCACACTTCAGGAGTTTTTGCTGTCTCTGCAAGAGACAATAAAACAGCAAGAAGACCAGTCCAACGTTGCCAATCCTGAAATTGATGAATGAATTCGGCTATGTTGTCTGTTAGACAGTTGTTTTTCTTTATTGTTGTTTTTATATTTGTTTGTAGTGAATGCTACTGGAATGTATGGATTAAGCTACGTAGCCAAGATGATTAATAATTTAACTGTTGTACATTTGTGATGATGATGATGATGATGATAATTCATGATTTGCATTGTTGCATAGACTTGCATAAAAATGTATTTGATTACCGGTGAATTGAATAGAACTTGATGTGCTAATGGACATTTTTCTGGCCTACAGGTCAGGTTCTCCCCCCCCCCTTTGAATTGATCTTCTTCATATTGAAGTGGCGAGCCAGTAGGACCATTCTTTGTTTTTCCCTCTTTTCCCCCACTTTGCCGTCTTTGGATTACGGACATATTTCCCCATTGTATGGAGCTGGACCCTAAGGAGGAATACCTTAAAAGTGAACTTTAAAAAGAAAAGGACCAAAAAGGACTCTTGCACAGAAAATCACAGCAATTAATTTTTTAATTAATTGTGGGCATTTATTTATGTTGTGTGTTGTATTAATTATTTTGTCCCCTTTCCCCCATTTATTCAATATATTTTTGGTACAAGATTTTGCAGTCTTTAGTCTCGTCATTTACACCATCTAGGCTCCATAAAGAACTATTTCTTCTGCGCGTCAGTCAGTAAACTTGCCCATTGCAATAAAACTAGCCCTTAAATACCTTTGCGTTACACGTGGCGAGCCAGCCAGGAGCCTGATGTGTTTAATGAGTGTTTTTTTGTTTGTTTTTTTGTGTTATTTGATTATTTTTTTTTAACTTTTTATTTTGTACTTTTTCCAGTTTTATAGTACATGCAAACAAAAATACGAAAAAAGAAACAAACTTTAAAATAAAAGGACACCTAATCTGTGGAAGGGGGGGGGAAACCAACAAGGAGAGGTCCCTGCCTTATGGGGCGGAGTGAGTCTTATAGGCTATCCATTTTGTCCACTATTTTCGGTGTTTGTCAGATTTCAGTCTCAAAGTGTAGGTCATTTTCTCCATTATGTCCTCGATTACATCAGTCCATTCTTCCAATTTTAAAGGGTCACTTTTCAGCCAGTTTTTTGTTATTACCTTTTTGCTTGACAACAACATAATTTTAAACAAGTAATGGTCCTCCTTTCTTACATTTTCCCATATTCCAAAATACATTACTCGTGCCTCACACAGCACGTCATACCCCAGCACTTTCTTCATTGTTACCGCAATGCTTTCCCAGTAAGGTTTGATATTTTTACACTTCCAAAACACATGAGAATGATTGGCGTCCCAGTCTCCACATAATCTCCAGCATTGTTGGGGTGTTCTCAGCTGCTTGCTTTTGATATAAGGAGTAATAAAGAACCTAATCACATTTATCCAGCCATATTCTCTCCATCGTCTAGAGCTGGTGGAATTATGCTGTGTGAGACATACGGATCGCCAGTCATCCTCTGACAACTCAAGATGTAATTCAGATTCCCACTTTTGTTTGATATATAATGTTTCATTCCTATTCAAATTTTGCAGGCCATTATATAATTTCTATAAAATTCTTGGAGGATTTTTATATGCACCTGTTATTATTTCTATTATATGGCTCCCTTCTCTCAAGAACTTCTTCCTAATTTCTGTATTGTAAAAATGTCTTGGACCGAGGGTGGCTGATCAGAACCTGACAGCCTTTATGGAAACGCCCAGGGACAGCCTGCATTCACTTAATGAACGGGAATTCAGTCCAGCATCTTCACTGAGCTCTGATGGAAGTTCAATAACACCTCGAGAGAGTCACACTCCCGAGGAGCTCAGGGCTATCCTAATCAGTAGCCTAAAGCCCAATATGTTAGCTACTAATAATATCTTTGTATTGTTTTTGTTCAGACCGATGTTCACAGGCTTGCTCCTGTTTGTTGTTGTGGAAAAATAATTTACGCATCGAAATGAAAACGATTTCCTAAAATTTATTGAAAGAAAATTCAAACCTTTGCAAAGGGATCAACAGGGTTTGTACCAGCATTGACAAAAATGCTCAATTATAGCAGCTCTTGTATATCCGTCGCGTGGATGCAGTCTTGTCTCATCAGTGGTTGGGAGTGAAATTCTCACCATCATGTAGGCACCAGTTTGGTAATGAAGTGTGTCGTGGCCTTGAGCAAAGCTTAGTTAGAGTTTATGAAGACTGAAAAACAACTACAACTTTGTACAAGAAAGTTACAAATACATATCAATAGTACACAGAGGTTAGAGGAGGTGAAACACACATTTTCCATCACATTTATCATTCCCCTTCATCAAGACCAGGTATTTAAGGAGCAGCTGTGGCAGCAGTTCTCTTCCTGATCATTGTCTCCTCTACAGCATTAACTCATGCACACATCCCTGTGGTGATGATCACTTTGTGAGTCTGACACAGAAAGCAAATAAGTTATTTTGTCCTGAGTTAATGCCCCTTAAAACTGACCTATTTCAGACTTACAGTTCAATACTATACAATATAGCAAATCTCCAACTGGACAGTGTTAAATAAAATTATTTCCTTTTAAACTTGAAGCTTTGAACATATTTCTTTTTGATTGGGACAGAAATTAATATGAAAAAGGCTCTTTTCAAATTTGTTTGGGTGAATGGAAAATATTTTTTGTGGTATTGTTACGTTCTGGTCCCGGCAAGTAATCAAACGCAACAAAAGTTTTGCCCCACTCACTTCCCACCCACGCACAAACCCCAACAAAGACACCTTTGTCAAGTATTTAAGCAGCCATTTATTTTCATCGGCAGTGAGCAATGCCAAAACAATAAACAAAACCCCCTAAAACCCACTCCCTACACTTCCCTACAAAAAAAGAAAAACAAAAACAAAAGACAAGTCTCTTACCTAATTACCTAACGAAAAACAGGAGAAAACTTGTTCAACAAAAGAAAACGGCTTCTCACGCCTACTAGGCTGCGACAGTGAAAGTTATACAGCAAAGGTACAAAAAAAAAAGTGACCGCCACTTGTTAACCTATTTACAATTATTTACATGGCAAGGCTAGAGGTACACGTGAATACTCCAGCCTGCACTACAATAACACAACACACAACTCCGTGATCGAGTCAACGGGGTTCCCCAAAAGCACTGCCAGGTGACTGTCATCCGGACGTTAAATACTGGAGGTGGTCCATCAATTATCCAGTCCGAGGATAGGTAAAGACTCCACCCGGATACTTAGCAGCCACGCCTAGGTGTCCACCTTCTAGGAGAGGGAAAAAGAAAGAAAAGGGAAAATACCACCAACCACCCTCCGGTGGGAGGCACAATACCAACAAACACATCACTGGGTCATAACAGTTTCCCCCACCCAAAAAAAATCAAACATCCAACCCCACACAAAGATGTTTGATTTAAGCCCTAGAGAGGGCATCAGCCATAACGTTCTCTAAGCCCTTTTTATATCGGATCTCAATGTTGAAGTCCTGAAGGAGTAGGGACCAACGCATGAGGCGCTGGTTGCTGTTTTGCATCCGAGATAGAAACTGGAGAGGGTTATGGTCAGAGAACACGATGGTTGGAACAGGACTAGATCCCAGGTACACTTCAAAGTGCTGCAAGGCCAATAGCAAGGCTAAGGCTTCCTTTTCAATCGTGCTGTAATGCAGTTGATGTTTTAGAAATTTTCTAGAAAAGAAGCAGACTGGGTGGTCAATGCCATTTTCATCCTCCTGCACGAGCACTGCACCTGCCCCCAAAACACTGGCGTCCACCTCAAGCTTGAACGGATGTGTAAAATCAGGGGCGGCCAACACCGGAGCACTACAAAGGAGAGCTTTAGCAGCTTCGAAAGCGAACTGACATTTCTCTGTCCACACAAATGGCGATTTTGGACTGGCAAGACTGGTTAACGGGGCTACTACCTCAGAGAAGTTTTTGCAGAACCCACGGTAATAACCTGCCATGCCCAAAAAACGCCGCAGCTCCCGGCGAGTCTGTGGAGCTGGAAAGTCTAATATTGCCTGCACTTTCACAGCAACAGGGAGGACTCTACCTTGTCCTACTTGTTTCCCTAGATAGGTTACAACCGCCTTTCCAAACTCACACTTAGCCAGGTTCAGTGTCAGAGAGGCATCATGCAACCGGTCAAATATTTCCCTGAGAATCTTGAGGTGTTCAGTCCAGGTGGAGGAATAGGCCACTATATCATCCAGGTACACTTCGCAATTTACGACTCCCTGTAACACAGTGTTCATCAGTCGTTGAAATGTGGCGGGGGCATTTCTCAACCCGAACGGCATGACGGTATATTGCAAAAAATGATCGGGTGTAACAAAGGCACTGATTTCTGATGCGCGTTGAGTTAAGGGGACCTGCCAGTACCCTTTTAAGAGGTCAAGTTTGGTTACAAAGTTTGCCGAACCCACACGATCGACCAGATCATCCATACGTGGGAGAGGAAACGAGTCGGGTTTCGTAACAGCATTTACTTTTCGGAAATCATTACAGAAACGGGGAGTTTGATCGGGTTTTGGAACGAGAAGTGATGGTGAGCTCCAAGAGCTATTACTGGGAAAAGCAAAACCGTGGTCAAGAAGATACTGGACTTCTTGCTGCATAATGGCCCGCTTAGTGGGATTTACCCGGTATGCATGCTGCTTTATGGGCTTATGGTCACCCACATCAATATCATGACTTAATACATGCGTTTGAGTGGGGATGTCACCGAAAAGAGCAGAGTAGTTTGTAATGAGCTCACGGACATCAGAATTAGCGGGATCAGACAGGGGTGCCAAATAGGCATCCAAGTCAGCCAAGATTTCAGAGTTCCTAAGACGCGCACCCGAAACAGAGGTGTGCCTGTCATCCAACCCGTCATCGCCGGGACTATACAAGGGTTGAGAAACGGATACCGACACAATAGGTGACACAACAGGTGCCAAACTAGAGCGGTCACGATCAATGTATTCCTTCAGCATGTTGATGTGACAGACGCGACTTTTCCTCTTACGATCAGGGGTTAACACCACATAATCTGTCTCACTTAGTTTGCGCTCAATGACATACGGACCGGAAAACTTTGCTTGCAGGGAAGAACCAACAACCGGCAAGAAAACCAACACGCGGTCACCTGACTGGAACATCCGTACTACAGACTTCTTATCAAAATGTGTTTTCATTCTAACCTGAGCCTTTGCTAGCATGTCACGAGCCAAAGCACAGGCATTATGTAGCCTCTCCTTAAACAAACTAACATAGTCCAGAATATTTTCTTTCGGCCGATGACTATCTGAGAGAAATTTCTCTTTCAGGAGACGTAACGGACCGCGCACCGTGTGGCCAAAAACCAAATCAGCTGGACTGAACCCCAAAGACTCCTGACATGTCTCCCTGACGGCAAACAACAGTAGTGGCACCCCCTCATCCCACTCACGGCCAGACTCCGTGCAAAATTTGCGAAGCATGTTTTTTAGGGTTTGATGGAACCTTTCTAATGCACCCTGACTCTCCGGGTGGTATGCGCTCGAAGTGTGATGAGTGACACCGAGCTCTGTCATGACCTGGGCAAAGATTTTAGACATAAAGTTTGTGCCCTGATCAGTTTGGATGCGTTTAGGCAACCCGAAAGTGGAAAAAAACTTAACTAATGCTTTCACAATCCCACGGGTTTTTAATGAGCGTAGTGGAATGGCCTCCGGATAACGAGTGGTAATACACATCATGGTAAGTAGGTATTGATTTCCGGACTGTGTTTTAGGAAGAGGACCCACACAATCAACAATGACATGTTCAAAAGGTTCCCCAACAACCGGGATGGGTTTTAGCGGAGCAGCGGGAATCGCCTGATTTGGTTTACCAGCAAGCTGACACGTGTGACACGAGCGGCAGAATCTTACCACATCAGATTTGAGACCAGGCCAAAAGAAATAACGGAGGACACGGTTATATGTTTTTGTGATTCCCAAGTGACCGGACATAATGTGGTCATGTGCCAAGCTTAGGACCTGGGGACGAAGCGACTGCGGAACAACAATCTGCTGCACTCCCTCATGGGTGCAGCCAGAACTGGGAGTCCAGTAGCGCATCAGCACCCCATCCTCAATAAGGTAGGACGCAGATCTCCCACTCTTAGGCTCTGTCACATACGCCCAACAAGATGACAAGCTCTCATCATTTTTTTGAATTTCTATAAGCTTGTCTTTATCTACTGACAGAGTCATAGTCTCCTCATCCGGCTGAAGTGATACAGAGACAGGGGTACCTTCACAGGCGGGTCGCAAGCTCAGTGGGTCTGAAGCGCTTAAGAAAGAGTCGCTAAGATCCACCAAGTCACCCTGTTTGCGTGCCTGCGCACGTGTCACAGCACACACAGGAAACAAAGGAACAGCATTTGATGTGGCACAATCGAAACCACTATTATCTGTAAGTGGTATATCAACTACTTCTGGCGACGGAAAAACTGTGCAGCCAGCTAGATCGTTTCCCAAAATGATGTCAATACCTGCAACCGGTAACTGGGGTCGCACCCCAAGCTTAACCTCACCAGACAAAAACTGAGACGAAAGCTGCACCAAATGTAAAGGAACCCGTATTACACACATCCTAACTCCCCAGGCTAACACATCAGCCCCACAATAGGATTGAGCTGAAAACGGTAAGACCCCCTCACGAATGAGCGACTGTTTCGCACCAGTGTCTCGCAAAATACTGACAGGAGCCCGCCGATCTTCTCCTATCAAGGAAACAAAACCGTTTGACACAAATGGCTTAAACTCCTCATCTACTTTATCATTTTCGGGTACCATCACCTCCCCCAAAGGAGGAGGGTTTGTCTGTAGAAGGTTTATTGGGGAAGGAGATGCACCCTTCCTGGTCATTTCTTTTCTTTTCAGAGCAGGGCAAACCGCAATAAGGTGTCCCTGCTCATGGCAAAAAAAACACACGCGGTTCTCAATGGATGAGGGGATGGCACGGCGGGTGCCCCTTGGAGACCATCGGGGCGGGCTACCGGAAGACGGAAAACTGTGAGCAGGAGCCGAAAACACCACTTTGTGTGTCAACACAAACTCATCAGCCCGTATAGCAGCAGCGGCGAGAGTCGTAACCTTCTGTTCGTTTAAGTAGGTTACCACAGTGTCTGGTAGTTGATTTTTAAACTCTTCTAACGTCACCAACTCACGCAGGTCTTCCAAGGTTTTTACTTCTGTAGCATGACACCACTTATCAAACAGAGTTTTCTTTTCTCTGGCAAACTCCACATAGGTCTGGTTGGCGGATTTTTTTCCATTCCTAAATCTCTGCCTGTAAGCCTCTGGCACAAGCTCGTAAGCGCGCAGGACAGCAGCCTTCACCACATCATAGTCAAAACTGTCCTCCAGAGAAAGAGCGGTGCACACCTCTTGAGCTTTCCCCACCAATCTACATTGGAGTAAAAGAGACCACACATCCTTTGGCCAGTGCAGCGCACCTGCGATACGTTCAAACACTGTGAAATACGAATCCACCTCAGTTTCCCGAAACGCCGGCACCATTTTGATGTGTTTACTCACATCAAAGCCACCACCTGGCATCGGGGCCGGTGGCTGCGGAGATGGCGACTGCGGGGATGATGACTCCGGGGAGGGTACCTGCGGGGATGGTGACTGCGGGGCTAACCGAGGTACAGGAGGACTGGCAGACACAGAGGCTCCCCTCTCTACCTCCAGAGCCCTGATCCTCAAGTGCATAGCGTCCACCTCCAACTGCTGTTTCTTTAGCTCCACCTCCTTAATGCGCAGCGTTAACCGCAGCTCCTCCGCAGAAGGGCTAGGTGGAAAAGGGAGATTTTTCAGTGGGGCAGAAACACCAGCAACAGCCCCCAGCTCAACCCCCCCTGCAGGACCCGGCTCACCAAACAACCCCCTGTCCGTCAACTGGACACACAGGAGCTCCCTAAGCTCTTTCTTCTTCGCAGTCAACGGCACAGTCACATCAAAGAATTCAGCAACAAGCAAGAGGTCAGCCTTTTTACACCTGTCCAACTTCTCCGCAGACGGGCTCAGAGTGAAGTCCTCCAACTTAAACTCCATCCTAACACACACACACACACACCCCCACACAAGAAAAAACCGCCAACCAAGAAAACAAGCCACAAAAAGAACCACCAAAGGGACGAGCCCCCAATATGTTACGTTCTGGTCCCGGCAAGTAATCAAACGCAACAAAAGTTTTGCCCCACTCACTTCCCACCCACGCACAAACCCCAACAAAGACACCTTTGTCAAGTATTTAAGCAGCCATTTATTTTCATCGGCAGTGAGCAATGCCAAAACAATAAACAAAACCCCCTAAAACCCACTCCCTACACTTCCCTACAAAAAAAGAAAAACAAAAACAAAAGACAAGTCTCTTACCTAATTACCTAACGAAAAACAGGAGAAAACTTGTTCAACAAAAGAAAACGGCTTCTCACGCCTACTAGGCTGCGACAGTGAAAGTTATACAGCAAAGGTACAAAAAAAAAGTGACCGCCACTTGTTAACCTATTTACAATTATTTACATGGCAAGGCTAGAGGTACACGTGAATACTCCAGCCTGCACTACAATAACACAACACACAACTCCGTGATCGAGTCAACGGGGTTCCCCAAAAGCACTGCCAGGTGACTGTCATCCGGACGTTAAATACTGGAGGTGGTCCATCAATTATCCAGTCCGAGGATAGGTAAAGACTCCACCCGGATACTTAGCAGCCACGCCTAGGTGTCCACCTTCTAGGAGAGGGAAAAAGAAAGAAAAGGGAAAATACCACCAACCACCCTCCGGTGGGAGGCACAATACCAACAAACACATCACTGGGTCATAACAGTATCGTAAAAAAATATTTGTTATATAAATATATTGGTATGGAAAACATTTATTATTCATAGATACAAGCTTATGTTATTCATAGATAGAATGAGTGTGATAAAGGACATAGTGTGTTGTTACGCTGGTAATGCCAGGAGAGGCAGTATCAGCTCTGTAAGAAAGTGGAAGAAGAGAGCGTCCTGCAGGAGGCAGTGAACGGACACTGATGTTATGAACATGTGGCTAAGAGAAGGTTCAGTAAACAAGTAGCAGCAATATTCCTGTGTGAGGCTCAGTCATTTCATTTTTATTTTTTGAAGATGCAACATTCTGCTCTACCAGGTGTAACAATTGAGTTTAACATCCAGGCATCCATGAAAACGGAATTTATGACATTTAACGGAGTTAGAAGTTAGCAGGAAGTTAGCTCGCTAGCTTCTATCTAAATACAATATAGCATGTCCTGACTGCGGGGTACAGCTCTGTTATCACTTCCAACTAGTGATGGGATTTCTGGCTCTTTTTAGAGATCCGGCTCTTTCGGTTCGGCTCACTAAAAAGAGCCGGCTCTTTCGGCTCCGAACCGGCTCTTCAGGTTGTTTTGTTGCTTTAATTCATTTATTATTAACAATAATATAAAATTATGCACAAAAGGAATTACTAACGTAAAAAAAAAAAAAAGTGGTTTTATTTATATATGTTTATATATAAATATATGCGGTGGCCCCTAGAGACAAAACACGTACAAACTCCAAAACACATTTCTAGCATGAACTGAACTTCCAAATCAGAGCTACTAGATCACTTAAATTACACAATTGAAAGCATATGTGTGTTGTTTGTGTATTTATACACAGGCACTCATATATATTCAAATAATTTAAAAAAAAAGTTCATTTACCTGTTACTACCACACACCAAATCCGGTCGTTGGTACTTGCTGGCTTGTGTAGCCACAAGATAACAAAAGCTCAACACTGCGCCCAGCATCCTGGAGCACTTCTGTTGTCTTTTGTACGTGTTTTGAGTTTTTATGTGCTTCGGAGTTTGTACGTGTTTTGAGTTTTTATGTGCTTCGGAGTTTTTATGTGCCTCGGAGTTTTTATGTGCTTCGGAGTTTGTACGTGTTTTTACGTGTTTTGGAGTTTGTACATGCTTCAGAGTTCGTACGTGATTTGAAGTTTGTACATGCTTCAGAGTTCGTACGTGATTTGAAGTTTGTATGTGCTTTGTCTCTAGGGGCCACTGTAAATATACTTTTATTTATTCACTCCACATAAAATGTAATAAATAAATCATATAATACAAAAATCAACTATTCACATTTCAACTTTTAACTATTTAAATTTTCAGCTTTTTCCTTTTACAAATTTAAAGTGAAAACAACACAAAACACTGCAAACCACAACACAATTAAATATAAATTATAATATGAAAACAAAAAGAACATGCATATTCTCTGTCATATGGGCCTGCATGAATAAACTTTCTGAATCCTTTATCATCTGCAACCGAAAATAGTTGTGGATGATTACTATCCGGTTGTTCAGTGATGACGCGACGAATCCGATGAATCCTACTTCCGGGTCTAAACGCTCCTGTGTTCAATATGACACAATGCTGTGTTCCTGGTTGTTTTAACCAATCTGGCTCAAAACAGCAGTCTAATCTGTCATTTTACCGGTTTCCTTGTGAAAAGAGAGAGAAGAGGAAGTGGCTGAAGTTGATAGGTATGTTACAACTCGTAAGTGAATGAATAAATTTGTAAGATAAGAGCTAGTGGGCTCTTACTTTAGTTAGCTAATATAGCTAGTGATGAACAATTAAAACCCGCTACTAAAAGACAAACTGGCTTTTACGAGTAATTGTACTTATATAGACAATGGATTTTATTGTGTGTTTTTTAATACAAAGACGTTGTTGCATTTTTGAAGTCATTTTTATTTCTCCAAGCAAAGATTGAGAGCTAAGGGTCACTTCGCTATATATATGAACCTTAGTTACCTTTCGACCCTCAGAGGAATAAAAATTACGTCCAAAAAGCGATGTCTATGTAAGAAAATACATTACAATCCCCAGCCTATGTGCCAGTTAATTACCAAAATAAAGACCTAACCAACAAATAGCTAGCAAAGGTTGCCAGTACTTATCTTTCTGGTAAGCTTAAAAGCAAATTAGTACAACGATGTGTAGGGATGGGTATCGTTTAGGTTTTATCCGATACCGGTGCCAAATCGGTACTTTTGAAACGGTGCCGGTGCTCAAACGGTGCTCAAACCGGTGCTTAAAGAATGGAGAACACAAAATTGGTCCAAAAACCTCTCATGTTCAGCTGGTTTTTGTAAAAAAATAACAATGTTAGCCTTTTCTGCAGCTATCGGGCATATATGGTATCACTCTTGGCTGGAAGCAGTGCTTAAACAATGGAAAAAACACAAACTTTATCCAAAAACCTCTCATGTTTAGTCGTTTCCCTCTTTTTCTTTGGTCATTTTAGCCTTTTTGGCCAGGGTGAAGGGAGTATCTGCCATCAAACAAGAGGACAGCCGCATGTAGCTATGATGAGGTTTGCTAGTTCACCTTACATGCATTAATGTAATAACGTGGTTAGCCTACTCAACATAAATTACACACGAACAACATTAAGCTACTCACGCAGAGAAGAACGACTGCTGCTGCCATCATCATCCGTCATCATTTCTGCTACACTGGCAGGGCTAGGGGCCAGGACTCTCCTCTTCGTGTTTTTGGGGATGTTGCTAACTCCGGGTCTGATAACAGGCACCACACCCGCAGTAGATGCGCTCGGTGTGAGGTCTCGCAGCAAGCTATCAAATACAGCGCATTTCTTGGCTTTAAAAAAACAACGCTATGCATCGCCAGGTGTTTCATCGGATTCGAGGTGTTACCTCCTTTGACAGTATCACAGTATCACCTTAAAGCACTTGTTGCAGGCTGCTGAGTTTGCATATTTTGCTGTGAAGTACAGCCAGACTTTTGACCGCTTCGCATTGGGCATTTTTAATCTGTAGCTCTGCTCTAAAAGAACGTACGTACCTGGACCCGCCTACTATCCTCGGAAACGTAAAATGATTGGCTAGAAGTGTATCACAGCTCAGGAAAAAAAAGCACCGAAATGTGCGCTGCTTTTCGGTCTGGTTACTACCGTTTATGTCAGAACCGGTGCCATCATGCACCGGACACCGGTACCCATCCCTAACGATGTGTAAGAAAAGCATCTGGACTTCTTTAAGTTTTAAGTTTCTTGAAGCTTCTCTCATCTGGATGAAAGAAGCTTCTCTCTATTATTTATCTCTATTTTTTTTTTCTATTAATCATAAGTAATGGAGGGCTAGCGTATGATCTGAAATTTCTCTCTGCCTTTTTAAACACTTCCACAGATGTGAAAACTTCACCCCAAACTGCAACTCAAGAGTCTGCAGTTGGCACTTCCCTCAAGGAAAAGCTGCGGGGCCAACAAGATTTGCATGGAACGACGGGAAGTCTTTTCAGTTCCCAGATGACCACAACCCTGTTAGAAAAAAGAAGAAAAAAGAGCAGGTCCCAGCTATTGGTGAAAATCAGAGTGAAAGATCAGATGAGCTACATTATTCCAACAATGCAGATACACAGACAGCTTCTGCAAGTTCCACAAGTTCTTCCCAAAGTCTTCTGGTGCTAGAGATTCAGAATGACATGCTAAGAATAGAGAATGAAAAACTTAAAAAACTAGTAGAGAAGCAGAAGCAGACTTTCTCATTCAGTCAAATATCTGACAATCCTGAAAGGGTCCAGTACTATACTGGATTGCCCGATGCTGCTTCTGTCCTGTTTTTAGAAGCGCTTCTTTCCAGATTTGATCTTAAATATCATTCTGATTGGACTGTCCAAATGATGCCCCTAATTGACCAGTTATTTCTAACCCTGATCAAGCTCAAACTTAATTTTGGTCATGAAGACCTTTCAACAAGGTTTAACTGCAGCAGAGGCACAGTAACTAATATTTTTACAACAATTGTTAGTGCACTGTATGACATTTTGTATGTTGGCATGCTGGAAAACAACATTCCCTCGAGAGCCAAGAATCAAACATCGCTGCCAGATTGCTTCCAACCATTTCCTAACTGCAGGATTGTGCTTGACTGCACGGAAGTTTCTGTTTGTAACACAGAGAGACTTGACACACAAAGTCATTTGTACAGCCAGTACAAAGGACAGACCACACTAAAGGCTCTAATTGGTGTGGCTCCTAATGGTGTAATAACCTTTGTAAGCAACTTGTACGGTGGAAGTGCCTCAGATAAGGCCATAACAGCTGACTGTGGAGTACTGCAACATCTACAACCAGGTGACATGGTCATTGCAGATAAGGGCTTCACAATTCGGGACATCCTACCAGAAGGGGTCTCACTGAATATTCCGTCCTTCCTCACCAACGGACAATTCACACAGGAGGAAGTGAACAACAACAGGAAGATTTCCTGTGCAAGAATACATGTAGAGCGTTCCATTCAAAGACTGAAAGTTTTCTCAATTTTGCATCACATCCCATATCAGTTAAAAAAAAATATTAATAAGATCTTGAAAGCATGTGTGTGTCTTACAAATTTACAAACACCTATTCTCCGTGAAATTGAATAAATTATACCTGTGAGAGTTCAGAGGTAAAAGTGCATTGTGTCATTTTCTAACTACTTGTGGACCAGAAAACACAACTGTTGAATAAGTTTACTTTTATTATTTATAACTCCTAAGTGTTCTGGATTGTTTTGTGTGTATACTCAGGATGTTACAACATAAAAACAACTTAGTTGCATAGTTTCAAATTGAGAATGGTCTCATTTGTGATTCGTATAATGTTTTACTCTGTTTTTATCAATGGCTTGTTACATTTTTCATTCCATTCCAGCTTCCTGATTACTGCCTAGTTTTCTTGCTATGCATTTTCAATTAAAATGAAGAATACCAGATACATGTGTTACTCTTTATTTTCAGGAACAGTTTGTCCAAAACATTTTATTTTTTCAAATCAAAAATTAATATAATTTAAAAATTTATCTGAATATATTTACAAAGTTACAATGACAAAAAATGTACAATTTCCAAATATTTACAAATAGTTTTAAAATTAACTATAAACGTTTGGACTGATAAATTACTCATGCTGATATGAATTCAAAGCTGCGATAAAATATGGGGTAAAAAAAACTTCCCGGTAGAACGTTTCCAACGCTTCAATGTTAACAGCCCAAGTTTGTTCTCTATCCACATGCAAGATGAAAAAGTCACATGGAGTCCAAACAATAAAGTGACAGCTTTTCGCCCCTGTGAGATAGAGGTTGCCCTGGATCTGATGCCAGTAGTTGTGATTCTTTTTTAATACCAGGGAACCACTTGCCTCATCCAGCTGTAGGAAAAAGTCCTTACTTTCTGCAGCCTCCAATACAGTTTTGGCTCTGGCTGACCATGGGCATTTCACCTCAATGATGCACTTATTAGAGACAGTCCCATCTGGAGAACCACCAAGCAGGCCACTGTTAGATAAAAACAGTCCCCTCTCCTTGATAGCTGCACCAGTACAGTCAGTGTACAGCTGCTTGGCCTTTGGCTCATGAAGGATCCCCCAATCACATGCCTTTGGGGATGAAAATAAAACTTAGTCATAAAGGAATTCTTAGATGCACAGACCCTTTTTACTAACAACTTACTTTAGATCCTTCTGTCAGGTTGTACTGTCCAAGCAGAGTCTTAAATAAGGAAGGGGGGTATGAGCGCCGCTGGACTGCACTCAGGACCAAACCGAAGTTGCTGGCTGTGATTCTCTTCTTGCAATATGCTGACCTTTTATAAAGAAACACAAAATAAGAGACACAGTTAACTAAAATTTCCTACTTAACACTTAACAGAATTAATTTCAAAGCACTTTCTTACCACAATGCATTCTTCGTTTGCCCAACTGTTGCTTCCTCGATCTGTTTCTTCTCTTCGTCAGACACAGCCAGTGATGCCAAGAGATAACGAGCCTTGTCTTCTGCTTGGGAAAATCCCAGGTTCCTCAGCACTTCATCAAATGTCTTGGCTGGTTTAGCCTAGATTTAAAGCAAAAGGATTTTAAAGGTTTTAATGGAACCAAGCAATTTTGACCACAGAATAGACAAAGTCAGGTACAGAGTATATAAAATACATGTAAAAAATAAAGTGAGGACAGTGGAAGCAAACAGTCTGCTGTATGTAGTTTACAAGAGTTTACATACATGTACAATTTATACCACATGTTAAAGTAAATATCAAAGTACCTGGGAGCATTCAGGACTCAAAATCCAGCCCATCCCAGTAAAACGTTGCAATTTCGATAGGGATGCCACTGCCCATTCCTTGTCCTCCTGGGAGACAGGTCTTTCGATTCCAGCTGAAAAAAAAAAATGCTTTTAGTAATCTGAATAAATAATAATTATAGCATATAAAACACAATGCTTTTTAAAAAGTTAAGAAAATAATTATTATAATTAATTCAAAGAGCAAATTTTAAATAAATAACTGACCTTGTGTTGTTGAGGGTGTCATCACAGACACTCTCTTGGCAGTAATTTCTTCTGCTTTGCATGATTTTACCCTCTTCCACACACATTCCACGTCAGTGCGAGACACATTCTTCTCCACCCAAATCAACAATGCCGCCATATGATGGCACTTATCATTGCCAATCGGGCACTCACAGGAGCTGAACCTGACTGACTGACCCTCAACATGCACCTACATTGAAAGAAAGTTAATGCTTACCCTAAACATTCTAACAAACACTTGCAGCGCTGCTCTGTGTACTGGTACTAGGTTAACTAGGCTAATATAACTGGTACTAGGCTAACATTACTAACTCTCCAAAACCTCCATGTTATGTAGATTTTCATCAGCCGAGGGAGGTCAACAGTGATCACTGACTGTTTTAGGAGATTTTTGAGATTAAATAGAAGAAAATACATAACATTAAATATGTTAACAACACTACTTTAGGCCCGGAAGTAGGATTCGTCACGTCATCACTTAACGACCGGATAGCAGCTCTTGTATATCCGTCGCATGGATGCAGTCTTGTCTCATCAGTGGTTGGGAGTGAAATTCTCACCATCATGTAGGCACCAGTTTGGTAATGAAGTGTGTCGTGGCCTTGAGCAAAGCTTAGTTAGAGTTTATGAAGACTGAAAAACAACTACAACTTTGTACAAGAAAGTTACAAATACATATCAATAGTACACAGAGGTTAGAGGAGGTGAAACACACATTTTCCATCACATTTATCATTCCCCTTCATCAAGACCAGGTATTTAAGGAGCAGCTGTGGCAGCAGTTCTCTTCCTGATCATTGTCTCCTCTACAGCATTAACTCATGCACACATCCCTGTGGTGATGATCACTTTGTGAGTCTGACACGGAAAGCAAATAAGTTATTTTGTCCTGAGTTAATGCCCCTTAAAACTGACCTATTTCAGACTTACAGTTCAATACTATTCAATATAGCAAACCTCCAACTGGACAGTGTTAAATAAAATTATTTCCTTTTAAACTTGAAGCTTTGAACATATTTCTTTTTGCATTGGGACATAAATTAATATGAAAAAGGCTCTTTTCAAATTTGTTTGGGTGAATGGAAAATATTTTTTGTGGTATCGTAAAAAAATATTTGTTATATAAATATATTGGTATGGAAAACATTTATTATTCATAGATACAGATACATAGATACAAGCTTATGTTATTCATAGATAGAATGAGTGTGATAAAGGACATAGTGTGTTGTTACACTGGTAATGCCAGGAGAGGCAGTATCGGTTCTGTAAGAAAGTGGAAGAAGAGAGCGTCCTGCAGGAGGCAGTGAACGGACACTGATGTTATGAACATGTGGCTAAGAGAAGGTTCAGTAAACAAGTAGCAGCAATATTCCTGTGTGAGGCTCAGTCATTTCATTTTTATTTTTTGAAGATGCAACATCCTAAAGGTATATATAGAAAACATGTTGATCCTGAAGCATTTATTGAAGCTTCTGAGCTATTTGTGTAATCTTCTCCTGAAGTTCTCAGGTAGATTTGGCCTTTCGATTGGGAATTTACCATCTTGTACAAAGTTAAAGACTTTTATTTAAGTTTGGTAGAATTCTATTTCAAAGAAAAGCAAGACTCTCTGCTAAGTTGATGAAATCACATTTTGCATTCTAAGTGGATTACATCGCACTCCATTTGCACTCCCTGACATGACACTCCAGATCAAAGGATCAAAGGGAAATTGAGCAATAACATTAAGTAGGACACCAGCGTGCTCTCAGTATGTCTCAGAACTGTGCAACTGTATAGGAACACACCACGAGCCAACCTTTAGTCAAAGATTTGACACGTTAAGTGTATGCAACAAACCCAAACCCCGATCGAATAGAGAAAATATCATTCGACATTGTAAGACAAAAGACAAGAAAAATGCAACATATGCAGCAAAACCTTGATCCCCAGGAAGGGACTTCATCGGCCGCTGTTCACCCTAAGCAGCAAAACCCAAACCCAAGAGGGAAAAACAAGACACCAAATGAGGGGACTCCATCTGATGCTGCCAAACCAAAGGGTGCAAACAAGAAGAAGATGCAGAAAAATGCAAACCCAAACCCCAGAGCCAGAAACCCTGGACCCAATCGAGGGCCTGTGCCACATCAGCCCAATGCCCACTTTAAACCCAATAATGGGCCTGGGCAACACTGGCAAAATCCACAGTTTTTGCCAAAACGAGGGCCTGTGCCACATCAGCCCCATCCTGACCATAAAACCAACGATGGGCCACCTCAGCCACAGCCTCACTTAACACCAAATGATGGCAGTCGTCCATACAATGAGACTGATGAACTGGGTGCGCTGAGATTCCACCTGCAGGAGGCTCAGCACATGTGCAAAACCAATCTTTATAAAATGACAGCTGCAAACCACAAAGCTGCTGCAGCTAAAACTCAGAATGATTGGGTTCGTCTGCAGCTACAGTGCCACAGACAAAACGCTCAAAAAACCATCCTTGAGCTCCAAAAACAGCTGGAAGAGGCTCGTAGAAAGACACCCGAGGAGAACTTCACCCCTGAGGTGAGTGAGACTCCTGTTGAAGACAGCAACACAGCTGTCACAACTGCAGAGCTGAGTGTGGACGCTTCAACACAAACTGCAGAAGCTCCACACACAGACTCTACAGACGTAAAAACTGTTCGAGAAGCTGAGTTGGAGGTCCAGTGCAAAAAACAGCAAGAAGAGATCGAACAACTCCGTGAGCAGCTCCTCAAAACTCAAAAGAATCTTGAAGAGGAAGTTGCAAAGCGCAAAGATCAGGAACAAAGAGTCAACCGTGAGCTCGCTGAGCTGAAAGACAAACTCAGCACCAGTGAGGCTCTTTGTGAAAAAAATGATTTGAAGGCGCAAAATTTAAAAGAAAAGCTGGAGAAAACCAAAGCTTCCCACCAGGAAATCGTGGAGCAAAACCTGGAGAACACAACAATCCGCAACCAACTCGGGCAAACAGAGGAAGAAAAGATCACACTTCAGGAGGTTTTGCTGTCTCTGCAAGAGACAATAAAAAAGCAAGAAGACCAGTCCAACGTTGCCAATCCTGAAAATTCTCCAGCCCGAAACGAGACACTCCAGGAGAAACAGCCAGAAAAAGAGGAGGCCAGCGCTACCAAACCAGAAAGTCCAGAGGCCCGAGATGACCAAGTGCCAAAAGAAAAACCAAAAAAGAAAAAGAAGCGCAACTGGTTTTGGAGACTATTCACTTAAGTGACTTCCACTCCGTCTCCTATAAAATCACAGTAATATACAACTAAATATTATCAGTCACTTCTAGTGCCAAAACACCCATTTAAAAGCATATTTGCTTTAATAGTTAGTTGTGTATAACTTTGTCATCGGCTACACCCCCAACCGGTCGCGGCAGATGGCCGCCCCTCCCTGAGCCTGGTTCTGCCGGAGGTTTCTACCTTTTGAAAGGTAGTTTTTCCTCCCCACTGTCGCCAAGTGCTTGCTCATAGGGGATTGTTGGGTTTTTTTCTTTAGTTCAGTTCAATTCAATTCATTTGTATGTAAATACTGTTGGATTGAATTGAACTGAATTAAAGAAGATTTTTAGGAGACAGAGTAATCACTGAGTGAACCAGGGTATTATAACATCTTACCCATGAAAAACTACGATCAACCAATTAAATAAACAGTTGGATTTAACAAAACATCTGAAGTGTTATAACAACCTAACAGCAGAAATAAAAATGTTTACATCCTGGTTGAAAACATTGTTCTGTGAATGATATCCACTGTGTCTGTGCTGTTGATGCCTTTTGAAAAAAAAAGTCTAAAGTATTGTAGTTGAGCACAGCTCCAGGTTTTGTACAGAGCACTTTCCATTTGCTGTAACTTTACTCTGCTATCTCATCAATAATGGATTTGATCATCATCTGTTCCCTGAATGCAATTGACACCCTCTTCTCAACGAGAAGCCTGGGCTCGGGTGGGCCTGAGTGTCCTGGAGGTACTTTCGCTGCCGGATACACGGGTGGCCAGGTCGTGTGCCTGCCGGGACTGTTGAAAAGTTATTAGCTACATTTGCAAAGCCCTTTATTAAAATATGCTTTCATGACATTCTTGTTTGTCGGACGGTGGTCAGAGCTATCAGTGGCTGATGAGTGGGACATGAAATGTCACCTCTCGGGACACTGGGGAGGGAGCCCGAGTTAGTGTCTTGGGTTGAGAGATACTGATCTCAATAAACAGCTTGAGGATCTGCGGCTGTATGGTCTGGACACTCAGGTGAGGAGAGGAGCTGAGCTGGAGACATCTGACAGAGGCCCTGGTTCAGAAGATCTTAAACTCCCAGTTTGAAGTGAAGACAGAGCTGAGTGTAAAAGCAAAGATCTCAATTTACTGTCTGAGCTACGTCCTTATCTTCACCTATGGTCATAAGCTTGATTTAAAGATTGAAAGAATGAGATCACGGATACAAGCAGCAGAAATAAACTTTCCCTGTCAATCTTTTCTGTTCTGCGAGAGCAGACATCTTTTTTTCTTTTTCTTTTTTAAGTAGAGCAAATATAACTGTGCTTTAACGAATATGATTGTTTCCTTGCATGACACATGGAGATGAGTTCTCCGTCATAAATGGTGTGGTCACCTGCAGGTTGAAGGTCATTGCAACTCCAACCCACACCCACTGCTACTGTACTTAAAAGAAGTTAGGACAACATTAAAGACTTTGTTCAGGTAATTGCATTTGGATCACCTAAATCATGCCTGGACTGACAAACAAATCATCCTTATAGATGTTACAACATGCCAAGCTTCTGTTGTTGAATGCAGCAACCAGCAATGACACTGGACTGTCATTCCTACCGGAGAATTGTAGTCTGATTGCATTACCAGAAAGTAACCATTTCAAACATTGAGGACAGCTATCCGGTTGTTCAGTCTGACGTCACTAGCCGTGTCTGGACCTAAACTCCGCTGCAGGTCCATATATCAAACGATCACTATGGCATTACTGAGAGTTGAAAAACTGTCTAAAGTCTTTCATCTTTAATAAAATGATCAGCGTTCTGCTCTACCAGGTGTAACAATTGAGTTTAACATCCAGGCATCCATGAAAACGGAATTTATGACATTTAACGGAGTTAGAAGTTAGCAGGAAGTTAGCTCGCTAGCTTCTATCTAAATACAATATAGCATGTCCTGACTGCGGAGTTTTGGAAACAAATTAAAACGTACAGCTCTGTTATCACTTCCAGCATAAATAAAGACAGAAAACTAAACAGCAGTGAAGTTTGTAGGGTTACTGAAGTTGGGCTAGCTGGTATATAATGATGTGCTACGTGACCGCTAGCGACACAGCTATGTTAGCATAATATAAACAAGCTAACTTTTTTTCCACTCGATAAAAGTTAACATAACATTAAACATGTTAACAACACAAAAGCCATATTAAACGCAGACTACTTTAGGCCCGGAAGTAGGATTCGTCACGTCATCACTGAACTAGTACCTTGTACTTGGATAGTACTAGTACCTTGGAATCACACAGGCAAATGGCAACCATGAAGAGGCCGCTTGGCAAGCTGCAACCACCAAACACCTGCAGAGAGTAAGGTGACTTCTGAGGAGTCAGCCAAATGGGGAGGACAAGATCCAGGGCAACATCTACACCCTGCTGTTCGTCAGATACCCTGCTGGGACAAGAAGTTGGCCAAAGGAAGCAATAAAGCCACTGACCTTATCATGCATAGAGGGTTTCAAAGCAACAAACAGCCAAGTTTATAAGGGTGCAGGCTGACTGAGACTAACTGAAACAACAACAAAGCAGTTCGGTCAATATTAAGATATTTTATTCCCATACCATTTATACTTCAGGATTAAGCCAAATACAAAAAAATAAAAATACAAAATAATTTGTTCCTCCTGTCCGTGTTGTGCACATAGCAAAAGAGAGTCTGTTCCTTTATCTTTCACAGAGATGATTCATTCAAATACATCTTTCATGTCAGTTTTAAGATTTCATATTAATATCATATTTTATCGACAGACATGAGGCTAAATATTGCGTTTCAAGTCAGTATAAATAACTCAGAAAGGCATTCGATTACTACGGAAGGAAGAAAAGGTACAAATGTGGGTCCCACACATAAGGCAGAACTGGTTCAACATCACCACCATCTCAGCTGCACCTGAGAATACTGCTGATGCTCTGGTGGCAATTCAGGGTCCCTTTTATCACACAGCTTAATGGAAAAATTCAATGACTCGGGTGTATTTGTAAGTGTGTGTCAGAAGTGAATGTGATGAACAAGTGAGGAAAAAAGGGAAGGAAACACTCCAGATTTACCTCAACAAATCCAGAGGTAGATTGACCCACAGTGTAGGGGGAAGTGGAAACTTACATGACACTGTAACAGTCAGTTTACATTTCCCCAGTACAACCTTCAACTTCTTCATTGGTTCATATGTTAGAAGTAAACCTGATCAACCACAACAGGATCAGTGCTAAGGTCACATGATGCTACATAAAACACCTTTAAACAGGCTTTAGTAGGTCAGCTGTTTCCTGGGTTAGCTTTCCACATATTTAATACGTTTGTACTCATACTCAAACTGATTCATTCAGTTTGAATAGAGCACACCAACACAGACATTACAGTTTTTAGTCAGACATACAGCTCAGTAATCTCACTGCTCCATTCAAACACTCTTCACAGCCTCCATTTGTGATGTTCTTGTGCTTTTAGTTGTTCAGTAGTAATTTTGCCAGAGACTGGAGGACCTCCCTCTTCTCATACAGATACATCTGGGTCTCCCACAGCATGTCCACCAGGGCTGCGTCGCTCACCTCATCCAGCATCACCTCCTGAGATAGTTGGGGACTCAATCTGCACACAATGCAATGGACACAGTGATTAATAAACAAAATAATGATAACTAACTGTGCAGAGAGACATGCTAAAGATAGTAAAGAAAGACTAAATGCAAAAAAAAGGGATAAATAAAAACAACAGGAAAAATCACCATTGCTGCTGAAGAGCTTTTGGAGCTACGTTCATGTTTCTTTTCCACTGTAGGCTTGCTTACAAGACAATGCTGAACCACATGGTACAACAGAAAAAGAGTGTGTGTGCTAAACTGATCGACTGCAGTGTAAACCTGTTATTTGGTACTTTATGAGTTTCTAACAGAAGTGAAACTACAGCATTTGGTCTCAGGTTCTCACGTGAGTACAGCGAAGAAGACGAGATGCAACATAACCTCATGACCTTGTGACACTTTACGGTCCTTTTTATCACACAACTTAACGGAAACACTGACATCAAAATTTATATGTATGAACTGATATCATATTTATAAACACAAACATCTATATATTTATAGATGCACAGGGTTCTCTGCAGGGACCAGTTCTATTTATATTCTACATGCTTCTCTTAGGCAGGCATATTATACATATTTCTATTGCTATTTAAATGATGTGCACCTTTATCTATCCATGAAGCTAAAAGACACAGCAGTTAGTTCCACAGTGCCTCTTTTACCTCGTCTTCCTCCTCCTCACCCTCAACAGCAAAAAGCCGCCCCGCTCCCTGAGCCTGGAGAGTTCTTCCTGTTAAAAGGGAGTTTTTTCTTCCCACTGTCAGCAGTGGTTGTTCATAGGGAGTCATATGATTGTTGTGGTTTATTATCTATCACTGTAAAGTAATTTACCTTATAATATAAAGTGCCTTGATGTGGCTTGTGATTTGATGCTATATAAATAAAACTTAATTAAAACCAAACTGAATTGAAATGTCATAACTACATCCATGAAAGTAATTTATAATGTGACAAAACTGCACGCATGTCATATATAGGTTGGTGATAAATGTCCTACTTCTAGATAACTGACATGCTGCAGATTTGATCACTGTGACAGTCCACATGAAATGTACGTGTGAATCAGTTTATACAACTGTCTGCATTTAATCAATAGTTATTATTAATCTCTGGCTCTCTTCCACAGCATGTCTTTGTTCTGTCTCATCCACTCAGCCTGATTTTAGTGCAGGTTTCTTCCTGCTTGCTCATAGAGGGGTCATATGATTGCTGGGCTTTCCTCTATTTTCTGTATTATTGTAGGGTCTTTACCTTACAATATAAAGTCAAATCACAACTGTTGTTGTGATTTGTCACCATTTGAATAAAACTGAATGAAATTGAAGTAAACACTCAGTCTTACAGGAACTCCTTTTAAACCCCTGCAGATGAAGCGTCTGGGAATAAGAAACAACTACAAGCATTCTAAGATAAATGGATGAGAGCAAGTTGGTACAAATACAGAGAGGCTGAGAAAAGAGGATGCATTAAAAAAGAAGCAAAACTAACACGTGTGTCGTTTCTGACCTGTGGTAAATGGTGTCGATCATTTCACACCACGCTCTGGCCCTGTCCACTGCACAGCCATCAGAGTCTGTACACTGTGCAGTGAGAGAGACGTATTTATAATGAGCAAGACAAACATGCTTTAACAAATGTTTTTGTTATTAGAACACCAATACATGCACAAATGTCAAATGGAATAAACACAAATAACAGATTAAATAAAAATAAGTAATCAGGGCACATTACAGCAATGGCCAGAGTTAACCACTCACAGACATAAACTGAAAAATGATGCACTCACACAGTCCACCAGCATTTTGCCCAGCTCTTTTGCTCCTACAAAGGACTTGGCCAGCTCCAGTGGGTTGGAGGGTCGGAACACATCCACAGAGCTCACCACCACCTGAGGAGGTTTACCTGGAGACACACAGGAGCACGTGTACAAAATGATAAAGGGGAGGGGGACTTCAAATAGAGACACTGAACTCCAGCTAGTTATTCACAATGTGATAGGTATGTATTCCTGTGTAGCTCTGATACAACTGATATATACACCCACTGGCCACTTAATTAAGTACACCTGTTCAACTGCATGTTAACACAAATATCTAAATCAGTCAAACACATGGCAGCGATTCAGTGCATTTAGACATGATCAAGATGAACTGCTGAAAATCAAACTGAGCATCAGAATGAGGAACAAACTTTATTTGAGCGACACAGATGTTGGTGCCAGACAGGCTGCTCTGAGTATTTCAGAAGCTGTTGATCTGCTGGGATTTTCCCACAAAACCGTCTCTAAGGTTTACAAGAGAATGGTCAACTTAGTATCAACTAAGGTAATTAAGAGCATTTCTAAACATAAAACATGTCAAACGCATGGGCTAAAGCAGCAGAAGACCACACCAGGTGTCCTTCTATCAGTTAAGAACAGCAAACTGAGGCTACAAGTCACCAAAAATTGACAACAGAAGATTAGAAAAACAGTACCCGGTCTGATAAGTACATTTAGAGTGTTGGGTCAAAATGTGGCATAAAAAACACAAACGTCTGCACTGCTACTGGTCGTGCAATGGTTTCAAGGACACTTTCCCAGCACTCTTGGGCCCCTTAGTGCTAAATGACATCATTTAAACACCACAGTTACCCGACTATTGTTGCTGAGCGTGTCTATATTGTATGTCTATGTGGTTCTTTATCACCCCACTGTACCAATCTTTTGAAGGCTGTATCCAGCAGGATAATGTGCCATGTCTGGTTCCTTGAACATGACATCATTTATGTGCATCCAACCAATCTGCAGCAACTCTGTGAAATCACGTCAATATGGACCCAAATCTCTGAGGAATCCTTTCATCACCTTGTTGAATTTGTGCCACACAGAATTAGGGCAGGTCTAAAAGCAAAACAGAGTCCAACCCAGTACTAGTGATATATACCTAATAAAGTGGCCAGTGTGTGTATATATCAGTTTACTTTGCATTTAATGAATATTAAAGACACAGAAGAAGAGATATGACTCACATAATTTAACATTTTGACACACAATTACTCGGCTCACCTGTTCCAAGAGAGACCACTATACCCAGCTTCTTTAAGTCCTTCTCACGGCCCTAAGAGACACACGTGCAGAGAAGAAATCACGAACAAATCCATGTGGCTTAACGTCCATTAAGTGCATAAAGGAAGGAAAGTGAATAGAGCTCCGGTTGCCTACCTCTGCTTTTAAGGCCTTATTGTACTGATGGACTTCTGTCATGGCATCTAGTGTCGGGTTATTGGCCAGCAGCCCTCCATCCAGAAAGCGCCCCATTGGTCGGAAGTAGGTGGGAGCAGCGCCGCTGGAGCGAGCAGCTCGCCATACAAGTTGTTCTGATATGAACACAAGGATATAAGTAAGAAAGTCATGCATAGTAAATGCAATTACACTGTTCTGAGTTCATAATTATCACTTCCTGTCTGTCTTTTTCACGACTTTCCAGGACTTGGTCCTGTACACATACACACACCTTCATCTGTCACCTTCCTTATCTTTCTGGGTGGCTCTTCTGTGTATCCTACTATCAACACATCTTCATCCTCCCAGCCTGTAACAACAACACGGCTGGGACTCAAACAGCACAGGACACGACTCCTTCATGAACAGCACACACAGTCTCAGTTTCAGTGTTGTGCTCACACACAGGCTTAGTTTTCAGCTTTTATTGCCTCAGTGAAGTGAAAGAACATAACCCTCACATTAAAATATGAGCTCTGAAAATTCCTTTGGTGCCATCCAGTGGTATGTTCAGAGCACTTCACTGTCCCATTTAATACATTTGACATTTGAGGGCTGGTGCTGTAGCCGACAAACACAGGTGATATCTGACGTGCCTTGTGGGATGGTGAGAGGCTTGAATGTGGCAGTGGTGGTGTATGGGGCCTCTCTGGAGACGGATGGAGGGTCATAGTTCCTGATTATATGAAGCTCGCCTGGATGTCTGTCTGCCAGAACACTGGTCACCATTACCCTGTAAAGAAAGAAAGAAGTGAAAGGATGTTTGCCTGTTCTACTGAAACACCTGAAAATTTGAACAGCAGCATTTCAACCAAATTACAAAAATATTTTTAAAACCAATCTGGCTTCAGATGTATTATTTTAGTGTTAAGAGAGCCATGCTACACATATCTAAGCAAGTCAGTACCTTTTTTTAATTCTCAGGAACTGAACCTCGGAAAAAAATTAGGTGACTCAATTTAACACATCAGGGTAAAACCAGCTCAAAGTTTTAAAAACTGACCAATCACAGCAAAAGAGTGGGATATTTAAAGCTTTTATATGACACTGTTAGCACCAGCAGAAACTGGGGCGACTAAATTCTTAGTCGAGTAAATAAGGAAAAATCTTTGGCTAATTGATTAGTATAAAACCTAAGAAACACTGAGGTCTGAACAATGACAGACTTAAAAGAAGATCCAGGCTGCATTAACAAATTTCTGGTGCTTTTCTATAGCAATGGAAAAGCTGCAGCGCCATCTTGTGGCAGAGGGCTGCATAACATTTAGAACGCAACAATTTGTCATTCTCTCTGTAAGCGTGACAGGTCGAAAAGTTATGAATGAATTATAATAAAACTTTGTAGGAGTGTAGAGTGGGTTCATGTTAATCACATTTGACCTCTGACCTCGCCTTCAATGTAAAACTCAAGGTTAAACGATGATGAATGAGCTGCTAGTTGGTTAGAAATAAACTGCATTATAATATTATATAATAAGCTCAAGTTATTTCAGTTATTTACAAATCAATACCTATTATCTATTGCCTGCTTGTACACAATGTTTTAATAGAAGATACATTACTCTTTGTTTAAAAGTAAATGCTGCCCAAATGACGAGCAGCTTGGGCAGAGGTCTGCAATTCTTTTGAATTTTAGCTTTTTCTTGGCATTTTTCTGCCTATTATCACATTCAGATATCTACCTGGGAAACTTTATGTCAGTCATCTTGGTGTTTTCTCCAAACTCTGTTTTGAGGAAGTCCTCTAGCGGTGCTGATTCATAGGGTCTTGATCCTTTGAACACCTGCTCCTTCATCCTAAAGTACAGGCAGCGCAGGTACTCCATGGATTTACCTACACATAGAAGAAGTGTCATTATTGTTCTGATGCTATGTGATGAAAACGCAGCACTGGAAAAGAGAACACAAACACACCGTGGATTATAGCCAGAGCCAGGATGCCTCCCGTGCTCGTGCCAGCTACCCAGTCGAAGAGCTCTCTGGTGGGTCTGCCCGCCTCCTTCTCCAGAGCGATCAGCATCTGGATCAGCACCAGGCCTTTAATACCGCCACCATCAAGACACAGCAGACTGTCCATCCTGTCGGATGGCCAAGACCAGTATGATGAATTTTATCCAGCCAATCACTTGCATATCCAACTTTTTAGATCCTCTGGAACAGAGCAGAATCCTCGAAACAGAGTTTACTGAAAAGAGTCATGTGACCAGCAAAACCAAACATCACAACACACAGAACAGCAAAATAAAACAAAGCAAAGTAAACCTGGAGAGAAAGGCCTTAAACGCATGCAGGTCAAAGCCCACAAATGGTAAAGAAATCAAGGAGGGCAGAAGCTTCAATGCATACTGAACAATGGCATTACTACACTGTGAAACCTATTATTGTGCAGCACAGAACAGCAGAAGTGCTTTGACCCTGGATTCTTTCTAAAAGTGAGCTGTGGGTGTATCAGTTATACACTTTACAATAATATGAATTATTAATATTAAATTTGTATTAAAGTGGTTTTAGAAACACTTTCATGGTGAGTTTATGGCCACAGTCACATTGTCAGTGTGCATGTGTATCTCAAACTGAACACAATATGATTATTTTATAAATGATGGTCCCACTTAGAGTTAAATAGACAGTATAGATAAAGCAGAGTATGATTTAGGATGAAGTATGAGGAATATCACATCCACCTGTTACCGTCACATCCACTTTGAAAAAAAGACACATAGTTACTGTGCTGTAGGTAAATATGTGTCTTTGTTACAGCACAGTAACTATACAGAACTATGATAACTGTAGGTAAAGTCACAACGGCCATGTCTGTCTTATATATTCAGTGTTTGCCTACAACCTTTTGTGTGTGTGCTTTGATTATGGGTAAGTAGTGGCAATAAAGGCGCGTGATATGTAGTGTGCAATCAGAAATGTTTTATACTCACTTTCTCGTTTCCATTTGGGGGCCGTCTATTTCAGATATGCCTCTGCTCATTGCACCCACTGCAGCCCCCACATACAAGATGTCCTCAAATCCTAAAAGCCAATCACAACAGCTGTTGGTACAGGAGCAAAACATGACATCACATTTGTGCATAAACTAAACTAAACTAGGAAAAAACGGGGTCACCAGGATTTTGTGGAGGAAGCATTTACTGGTGGTGTCACTACTGTAAAATCCATCACCACACACACTCTGCCACAGTCTGCTGCTTTTGGGAAGTGTTGAGGAGCTCATCACACCATGCAGCTCACCTTTTACAGAAAATTTAAATTCTGCTGGGTCCTAATTTTTTCACAGCTCATTACCTGCCTTTTAAAAAGATTTAAGAGTAGTCTTTGAAGACTGTTTTTGTATCATTTAACCCCTTAACTGATCCCCTATCATATTATATACATGTGGTTTTTATGAGTTTTTGAGATTTTTACATTACAGTCATTTTTATTCTCCCCAAAGAACCCCTAAAAAAATTGTGCATTACATTTTTAAGGATAAAATTGCAAATAACGCACAATGTAACAAATATGATACAATTAAAAATCAACTATTCTAATTTACATTTTTTTTTTTTTTTTTAATTTGTCAGAAGGCTCAATAAACACTCCATTAAAAAAAATTTCTGGCAATTATTTTATGGTTCAGGCTTAAAGGGTTAAATGTCTTTTTAACTTAAATATGAAGGAACACTTGAATCCAGCTCTTACATTACGTTTACAGCGATTTAAGATTATATTAAATTTGATCATTAAATATATAATACAGAAAGAATGATCTATAGCTAAGAAAAGTAAGGGTAAAAAATTGACTGACAACACAAACTCGAATATTTGAAGTGACAGAAAAATGGAAATGGAGAAGCATGAGGGAGGAGCAGGGGTGAGGGGGTGGTGGTGTTACCTATGCCTTGAGGCTTGACCTTCTTGGAGATGGGAGGAGGAGGAGGACTGCCGGGGGAGGGAGGGAGGCAACGCTGTACTCCTACACTACACAGCAAGTCCAGCAGTATCTTTCTATTAGGACCTTTCATGTTAACACACAAACACACACACAGAGCAGCAGCCAACAAGTTAGACGTGCACACACGCCACAAAGAGGAGAGACGGAGAGAGATGAAAGGAAGAGAGAAAGCAAGAACATAAGCAAGCTGTTAGCAATTATCATGCATTTTCAAAATCAGTAAGTCAATACAAACTTAGTTTACTCCCATTTCTTCTTTGTGAATGGTTTCCTGCACTGTCTATGTATTTGAAAGCAAACATCCATTAGCTGGCTCAATTTAGCCGTAACATGCTCTGAGCTTTTCTAAGAAATCAGAGTGAAATGTAAAATCTTTGTCTTTGTCTCCAGCTTTCTGCCAAAAAAGAAAGTGATCAGAAAAATAACAGTAAACAGCTGCATATATCAACAGAAAGAAATTAGAAACTGTTTTTATTTCCTGTGGGATGACTAAGGCTACGTTCACACTGCAGGCGAAACCGCATCAAATCTGACTTTTTTGACCCTGTGCGACCCATATCCGATCATGGTGTGACAGTGTGAACGGCACAAGTCCGATATTTTCAAATCCGATCTGGGTCACTTTCGTATGTGGTACTGAATCCGATACATATCTGATGTTTTAGAAAGCGACTGCTGTTTGAATGGTCATGTCGCATTAAATCCGTCTTTTACGTCACTGACACAAGACAGACAACAATTATCAGCACTGGAGAAGACATCGCGAACACTTCCCGGCCATCCAGTGTAGATGTCAGTGAAACTGTTGGGAAGACAACGTTGGAGAAACGTGAACATTTTATTTGTACTGTATAATCTGCAGATTATCTGCAACTATCCTTTGAAGCACCGCTCCTCTCTAAAACAGCAATAAGGATAATTATTAGGCCATATGTAAATAACAAAATAACTTTATAACTTAAAGCAAAATTGGAAAACGTAAAGTCCGAAACAAGTCTTTATATTAAAGGCCATCAGTCAAACAATACTGTTTGGTCTAAACAGAGCGCGTTGTGTGTGACGTCTTCTTTTGCGCATGCGGGCCGCAAAAGAAACTAGAGCGCGTTTGCTGTCGCATTTTATTTGTAGTGTGAACAAGCAGACAAAAAAAATCGGATTTGATCAAAAAATCGGAATTGAGCATTAAGACCTGCAGTGTGAACGTAGCCTTAGAGTTAGTGAGTTTATTTGTATGCTCGTTTCCATTTTCTGCTTCTGTGGACCAAAATCTAACCTAATCTAATCGGATATTTCACTAAAAGGCAGTGAAGCCAAGATGCTGCAATACTGCATACTGCAAAAAAAAAAAAGCATGATCACAAAGTTTAACTGACTATAAGCAATAACTAATATTTTTTCATTGCTTCATAGTGATAAAGCAATATATCTGTAACAGGAAGTGTTATCATATCATATAATATTAATACTTAATGGGATAAAATGGCAGATTATAAAACCCTTAATTACAGCTCCAACACAACATGCAGACTAATATCATCCACAGTGGACACATGCTTTCAAATCAGACTCAATGAGATCAAACAGGGTTGTTAGGTCAGGCACATTAACTCCTAATTTCACTGTTAACACCACCAGTCCAAGCTCAGACTTCTATGTTCTTTATATGTTTAAATGTTTCGCTTTTAACCCCCCATCTCACTCTCTCTCTCTCATTACCTTTGCTGGTGCGTGCAGCGATGAGTCCAGGTGTCTCGCCCAAATCATTGTGAATCTCCACATCTGCACCAAACACTATTAGAGCTTTGATCAACTCTATGTGGTCCATCTGAACAGTCACAACAAATGAGAAGAGGTTTTTTTTTTAAGGATATGGAACAAAGGATAACACAAAAAAAATACAACCTCAATTCCAAACAAATTGGGATGCTGGGTAAGAAGTAAATAAAAACAGAATTTCTGAGTTTCTCAGAGGTGAAGATGGCCAGAAGTTCCCTAATATGGAAAAAATGTGTTTATAGAGGAAATCACTGATTGGGCTCAAGAAGACTTCCAGAAGTTTTTGTTGAAACTATTACATCTGGAAAGGTTCCACGAATGCTGGAAGGTGCTAGCAGGTTTTAGAGCAACATACGCTTCCCTTCAACAAGGCAATACTAAACCACATACTGCAATTATTACAACAGCATGACTTTGTAGGAGAAGAGTCCGCTGAGCTGGCCTGCCTGCAGTCTGCAGGACTGTTGAGCAGCTAGAATCCTAAATCAGACAACAGTTAGACGTCCAGCAACTGGTCTCCTGAGTTTTACGTACTGCTGTCAAAACAAGAGGGGCTGCTACTCAGTGATGTCGCAACAGTTTTTAAGATGTGTTGCTGCCATTAAATTCAAAATAAGCAAATGTTTTTCTTAAGCTGGCACATTTTCACAGTTTAAACATTTAAAACAAAAATTGTCTCACTGTTCTATTTTGAGTAAAATATGATTATCAGATTTGCGAATCATTACATTGTGTAGTTAGTTACATTTCACACAGCACTGAAGGTTTTTTGCAGTTGTATTTGAACAATCAGTACTTGTTGCAATAGCTTAGCTGGGTTTGTACCCCCATTGTGAAAAACCTCAGTTATGCAGCTCACATTAAAATAATACACATTTTTAAAAATGGAAACACTGTGGCAATTCAGACAGCATTTCTCCAACCATACATTTATGCAGTGCTTTATGCTATACACAGTATTAACCTCACATGGCCAATTTACAATCACCAACTAAGCTACAATGCACATCTTTGGTCTGTGGGAGGAAAGCACAGGGAGAATATGTAAACTCCGGATACAAAGGCACCAGCCTGCCAGGACATTTGAACCAGGAATCGTCTTGCTGTGAGGCGGCAGTGCTAACCATGTGCCCACAAACAAACATTTGATGTTGAATAAGAACTCGTCAAAACAGACTGGAAAGAGATTTTGCAGTGTGAACACGCTGGCTGTAACACAGAGCATGACCTCAGTTTTCTTTATGAGTGTTGCAATCTGATTTCAAAGGTGCTGCGTTCTACAACTCCCGTAATCTCACAATGTCTTGCAAAGTAACCTTTCTCTTTTCTCCTCATGAACATTTTGCAGATCGTATACACACCTTCATGGCTAAGTGCAGAGCTGTGTTTCCATCCTGGCCCCTCAGGTTGGCATTCGCTCCGTGGGTGAGCAACACCATAGCCGCCTCAAAGCGACCCTTCTTGGTCAAAATGTGCAGAGCGCTCTCTCCGGTCTTACTGAGGTAGTTCACTTCACAGCCACACTCTAACAGCATGCGACACATCTATCACCCAGACATGAAGACAGAAAGAAACATGAAGTCAAGTCTCTAGCTCCGTGTTAATCCCTCGCAGATGTGCTGATTTGAGAGACCAGAGGACGCACAGCCATCACTGGCAGGCAGCTAGATTTACTCAGGATTAAACTCAGTGTGAATTTCTCAGGATGTTTGCAAGAGTAATGCCAAAACTAAACAAACCATTATGAATTTTTACACAGCACACGACGTAGTGTTTCTAACCTCAGCAGTTTTAGCCCAGTGGAGAGGCGTCCCTCCATACAAAGAGTCCTCTGCCTGGAGCTGGTTTGGATCTGCTTTGAGGATCTCCTCCACACAACTAACAGATGAACACGAAATTAAAACAAGAATATTAAATATGTACTACATTCTTTATTATAGTGTAGAGAAGTCACACATTACAGACAGACAGACAACTTCTAGAGAACCGGTAAAAAAGGAGAACCAGAGAAGCTGTTCCCATTTTCAGTGTTCTTTAGTATCGTACAGACGCACAATCGGCCAATTCTGCTCATCTATAGACACAAAAATAACTCATTGTTCCTCCCACTCACCCCTTCTCGCTGTATTTCATGGCGCTGTGGATGGGGTAACCTGTACCGCCAATGATGTCACACTTGGCCCCACCTCCTAACAGGGCCTTGACAGCCTCCACTCGGCCTGTACGGCAGGCCACATGGAGCGGCGTCTCTCCGTTCTTGTTGAGTTCGTCCACACCAGAGCATAACCGCGAGCAAAGGACCTGGATGATGAGAGAAAGGTGAGAACGAAAACAGCAGGAAAAGTGGAGAGAGGGAGAAATCATTTTAATGTGCACTTTAGAGGGTCTGAGGTCTGACTCTACCATCTTGCTTTAGCTGAGGCTCACCTGGATGATTACCGTAGAATCCTGCTTGGCAGCGTAGTGGATCGGTGTCTCTCCGTTTTGGTCTTTGATGTCGGTGCGAGCTTGGCTTTCTTCCAAAAGCTCCTTCACACATGTGGCGTCAGCTCGCCCACATGCCAGATGCAGCGGCGTCTGGCCTGATGCGTCCCGAGCATTGATCTGACTGGAGATGCAAAGATTTTGAGCTGATGTTGTGGGAGCTCTGCACCATGAAGCACCACAGAGGCTTTCTGTGTGCTTTAGTCAACAAACTTTCCTAAGCTTCTTTTTATTTCCTAAATTCTTCAGCTATATGTTTTCAAGTCATATCAGTAAAGCATGAGAGCTGGGGAGAGGGGGGGGGGGGGGGGGTTGTTGTTTTGTTTTTTAAGCAGACTTGTGTTATTATTGCTTTGGTCAAGGAAGGACTGCCTTTTCCTGTTTTTCCTCAGCAACTCATTTCACTTCGGATTTCCTTATTATGTTATTCTCGTGTCCAGACCGTGTCCGTCCATTCTCTCTGCCGCTTATCCTTTTCAGGGTCGCGGGGGCGCTGGAGCCTATCCCAGCTGTCTTAGGGCAAGAGGCAGGGTACGCCCTGGACAGGTCGCCAGTCTGTCACAGGGCTAACACAGACACACTGACAACCATTCGCACTCACATTCACACCTACTCTCCAGATCGTGTCTTTTAAGTTAAACTTCCCAGCAACGCTACTTGTAGAGGATGATTTTCAGGCTGAATCAGAGACTTTTTTTGTGAAACTGTTAGAACTAAATATCCACTAATAGACTAACTGAATCAAGTAGCTTTCAATTTTACCTCAAAATTACTCAAAAGTCACATTTTTTATTAATAAGACAGAAACTTTTGCCAATAAGGGAGCAATTTAAAAAATGCACAAGAAAATGAGTGAAAAAATAAATGACTTGTATCTAATGAGCTATAAGCTTCGATAATACCATAAGTGCTTTGAGGCAACATTTCTATAAACCAATTAAATAATCAATACCATCTGTTGCACTGGATTCATTTAGCTGGCACAGACTTCCTGACTAATGAGTTACATCTCTCTTCATTCGGCATTATTCATCCACCCATCCATCAATACCATAAACACGAAGATGCAACTGTGAGACGTACTGCTGTCTGATATTTCACTCACTAAAAGGCCAATAAATACAAAATAATCACAGAAACCCAAAAAAGAATATCAATTTGGCTTATCTTACCTCTGCACATAGTTATGTTTGAGACACTCTCTCAGGCCTGTTTCAACAGCAATGTGGGCAGAGCTCCAGTCTGGGTGAGCACGGATGCAGTCCACGATTGGCTGTGTCGACTCACACTTCAGAAGAAGCGTTTCATAGAAAGGTCGAAGTTTGAGGGCGTACTGTGGGAACCAGTTCATGGCATCTTCCTCTGACACCACCTGAAACAGCCTGCAGGCAATGCAATGATTACAAGAAGAGGAAATGTGGATAGATTACCAAAAATTCTGCTAATGTGGTACCAATGAACTAATAGATAAAGAATAAATAATAATATTTCTCCTCTGCTAAGAAAAACAATTCAAAAAAGCTTCAAGCATTAGTGTTTAAGACGTTTATTCCTTTTATTTGTTTGCTGCTTTAGCTTCCAAAAGTTCCTTTTAATGTTTTTTTACATACTATACATAAATAATATTTTACTTTTGCTTTCAACATATCCACAATCAATCCTTTGCTTGTGTCTCAAACCTCACCTCTAGTTTCTCTCCAAACCACTCAACCTTAGCTGTCTCTCTGATACACTCATCTCTAATCCTGTCCCTCCTGGTTACTCCCAACAAGGATCTGGTTTGCGCTAGTAAACTAATAATATTTGACATGTCTGGTATCAGCTGAGGCCAATGCTAAGACCTTCTTTCTATCTTTCTTCAAACCTGCCTTTCAGATCTGTAGCCAAGCAGCAACATCCCGAGCTGAAAAGTTATGCCAGCGCAGATCTGCCAAACTCTGCAGCTCCCGGAGTGGCAATATGAGGCCAACTCCAAAAGCAGGTCAACTCCTTTATAAGCTCATGGACAACTTTAACAGCAGAAAGAAATAAACATGTTTACAGCTGGGTACATCAAATGCTTTGGTTTCTATGACTAATCCTTTTCACGACAACTGTTCAAGTTAAAGTGAAGACTTGTTAAGGGTTAAAGTTAGGGGTAAGGCTACCCTGATTGTCAATTGTGACAACACAGGAGATCTCCTCACCTCTGCTCATAGGAATAACAAACCTGGACCTCTCAGCTTGTTTGTGTTCTTTGATACTCTAGGGGCATTTGTAATGGAATTACCTGACAGGACCTATATGCTTTTTGTAGTGGTAACAGATTGTCCAGATAATCCCGACTGATAGTCTCCACTTTCATTTTTATGACTGAAGTTGTAACATTTTACTTGAAATGTTACTTAGCACTAAATAGCAAATATACATGTACTTTACAGATGCAACTTCCTAAGCAAGATTGCTAGTACTAGTTTATAATTTAGTACTCCCTCCTTGTGTCTACATAAGGTCAACTCTGGTGCACAAAAACCAACAACATGCCTCCCAAAATGCTAACAGTGAAGGCTGAAAACAGGGTTTTGCAAAAAAAAATGGATGATGTCATAGTTACTAGCATATCACATGATTGCTACAAAGCTTTATAGCTGATAAAATAAAAGGCATAGCCTTAGCTGCCTGTTTGAGTAATGGTGATGTAGGCTAAACCAGTAAACCAGTAAGATGACACAGGATGAAATGAGCAACTATGCTAATAAAAGCAACTAAAAGTGCAAAAGAAATGTTTTTGCAGCTGACACTGAACTTTCACACCCATATCAGAGTCTGCAGAACACACAGAACAGTGTATCTACGTGATCAACACAGACCTCAAAGCCACATTCGGTGTCTCTGGGCAGAGAAGGAGACAGTCCCATGACTGACTGTACTTGTACAGAACTATGCGACCCTCCTCTTTTAATTTCACTTTCCCTCCTCCTCCATAGTCAGACAGCGGCACTTCTCGGACCCGGTAAGGGTTGGTGAAGAGGGTCGACACAGAGGAGACTGTGTCCAGCAGCCGCCCTAGGAACTGCATCGTTACCTGGGAAGACAAAGGGGAGGCTGAAACAAACTACAGCAGCCTGTAGTATTGCTGTCAACATTAATGAATGATTTATTCCACCCCAGGAGCGCATGTTACCACTGAACAGGAGCGACATGTGCAATATCTAAGAGATACATACATATAATACTTATTGTTTCTATTTTGTGGAAATACAAGTGAAGTAGCTTGCGGGTATAAATAAGCGCTATATTACAGTTATTATTAGGAACTGAGTGAAGGTTAGCCCACTCACCACTTCCTCTGACACTCCAACACGTGCTTTGTTGATATGAACACTGAGTATAAAAGAGGCTAGTTCTCGTTTGAATTATAAATAAGTGGCTCCATTCATGCTGCTCATTCACGAGTTTCAGCTTATCTACAATCAGCCAGACAAACTACCAAGGCTAAAAAGCCGCAGACGGCGAACACTGAGCGAAACACTCTAATCGTTCATGTTTTTTTTTTCATGTTTTTTTTTTATCGCAAACTCATTTAGAGCACACAGAGTACAGTTAGTGGGCTACTTGTGAAGTGCGGCTAATCGCATTAATCAGTAAAGACGCAGCCTGCTGCTGTCTGCTTACCTGCTAGCTGCTCTCTGTGCCGACTACCTGACTTCTGACACATACATCAACAACCGCCGCCCTGCAACCAACCCTGCAAAAGAATTTGATCGACGTGTGTTTAACCAATCACAGCTTAAGAACGTGAAGGAGCTTGGCAGAAAGGGCGGGGCAAAAATAAAGTCACACCAACAACGACAGACTTTTGACCGACCAATCAACGACATGTGAGGATTTCAACAGTATTATATAATTGACTTCAGGCACGTGAAGTAATTGTTTGCTTTAGAAATAAAAAAGCTAATTGTTTAAATTTAAATTGTGTTTCCACACAACTCTGGTCTGTCGAATTAATTCGATTAAAATACATTTTCTTCCTATTTTTTTGCCCTTTTTCAATTTTTACCAGTCTTTATCCCTAAGTCCTTCTTTACAACCCTTGATTCTAGAATTTCCTCCTACGTTTGGAGGGTAAAAGACCTCAAGTAGCTAAGATGCATTTACAGAAACCTAAGACTGAAGGGAGCCTGGCACTCCCTAGCTTCCGCATTTACTATTGGGCTGCCAATATTTGCTCCATGGCCTACTGGTTAAAATCTGGGAAGGTTGTGGGCCACACCACTTGGCTAGCAATGGAGTTTGACTCAACTCAGGGTATGTCTCTTGCCTCCTTTCTGGGTTCTTCTCTACCTTTGTCAATTGACAACTTCACATTCAGCACTTCCTCAGGGTGTGGGCTCAGTTCAGGATACAGTTCAATCTCAAGAATTTCTCACTTCAAAATCCTATCTTATTAAATCACCTATTATTCCCTTAAGCTTTGGACAACTTGTTTTGGGTCTGGTTTAGAGCAGGTATTATTTACTTTAAAGATATCTTTATACACAACTAGACTAGCATTATTTGATCAGCTGTCAGCAAAATACACTCTTCCCAAAACTCACTTTTTTAGATATTTACAACTCAACATTTTTTGCAATCCAACCTCTCCAATTTTCCAGAAGCTCCAGCTACTAACTTACTGGACAAGCTCCTTAGTTTGCAACTATCAGGCAAAGGTATAATCTCCCGCATCTATAGCAAACTGTGCAGGATAACTTCAGCTCCCTTTGAAGGCCTGAAATCCACATGGGGGAAGGAGTTGGGTATATCTATGTCAGATGACGTTTGGGATTCAGTCCTCACTCTGGTAAATTCTATGTCACTCTGCACCCGCCACTCCCTATTACAATTCAAAGTAGTTCATAGGGCCCACTTGTCTAAATACAAATCAGCTAAGATTTATCCTGGCTCTATCCCTCGCTGTAACAGCTGCGGGTCTGATGATGCCAATCTAACCCACATGCTTTGCTTTGGACCTGCCCTGACTTGGTAAATTTTTGGGAGGCGGTTTTCTACACTCTGAACAAGGCTACTGACCTGAAACTGGCTCTCAACCCCCTACTTGCTCTCTTTGGTACAGTGGGTGAGGATGATAAGTATATCACTGGGGCAAAACGTTGGGTGCTGTCCTTTGACTAACAGATTTGCTCATCCCACAGAGGTCTGATGACCTACCACTCTATAGGTTTTACTGTGTTAATGTAAATGTGAAGCTCAGCTAACTTCTGTGTGGTTTGCAAAGAAAGGTTTTCTTGGAATCAATCGCTCCTCCGTTTGTCCGTTTTGTTCCAACGTGAGAAGTTCTGTTTTGTATTCAGTGTAACCAGTTTTTATGTTTCCCTTGGGTTTTTTTTTTCTTTTTTGTTAACTGTATCCACAATTGCTCAATAAAAATATTTTGAGTAAAAAATTTTGTTTCCATTTTGTTCATTTTTCTCAACAAGGCTGTAAAGGAAAGTTTAGCTTGAACATAAGCTACCAAATAACAGTCATGTGGTATAAAACTGTTATTATTATTATCATTATTAAGCAGTTTTAGTTGTCAGCAAGTCCTTGGTTCAAACGCTATTGTAAAACATACCCCACAAGAAGCTTAAGAGTACCATGACTGTGTCATAAAATGTGAACCTCTTTTTGGCTTTGAGTAAGCTTCAAAACAGCATGTTTATCACACCAGTGACCTGTTCTTATTGTTTGTTTTTCCTTCCAGAAAAACCTGACATTCACACCAGCCTCCAGCATATATCGCCTTTGTTTTTGAATCCTCGTGACATTTTGGCTTTTGCCATCTTTGTTTTGTTTTGTTTTTTTCTATGAGAGACATGATCATGTTTGAAGAAGAGTTTAGAGTTTTCGATACTTACACTTAAACCGTGCTTATAACAGGGTGTACTTATCAGACGAGTTAAACTGAAAGCCCTGAGTCTTTCAGTACAATAACAAGCTGAATGAATTGTGACAAAGTCAGCTTTGTCCCTCCCTTAACAACACTCCTTAAATTACCCAATACTTAAAGCCTGAACACAAACCAGTCACATATACATTGCACAAAAAAAAAAAAAAAAAAGTTAAGGGAGCATGTGATTATCACATTATAACAGCAACTCAGTTAAGTTTCGGGGATATCAGTCAATCCTCTCAGGAATAACAAGCCATTGAGAGGCAACAACAAGGCATAGATCATTGCCCTCTCCTTATCTTCCCTGACTGATCTTTCTCTACTTTTGTTTTTTGTTAGTGTCCTTGTTACTGCTGGTAGAACAACGGCACATTCAGGTTGCACAGGTAGCGCAGCTCCTGTTTTAGGATGGCCTATCTATACGTGCCACTACAAGAAGGTTTGCTGGGTCTCCATAGTCTTAATAGTGTAGATGAGATCCCATTAGGCATGAGGAGAGCTGGATCAACCCACCAACGACACGGGTGTCTGCTCCTTTGCGCAAGGAGGAACAGGAAGAGTACTGCAAGAGTCTCCGGTGGGACACTCGTGCATGTTTCCAAACTGTCAGATTTAGATTCCTTGAGGGTCTCACAAGGTCACAACATCCTTTAGTTTTGACCTTCCGGTTCTAAGCGGAGTCCCCTTATATTGTGCTCATTTACAAAGACTCATTCAGACTGATGGCAATATGTTGGCAATTTGTTTGCATTTATAACTTTGACAACAATCATTTGCAAGACTTCAGCAATCCCTCTTAGAGTGATTACAGTCAGTCCAAGTCAGACTGCACTGTTTGCAGAGAGGTCGCCATCTATCAGGTGACCTGTGCAATCCTCTTGTGATCCAAAGTGGCCGTGAAAGTGTAAACTTGTCAAGCTATGGGCAACCAGGTAATCACCACAAGTTGCAATCAGTGCAGAATAGAAAATAGAAAATACAATACAATCACCAATCATATAGTCTTTTTTGTGTAGATGCAAGAATGTTGCTGTGCTGTTTTTACTTATGTGACTGAGCCATTAGTTTGCACTGAATTGGGATGAAGCTTTATCAAGCTGTGTCCAGTGTTGGATGAGTTTTCGGTTAAGCCCGTTTAATGTGAGTTTGCTCAGCTAATGCTGGATGGATGATGTTGGATGATATGAGCACTCTTGTTCCTAGCATTCAGCAACTTTTTAAGTGATTTAATAAAATATCAGTATGTTCTGAGCCTGTATCCATACAATCTTGCCATGCAAAATATTGCCATACTATGCTGTATCGATTCCCCCCCCCCTACTACTAATAATTGTTTCATAAATAGCTTCTTGCCTTAAACCAGAGGGAATTTTTAACTTGGAGGACTAATGTTTTGCATTCAAACCAAATGCCGAACGTTTATTTTATGTTTATGATTAAAATAATTAAATAAATAAATACATGTTTAACAAAGTAATGTAAATAAAATTTGTCAATTTCATGGCATAGAAGGGAATTTTCAATTTTCGTGGCTTAGTGGGACGCTTGAAAAGAGCCATTGATTAAATTGCCCACTGGTTCAAATGTGTGACTGAATACTTGAATAAGGCAAATATTATTAAACCAGTTAACATTATGTAAATATAAATATAAATACAAATATAAATGCAATATAAAATTCCGATGACCTTCGGTGTTAAAACATTTGTATGAAGTCTAATTAGGTCTGTAATAATTTAATTAACGTTAATAACCTTCTAAACGCGGCGGGTTTTCGTGTCTTTTGACGCTGATGTTTAAAGCTCAGAGCCGCGCGGGCTTTTTTTCTCCTCGGGTTGCCGGCGACCAGATAGGTCGCACCGCCGCCGCCGCTGCTGTGCTGTCTCCGTGTGTGTGCAGCCCTTCGCACGGTTTGGTCGATCCGTGCAGACAGCGGAGCTTGTCGTCTGGAGAGACGGACACCGAGACAGGTAGCTCAGTTCGGGTATGAAACATGGAGCTCTCGGCGGCGGGAGATCGCATTTTCGCCGCGGAAGCCATACTTAAACGCCGCGTCCGTAAGGTGAGCTACAGCCGCCACTGTCCCGCGTGTTTTGACTACGTGCAGATGTTCCCCGTCGGCAGCGCGGCACTGCTTTAGTCCATAGGCTCAGGGCTGTCATCTTACGCCTATGTAATACTGCAGAGGCCTTCATGCGTTTGCTTTTACTTTGCTAGTCCGAGCTAGATCAGAGCAGCGAGGCTTATGACTCGTGGCGCGGACATTGAGGCAGCGACAGGGCAATAAAAACAACACAAAGAACGGGGTGGCTGCAAAGACACGCTAGCCCCGCTGATGGTATTGTGGACTGTGCTGTGAAACTGAGAGGCCTGGTTTGCTTGCCAGCTAATGGTAGCTAAAGCTATACGGTCACAGTCAGCGGTTCATAGCCCAGTTTATGTGTAGCTGCCACATTAACGACAGCTTGACTTTGTTACTTTCTCGTGCGAGTTATGAAGGTGGTTGCAGAAGCACAAGTTCTCATACGCCGGTGATGGGAAAGGAGTCTTCAACCATAGCTGATTAAGGACTTTTGAGAGTTTCCAATGTATTTTCAGTATTTTGCATGTAAGAGACTCTGTCCATTATGGCATGTTGCCTTCTGAAGTTGCCGGTATACACAGTTAACCAGCAAGGCCCACCGTGCCTCCAATGGCTTCAGAAGTCCCTGCTTGGAGTTTTTAGCGTATCCTTCTTGCTGTAAAACACTTGCAACACACGAACAAACGTAGATTTCACATAAACGATACCCAAACGTGAAATGTATTTGATCTTATTATAAAACATAGGAAGATTTAACCCTAGCGGAGACGTGAAAGAAATGAAGTCATCTTCTGTAACTTGGACTGAAATGTGCTAAAGTGCATTCAGTTGCATTGCAGATTTGGTGTTGCTGTGCATTAACAGCATGTGGAGTTTTGTTCCCATGTTGGTGTAAAGGCAAGAATATCCTATTTGTAATTAAAAGACTCAAAACCAGTGTTTGAATGTTGTTGTTTTTTTCTTTTTAAAAAAATCTATTCTCATATGAACTGTTTTAGTAATTCTAACATTTGTCTTCTTCTTTCAGGGAAGGCTCGAATACCTGGTGAAATGGAAAGGATGGGCAATGAAGTGAGTGCCTTGAATCCACAATGTTAATGTGACACAAGCATTGGTTCGATTCAGCTGAAAAATGCACATTAACTGTGCTTTGGAGCAAAAATGAATGCATGTGTTTTTCTTCTTGTTGCTGCATTTGTGTTCAGGCACAGCACTTGGGAGCCGGAGGAGAACATCCTGGATGACAGGCTGATTTTGGGGTTTGAGCAAAAGTGAGTGTAGCTGCTTCATGAGGAGCCCTGCGTGTGCTTTGAGTAATCAGTCTTGATTTTTATTTATGTATTTATTTTTTCTCTCTTGCTTGTTTTTATATTTTGGCTCCTATCTTGAAAAGTTTAAAGCATATCTGCTCAGTCCCCCAGCCCCCATTTACCTTTTTATCATGTGTTCTTGTTTTAAATTACTTCCAGTGTCTCTTCCTCTAAGTGCTTGTGTTTACTCATACTTTCATCCCCCCGCATCCCCCTTTCGTGTCTTTACATTCCTCCTCTTTGCTGCCTAATTGAAAAAAAAAAAAAAAATCTGCACCGAACTTCTTTTTGTCTGTTGCCAAGCTCTTTGAAATGCTCGTGCTGCTCATGGAAATGTTTAGAGTAAAGTTCAAGTATCAGAAAACTTTTAATGGGAGGCAGGGGATACAACAAATGACTGAAACGGTGTTTTCGCTACATGTCATTCCTCTCTTCGCTGGCTCTTACATTTCCTGTCCTTCTTCAACATTATCCCTGATGAAAATAAGAGCAAAGAATAAGGTTTTTTTTTTTTTTTTTTTTTTTTTTTTTTTTTTTTTTTTAAAGGAAACCTAACTGTGTTCTGACATGGCTGCAGAGATGCTCTTTTTGCCCACGCTCACCCACAGCTTTCATGTCTGTCATCTCCTTTGAGTCATTCTATTTGCTCTCGTTCTCTTGTTCTTTTTGTTGCGTGTGTCTTTTCATTTGTGGTCATTGCCATTCTAACTGTCACTACTTTCTTTTCTTTTTTAGAGAGCGGGAAAGAGAGTTGCACGGGCCAAAGAAAAGGGGACCAAAACCCAAGAACCTTGTAATGAAGGTACCGTTTTTGTTTTTTTTTTGTTTTGTTTTTTTTTTTGTTTTTATGCTCCTCCACAGGGAGGAGCTGCTGCATCTGAAATCATATTTAAAATTTTGACAAGTGGACTGGAAACTATGACTAGTTTGCATGAGTTAAATTTGCAGCTTTGTTGAAATCTGTACCTTTGTTCAGTTTGCATCACCCTGCAGGAAAGTGGAACATTCTGTTTGTGGTTTCTGCTGTTAAAGCTGAGAAAAAGGTCAACCTACTTGAACCTCAAACGGTGTCTGAAGTTTATTTAAATCTTCATACAGTGCATGCTTTGTCTTTGGAAAATGACATGAAAAGAAGCGTGAGCGGCAGGGACACGTTTGTCCTGTGCTACATTTCACCTGAGGCACATACTGCAGCAACCTTTGGTCACAGAAAAAACGCTTTCAGAAAGCCGTGTGAAGGGGGGAGGGAGGGTCATTTATATCAACAACAATAAATGGAGTTACAAAGGAGACACGTCTGACTGAAGTTACATTCAGCACGGCTAAACGTTGTGGTGTTGGGTGCATTAACTTCTCTTTGTAACTGCTGATTTTGTTAATTTTAATTCTTTTGATCTCAAATTAACTTTAGTCTAATATAAGCTAAATTAGCTGGAAAGTGTGCACTTTTGAGGCATTAGTTACAACGCTGTCATCCAAGAAGCATTTTAATGGCTGATATAAATCATTGTGACTCTAGTGTTGCCAAAAAAAACTAACTTGAGTGAGTGCCCATAGTCTCAGCTCCACCCTCCAGAATTGTAGCTAGAATGAGCTGGAGGAGATCTGGTTCACACACTGCTGAAGAGCAGAGCAAGAGCTACCAGGGTTAGCTGCAGTCCGAGGTGCAGGAGTTGAGCCAGATGTTTTAGCCAAATGTTTAAAAGTGGCTGCTGTTGCTGTGTATCACTCAGTAAACGTGTTTAGAGGTTCAAAAAGCTCACTCTACAAAAATGGTTTCTTAAATGTGCTTTGTCTCGCAGGCTCGCGGTCAGAAAGGAGAGAGCGGCAGCCGAGCCTCAAACACCCGCCAGACCACTTTGCGTCCTACTTCGTCCACTTCTAACCGGGCAGCTTCCTCCTCCTCCTCTGCCTCAGCGCATCTTTTACCGTCGTCCTCCAGCTCGGCTGTCGCACCTTCCCCTAAACTTAACTCCCTTGCGGCCACACACAAACTGAAGAAAGACATTCACCGCTGCCACCGGATGTCCCGGCGCCCTCTGCCTCGCACAGACCCCATGGCAACCACCTTCTCCAACCCTGGTGGCTTCCCGTCCCGCATGCACGTTTCTCCCTTCTCTGAAACCGTCCGCATCCTTAACCGTAGGGTGAAACCCCGGGAAGTCAAGAGAGGCCGAATCATCCTCAATCTGAAGGTCATCGACAAAGCGGGCCGGGGTGGCACAGCGGCCGGGGGTCGGAATATTTCGGCAGGACGTCAGAACATCCCATCCCGCAATCGCATCATTGGGAAGAAGAGGGAAGCCCCATATAGACCTTTCCAGCCTCCTCTGAAGATGCTGGGGTTCCCGATGTACGGGAAGCCATTCGGGCTGCAGTGCGGAGGACCTGTGCCTTTTCACTCCCACCCAGGCTCATGCTCCAGCACAGGAGCTAGGGAAAGCCGCACCAGCCCTTCTCAGTTCCAGGCACCTCCTTCTCCTTCCAGCTCCAGTGGGTCTGAAGGAAAATCCCCCACCAATGCTACTGCTGCCCAGTCTCAGCCTTCCACTGGGGCCTCGCCGTCTAGCAAGGATCCCAAGTCCAGCAAACCTCACGCAGACACTCAGAAGAGCCAGAGCACCAAGTCCTCCACCCCTGCCGCATCCTCAGATGCAAACCAGGCTGCATCATCATCATCCCCCTTCCTCCCCTCCTCTCCCTCTTCCTCCCTGGAAGACGAAGAGGACGAGGGCGCCCCGGACCGTACGGTGCCCTCAGAGGAAGGCAGGAAAAATCCTCGCCAGTGCAGGGCTAAACACCAGTTGCCCATCGCGCTTCCCCCTGCCGCTCCCGGGGACCAAACCTCTGCCCCCGCCGAACCTCAAAGGGTGCCCGCTGAGGGAGACCCCGACTGGCACCCTGAAATGGCTCCGAGCTGCAAGGATGTAGTGGTCACAGATGTGACCACCAACCTCGTCACCGTCACCATAAAAGAGTTCCCATCCCCTGCCTCCTGCCCCGCTTCACCTTCTGCTAGCCCCGAAAATGCCTCGTCCCCCCCTCCCACCGCCACCTCCGACGACCCCTCCCCAGCGAAGCCATAGGAGGATGGACATTATGAAGTCAAATGCCATTGAAGAAAGGAAAAAAAAAAAAAGTGTCATGCCACTTCAACTCGCTTCTACCTTTACCTTGAAGGGTATGTCCATATTTGTGTAATGAGTAATGAAATATAACCCAACACCGCCCTGTCATTGAATATTTTAAAATAAATTGACATATTTTTTTTAGAAGAATTATATAAATTTGAGATGGGGCAGCTAATACGCCCTTCTTGGCATTTCGGTTGCCATATTTTGTCCACTTGCACAACACTGACTGTTTGGCTTGGATGGAAATGGTGGTAATTCTTTCACTTGCTTCATGCTGAGTTTATCTTGTTTGGTACAATGTAACATTGTCCTGAAAGTGGAACCGTCGCCCGTTTAGTGTGCAGGTTGAACTTTTAGAAGGCATACTCGGCCTGTGTGGAAGAAACTTAATATTTAGATGCAAGCTCTGCTCTGGAGGCTGTTGTCAGCAGCCTGCAGGTGTCCTGACCTGTTAGTCTCGTTGGAAGTTCAACTCAGTGAACTTAACACAGCTGGATTTGGATATTGCATCGATGCAATAGCGAGGTAAATGCACTTGACTGCATCATTTAAAAACCAACCTATTCTGTGTGGTTTATCAGTTTTTCCAAAGCCTTCTCCTCTTGCTCTCGTGAATGCACATGCATATACATATAAGTATTTATATGCACGCACAACCATAAAGGCTGATAAAGAATATGAAATTCAGTAATTTTTTTTAAGTTATTGCTGCCATTTGCAGTCTCTTACATATTTGCCTTGTTTTTCACTCTGATCCCGTCACCTACTTCGACTCCATAACGTCCACCAAGACCCTAAACTGGTCTGCAGTGAATTTGAACAGTTTCTCTGTATGCCGTAATCGCTAAAATTAACTTCTTAAACTGTCCAGGTCTAGAAGGTCCATGAGCTGAACACAGTTCAGACTGAAGCCGTCGACAAAATGCAGCTAAAAATAGAAGTTGACTCGGCGGCAGGTGTTTCAAATCTGTGGAACATGAATCCAGGCAGCTGTGGCTTGTACAATGTAGCGACTGTTAAGTTTTGTCTATTTATCTTCCACTTTTGACTGGTTAAAAGCTGTTTCCCATGCTTTTCGTCCTGTGGATGTTGCCAGTTTGTCCTTTTATGCTTCGTAACTGTTCTTTATTAGTATGTGCTCTGGTAGTAACGTCAATAGAAGTGCTTTATTCTTGCTACCCATAGGGCATGCGTGTGTCTTTCCACTGATGCAGAGCCGGTGCGAAGCCACTTCCAACTTGGGTGCCTTACGACGAAAAGCCTACATTTCCGCAGATTCATAACCGAACATTACATGGGGTTATGTAGCAAAGGCTGGGGTGATTTACATGGGATGGAGAATCTGTATTTGGTGAATTTCTTGAGAGACAACGGTGGTTACAACTTTTGGCGCAGTCAGTTTTGTGAAGCTGCTGAATGTCGGCTGTTTGGAACCAGCATTGATATTTTCTTGTAGTGGAAATGCATGAAACTGGTTCTACAGGGGGCACCTGCACTACTGTAGTGGAAAAGGGTTCATCTAGGCCTATAGCCATCAGACTCTAGTCATCATGATGAGAAGTAAGACAACTTTGCCTCTTGCTCCTGTTGTACCAAGATTTGTTTTGCTATAACTGAGGCCCAACATGTCTTTTAAGTCCTGGCTTTAGACTTAGTTGAGCTTATTGTCAGCTTAATGTAAACAGTGCTCTTGGACACATGTAGAGGAACAGTGAGGACCAAGGATACCTCGATGTTCCAGTCTAAACAGGACACTGCGTTTTTACTTCCTAAATGAAGCGCCGTTTTGTCTGTTTCCTGTCTTGTTGCTTTTACCCGTTTATGAAGGATAAAACCTTTGGACCGCTGTTTAATAACTGGAGAGGATGCTGGCACAGTTGTCTTCCCCTTTTCAGACACATCAGACAGGCTGTCTTTCAGTAGGATCACAGTACAGCTGGTGTGTCGGGGAGCTGGATGGTTAGAAAAACTGCTTGATCTCTAACGGTTTGATCCAGCGCCCTTGTGTTCTTGGCTGTAAACCTTTTTGCCGTGTACGTTAACCGGAGGTTGTTTCCAGCTAAATCCCTCAAGCTCGAAATTGATCAAAGTTTCTGACCTTACCTTCAAACGCGTCAGCCGTACTTTAAAGAAACCTTTACAGACCCCTTTATACACAGATTCTTTTTTCCTCCTGCTCTTTCTAGGCCTTCCCAGACTCTTCGGCTCTCAACTCCGCTCTATCTACAGTATGTGTTAGAATATATTAAAAGCTTCCGCATGCGTTGCCTTAGAGCTCGCCGTCGGCTGCACTCGAGGCAACTGTAACCTCATCACACTTGGCTCTTATCAAAGAGAACGGCTGAAAACGTCATTAAATCTCGACTTTAGCTCGGTGACTTTAAGGGTCGCAGACTGTAATAAGTTTTTAAGTTTTCTGTCGTCTTCTTTTCCAGAAGTTGCGAGTACCGCTTTTTCCGTGTCTTTTAACAGGCGAAGGCGACGTTCCTGTCATATACTGAATGGTTCTAGTTGTTGTCAGTGCTGTTTCAGTACTCTCTCTCATAGGTTACACTTGGAAGGATTTATTCCAAAATGACACATCCATTAATATGAAGAAAAAGAGAAAAACGGTCTGTAGTTCAAATTTGAATCGATGTCTGTTGATAATAACACTACTTAAATCCTTATTTGATACAGTAAAAGCAGAGTGGTCCTATTTTTTTTTTCTAGAATTATTTTCTTCTCAAATGGATATATTGTAATTTGGAATAGATTTTTTTCATCTACTCTATAATATGTTTAAGTGGTGGATAGAAGTGACTCTTGCAGTTGGTAGATTTGTAAGGTATTAGACTGCTAAGTGATGTTTTTTTTTTAAATTTTGTTTTAAATTTTTTGCTTATTCTTTGTCATACGGAGTAGCACAACTCGATTTAGTGGCCTCTCTTTCAACCAAATAGGGCTCTTGATTTTTATAATTTCCGATTTTTAAAGCTTTTCTTTCCCCCCTTTTAAATAGTTTTCTATGTGATCTAAGTGCTAGATTCATGTTGGCACTAATTAGAAGAAAAAGAAGGATCCTTGTTTAAACGTATGAAATGTGATGCTTAACGAAATGGAAACGAGCATTATTTTGTTGTTTGTACTGTAATTAAGTACTTTTTTTGAAATATGCATAACATTGTCAATGTGATGATGTTTATTTGAATGCCATTTTCTTTTGGCTTTTTTAGTAGTCTAAGATGGGTTTGATCAGAAGGACTCACTGATTTTTACATGTCAAGACTGCAGTTTCGTCTGGTTTTATGCTAATATGAATTATGTACATTGTATTGATGCTAAAGAGGAGTTGGAGGCTGACATTGTAATGTATCTGAACTTCAGAAGCATGTTTTACAAACCCTTATTGTACAGATTATGTATTCAGTGTCACGTTACCTGTTACTGTTGTTGCTTTCTGTGTGTTTCTCGTACAAAGCTTTTAATTAAAAGCTCTCTAAAAAAACTTCCTTTTGGCTGTTGTCATATTTTAGTGTGATTTAACATAAGAGGCAGACTGTAGAATTAACAGCTGTAGTTTTTCATTTTACTTGGTGCCCGAAGTGGTGCTGACAGCAGAGCTGCAGTTAGGCTCTTCAATTCAACTTCAACACTTAAAATCAACTCCAGATCTGCTCAACTTATGAAACCTCACCTGACCCGGGCTACAGCCGTCTGTTAAATAGATTTCACAGGACTCTGAATTCCTCTGAAAAATTAAGTGTACCTTTACTGCTTTCACAGGAAATAAGAACAAAAGTAGCAGCTGGCCGCTGCTAATCAGACGCGCAATTCCTTCAATTCATTAGAAAGTGTGAGCACCTTTAGACTTTTTTTTTTAACAGTTTGCTGCTCTGGAGTGTTCTGGTGTGTGTTAACAAAGTGCTAAATCTTCCTAGGAGTGTATGGCTTAGTAAATTCACCCTAACGTCAGACTGAAAGGGCCAAAAACTTGGCCCTAACTGTATCAGAAAAGAGGTGGAGTGGGAAATCAAGTCAAGTGGCTTTATTGTCATTTCAACCATATACGGTGGTACAGTACACAGTGAAATGAGACGGTGTTCCTCCAGGATCATGGTGCTACATGTAACAGAAAATCAACACAGGACTACATAAAGTGCACGTGTGCAAAACTTGCAAAAACAGTGCAACACCAGGCAGAACAGAAAGATGCAGACACAAGGCAGTGCAACAGAAAAGTGCAACAATGACAAAGGATTGTGCAGAAAGCACTTGAGTTAATGGAATGTTTAAAGGTGTGTGTGTTGTATGTATGTGACACTGTGCAGGAAATGTTTGACTGCCAGAGCTTCATATCAGGTAATCTCTCCATATCCGCCACCCTATTTGTCATGTGTGTTCATATTCACATGGCAGAGTGTACAGGGAACGTCTACGAAGTACAACACAAACAAAAATATAATACATACATAAATGTTCTCAGACAGTGTCACCGATATGTAACGCGCCTCTCACAGCCGGCTGCACATAGAGACCAGTACTGTTATTGGAAAACGAATCATTTAAAAAAAAATATATATATATATATAAAAGTTAGTTTGTGTTTTTACCACAGAAATATAGAGCATGAAAAGGCTTCCAGTTACTCATGGATGGTACGTACTGACACTACTTAAAAACACTGATAAGTTCTTACTCTGATACAGCGGAAATGGCTAATAATAATCCTGCTTGGACCATCTGGAAAATAAAAAAAGACCAATTTCACTTGAGCACTATTGCCAGAGTCCACTGTGAGGCGCTGTTGAGCTGCTCATTTTCTTTCAGAGTAATGGAGCAGCAGCATCTGTGTTCTCAGATGGATTGTGAGAGTTGGGGGTCATATTAAGGTCATCACGCCTGTGTATTCGTCTTTGTGTGTTTTGATGTGGAGATGAATACGTCGAGTTCAAACAGCTTCATCCTTTTCCACAGGCAGTATTTCATTTTATTCTTCTACCCTTCAGACTGTGGGACGTATAACAGAAAGACACATGTAGTCTCCTTTCACTCCTTCTTCGCGCTGCCTTTGGTTCTCTGTCTGTTTCCTTCCTGGCCCGATACCACAGGCGCTTACTGTATGAGCCAGATGGAGCTAAAACAGACCCAGAGTTTGATACGAGTGGCCGACATCTGTGTGTTTGTGTGTGTGTATATAACCTACACATGTGCATTAGTGAGTGCAAGCTCAGTCACCTCTGGAGATTAAGCCACAATCTGGGTTACTGGTCATTAGACTGACGCCCATCTACATTTGGTGTTTGAGCTTCTGATGGTTATAGATACATATTCCGTATTTTTCATGTGATTTCATTCATTTCATTCTGCAGGAGTTTGACTTGAGGGTAAAAACTAACACAGCAGTGTAGTTCCACAGTATTCCTTATATCCTGTTAAATAGAAATTTTAAACTGTGTGTGTCCTTGCAAAATAGGTACTAAAAGTGAATGTTTTCTCTTTGCTTCATAAATATTCCAGCCTGTTCACAGCGAAAAGCCCGGGTCAAGTTGATTGCAATGTTCCACACTGAAAAAAAGACTCCTAACAAGGTTAAGCTGCATCGAGAAAATTTTTTAAAAAACACTCTCAAACATAAGCCCTGCAAAATCAATGGGTGACACCTCACCTCCTGTATTATGGAGCAAGCACACAAGAAGAGGCAGAGATGCCTTCGTTGGCTCTGCAGACTGGAAGGAAAGCAGTCGGAGGACGTGTTTACATTCGCTTCCCAACCGTACACAGACAGCAGTGCTGGTTTTACTTAGCCGGTCTGTCGCTTTACACTGAACAGATAGGTAAGACGTTTTGAACAAACGGTGAATTCTAATGACTTTGACAAACACAAAGTGCCACCAGCTGCTCCAGGTTTTCACTTATGCCATTCATGGATGGGCTCAAAATCTGACACAACCAGCCCTGAGACGATAAATCTCACTTTAGATCTTCTAGCGTTGACAGCTGCACTTTTTAATTTGACTGGCTGCCTGGAGTGGTGTTGACAATAGAGACGTCAGACGAGGAGCGCAGAGGGAAATGTTTGGCTGCCGGAGCTGCGGATCTGGTTTCATATTCTAAATCATCTGTTCATCTGATATCCATATGAAAATATTGTTTGCTGCAATTTCAACCTTGTTGGTTGGAAACCATGTTTTGGCTGCTGTGAATCTAGCCAGTGCACTGCTGCTCACTGCCTGAATGCTATCATCATTGTACCCGACTGGGTGGGACACATGGGGCTGCTTTCACAGTCTTTCTCCAGACATCAATTAAATCCTTAAAAAAAGTCACTTGTGTTCATCAAACAGAGTGTGAGTGTGTGTGTTTTTAATCCACTCTGTAAAATAGCTTAGATTTAACTCCACACCTTTAATTCATTTACTATGCACAGCTATACGAAAATGCAAAACCCTATTTCCTCAGCCACTTACTCTTGGGTGGAGGCTGTACCTCAAGAGGTTCATCTGCTAATGAGTGGAGGGTTGGTGGTTCAGTACTAAGCTATTTGAGCTCTTGTGTATGGGGCTGCATAGCTGTGGACCAGTCAGGGTGCCTGTGCTGACTTCTGTCCACTCCTGAAAGCACCAACAATGAACATGTGAGCATCAGAACTGGACCACAGAGCAGTGGAAGAAAGTGTCTGCTCTATATGAATCACGTTTTCTTTTACATCACATAGGTGGGGCTCTGTGTGCATTGCTTACTTGGTGAACAACTAGCACCAGGATGCACTATGGGAAGAAGGCAAGCAGGCATTATTACTTTGTTGCATATCACATACACCCTTTCATGCCTGTGGCTTCTAAGGTTTTGATGGGCCTCCAAATTCTCCAGATCTTAGTCCAGTCGAGCTTCAGTGGGATGTACTGGGCAAGTCAGATTCATAGAGGCCTCACCTGGCAGCTTACAGGATCTGTTGCTAACATTTTGATATCACATTACACCTTCAGTGGAGTCCATGCATTGAAAGGTCGGGGCTGTTTCGGCAGCAAAAGGGGGACCTACACATTATTAGGCAATTAGGCATTAGCTAATGAAAACTGTCACTGTGAATCGAGAGGTCCAGGCTGACGCTTATATTAACAGCTGTGAGAGAAATATCTATTGGAAAGTGTGTTACAGACATCAACAGCCGCTAAGAATGAAATAGAAATGAAGTAATGAACAAGTCCCTGAACCTGTTGAACATATCCATCAACCTTAATTTTTTTGGTTAACGCTAATAAAATCTACTCTCCTCCTACACTATCACAGCAAATGCAGTAAACACTGCTGCAGTAACGATGTAGCAATCCAAGGGTGTCAAAAGCTGCTGTTCCGTGAGAAGCTGCTGGTGATTCACGCAGAGATACACAAATTCTCCTTTAGCTACAGCGGTGCTGGATGTGACAAAGATAGCCCTGCTGACATTAACCCGATAATTCGTGACACCAACAGCAAAGAACACCTTGGTGTCAAATGTCAGCGTTTGACCTGCCTTAAAATGAGAACACTGAAGTCCAGGGTTGTCAAACTCATTCATGGTCCACCTACAGCACAAACAGGCCTTTGATCTCAGATGGACTGAAATAAAAGTGCTGCATAACAAGAAAAAGAATACAAGTTGTTTCCATTCCTTTGAGTGTAAGGAAGTACAGGCTCATTCTGAAATTAAACTTTGAATAAAACATGTATTTTCAAAAGACATGATGAGCATCCAGAGCTTGCTTGAGAAAAATAAGTGCACTTTCAACAATATGTCTCAGTTTTTCAACATTCAGCCGGTCGACTTCTGTTGTAAGTCAGGGGAGGACGTAAGCACGATGATGTCTGTGTGAGTAAGAAGGCTATAAAACTGCAGATGATTCAGACCTCACAACACAATGGCTGCTGCTGTAAAACACAGTGAAAAGTTTCTGCTTCATTCTCTGCAATCCAAGCAGCGGGCCACGGGTGGATATGGCAAGTATGTGTTTGTGAGATATCTCTGGAAAGTGTAAGCTAGGTGAAAGGTGTGTCATGGGAAGTGACCTCACTGATTTTAGTTGTTTCATTACAAAGCAAGAATCACATATTAATAGCTTTATTTTCCCTTCTCAACACTGACACTACCAGATCTTTTCACAGTGGTAGATTACATGTCTTTCTTTTTCTTTAAATTTAAATATGCATATTTATTTGGATTGCTATGCAGAGAAAACTTTATAAAAGTCTTTCCTCCATCCAGCGGAGAGGATTTGTTTGCTGAACAGAGCCACAGAGGACAGAGGGTTAGGGTTGGATCATTCCTGTTGGCGTTACTGCTGCATTAGTTGGGACTGCCTCTTGAGGAAAACATGTTCTTCCTCCTACTCAGTATAAAAACCCTGGTGTTAAAGGTCCCACGTCTCTGTTTTTCCTTTCTTCTTCTCCTCTACACTATCCAGCCTTTCCACTTCTGCTGCAGCTCGTCTTACGTGCGATTTCTTATATCAGATGTCGCATGTAAATAAACCCAGGCTGTACACATAGTTGTGAAAGAAAAAGTGCACTGCACACTGGGATTTTGCATCCCTTATCAATGCAGTTTGGATTCTTTACATCGGTTTTTATGTTAAGTTTTAAGAATGTGTCCACCCCCCCCTCTTTTCTCCGTCCTTTTATCTTCCAAGCCTCCAGAACAGGATGTGCGCTCAGGCAGCGCAGTCACCCGCTGATCCATCATCGCCTTGTTTGCTCGACTGCTGCTGGAGGTTCACCTAGGCTCTGACCCGCGCATGCCCACAGCCTCGCTCCTCCTCTCCGAGAGATCCCCATAGTAACGCGCGGAGGAGAGCAGCTTAGCAACACGGAGACTGGAGAGGGAGCATCTCTGCTCCAGACAGCGCGGTGCCGTCAACATTAGGTACACACAGAGGGTGGTGAGGAAACAACAGCAGCAGAGCCCCGGATCTACCCGCTCCTACAGTAAGTGTCACATTCCGCCTGAAAGATCTGGCGACTTTATTTGACACGTCAGGCTGAGATTATATTGAGGCGGGCTGCAGTCTTCCTACATGCTGTTCTGAGTTCCAGCCTCCAAAGCCCAGACAAGTCTTTGTTTTTGTTTTATTTTTTTAATTATTTTTTAAAGGATTTTTATTTGTATTTGTTTTTTATTGCAGGCTCGTGTGTGTGTCACCTTGTGTCTGAACTCCTGATCTACATCACTGCTCTTCACGGTCACCATGAAGTTCGCAGTGGTGCTCGTGGGAGCGGGCACTCTGGCCTTCCTCGGCGCGGTCATCTGCATCATTGCCAGCGTTTATCCGCGCAAACGCGCCGCTCTCGTCAGCGATAACGGAACCCTGACGTCGGAGTCGCTGCTCCAGCCTCTGGAGCCGGGGTCGGTGGCTCACGCCGGGCCGCTGGGCGCTCTGCACGGCGCGGAGTCGTACGATGGTGGAAACGGACTCGGCGGCATCGGCGTGGAGGTTCCCACTCTGAACGAGCTCAACCTTGGGGAGGAGACGGGTGGAGGGCCGGCGAAGCAGTTCAGCTTCAGCCGACTCATCTGCACTCCTGTGCCGGTGGGAGAGTGCAAGACTAAAGACCTGAGGCAGCGGAGGGACCACCACCACCAGCAGCAGGCGGACGATCCGCTCTACGGCACAGGGGATGAAGACCTGCGGACCACCGCGGAGGAACTCCGGCAGATGGTCCTGCAGCAGAACGACCAGATCCTCATGGACCAGAGGACCATAAGGGAGCTGACCGGGAAGCTCAGCGAGTGCGAGAGCGGCCTGGAGGACGAGCGGAGCATCCCGGAGCGCAGCATCGGGGTCTGGAGCGGGAACCGCCGCGTCATGGCCGGGGATGATGTGACCTCATCCGCCGCGGCACAGCTGCAGACGGCGCGGGCCGTGGAGGAGCTGGCCCGGGCCATCATGGAGCTGAAGGATCGCATTGAGAAACTGGAGGTAAACACAGGGATGCTGAGTGCGGGCTTGTCGCTGATTAACCTCCTGTCTGAGTTTTGTTTGACAGCGGGAGATTTGGAGAGGCACCAGAATGATGCATTAGCAGATGAGTCAGTGCCATTCAGTCTAAATTAGGCTCATTTCAAGATCTATCCTAATTTTAGTTTGATATCCACTGTGGTGGTTTAGGACTAACCATTAGAATTGACTTATGATTCAGATTAAAGTGCCACAGCTCTGCTGGTTCTCTGAGCCTGAAGAGGGGCTCTGGTCTTTATCTCTCTACACCTCTTTTCTTTCTCCCCTCCCTCTTTTATCTTCTGCTCCTCTTTCCTCTGACAAGTAGCCTAACTCGTGACACAGATACCCCTGATCTCTTGCGCACGCTCCACACGGACCCATGGGAAATCTTTCCACCTGCTGGCCCTCACGCTCCTCCGCATCCCCCCACCCTGCTGCCTCATACCCTGTACCACCGCATCTCCCACAGCAGGATGGAGACATAAATAAAACATGAAGCTGGCTGGACAGGAAGGAGGGAGGTGGAGTAGGGGGGTCAGATTCTATGTGTGTGTGTGTGTGTGTGTGTGTGTGTGCAAAGATTGAGACACACACCCACACACAAACACTGCTGCATCACTGCTGGTGCTCTCCAAGCACAGTCAGTTACAAGGTTGTCTCCGTCAGTGAGAATTTATATCCTGGACGTCCACATCCAGTCCTGCCTCAGCAACTCTCTTGATATTATATATCGCCCCCGAAGCCGTCTCATCCACACTAACAGCTCTCTCTCTCTTTACTGCTCCTCCACCAACACCTTCTTTTTTCAACTTATGCTCTGCATAGGCTACTAATACTGCCAGTGCCCGGCTGCTACAAAAGCTCTCTCCATGGCGCTGCCTTATTAGTCGAGCCCCTTCCCTGCAGTTTCATTTCAGTTTTAAACCACCACTACATCTAACATCGATGGAAGCCATATTTAGAGGCAATAAAGACAGGACTGGGCTCTGCTCATTGCCATTATGTTAAATCTGTTCATGTATTTTTCACAAATATCCCCACAGTGAATAGGAACTGCACTGACAGCCTTTTTTAACAGTATTTTCCACTTTTAGCCAATATTCTGACCCTCAGCTCTCATAAAAAATTGTTAATTAATATTTATTGACATTGCTCAAGGCATCTCTACGCCCAACCTAAGGCGCAAATAAACAGCATTAAAAATTGAAAGTGATCAATACGATTAGAGGTCATTGACATCTGGACAACACGCTCTGAGGAGGACGGAGCTCAGAGTCCTTGTGCTTTTTTCATTTAATCTTGGGAAAGGACTCGTCTGCAAGGCTGGGTGTAATCCAAACATTTAATTACAAAGTAAAGATTCAGATCTTGAGACATAGATCAGGGCAGATGTTTGGCAAAGGAGAACTAAATGATTACATCATATAAAGCATACGTGGAAAAAAATCAGCTCACAGGAAGCTTCGGTGATGCAAGATTATTTTCAGTGCTAAAGATAAAGCTGCGACAAAGCCATAAAGAAATATGGTAAATTATAATTTACTCATCCCAAAAAGCAAATAAGCTGAGAATGATGTAGTTAAATATACAGCTTAATAAATTAAAATATCACAGTAAGCAGATGTCTCGGTAAGATAAAAAACTACATAAAAGAAAGGAGAACAATTAAATAGAAAACCAAGTATTAATCTAGATAAATACCATGTAAAAATATACACAAACATATAACATATAACAAACACAGGTTTGTTATAAAATGTTAAAATTTGTAGTCATTTACAATTACCAATGTAAATTTTCATGACAACAAATGAGTCATATCTAAATATATTATTTTTGGCACAAAGCCTACATGGTGAAAATATGTCTTTGCATGTAACAACACATATTCTGGGGCGGATATTTCCAGACATCATGGGTCAGGAAAGCCAGGAGTACAGCAACATCTAGGATAAATGGCTTACAAGGAGATGCCTCTGTGTCTAGACAGGCTGCATTCAGTGTCACTGTGTTGTTTGACAAGGATGTCTTTCAGTGCTTGAAATTCAAAAAAGTCATTTCCTTTTGACATTGAACAAAAAGCTCTAACATTACCATGCAGACTGACTCTTGGTTAGCAGCTGTGAAAATGCTGCCAAGATAAAAATGCTCGATGTTAAAGCACAGAAAACATTTCTTTTAAGAAAAGGCTTCAGCCAGACTGATATAAGAGTAATACTGATATTTAGTGATTCAGAAATCCAATATATCAATCGATATTTCTTTTAAAAAACACAAATCATAAACAGATTTGCTTAAAATTTATTGTTTTCAGTTATTTATGACAGTGAACTTTAAAAAGAATCTTTTTGTTATTTTAACAAGTTGTTCAAATCAGCTGGTTGATGAATTTTTGGTGTTCCAAACACTGGCTAACAAGGAAGTTGCAGAGTGCCCTCTGGTGGACAAACTATGTAACATCAACATTAGTAACAAGGCTGAAGGGTGTTTCTCCCACGTCTTTGTTGCTTTTTTACTTTTCATTTATCTTCAGCTGTAAAACCTATTTGCTGATATGTCAGTATCAGCAAATAGGTGAGGCTGATATGATATATATGTTGTACTCTAGAAAAGTAATCATTAGAGGGCCACATGTAATAAGCCAAAACAGTTAAATAGTAGCGTGACTTTACTTTTGAACAGTGAACACAAAACACGGTTTGTAATCTACAATCCTTCTGCCACTCTCCCAACCTGACTCTAAAACTACACTAAGTGTAAGTAAATATAGAAAGTGTTTCATGCTACTAATGTTTACAATCAGTCATAAAATGCTACTTTTGCAAAGAGAAAAGTGAAACATATTCCTTTGTAGACTATCTCCAAATCACACGGTGGTTAGATCTGGGTGGGTTCAAATCCCACTACTTCATGGAGTTAAGTGGGTTCAAATATTCATAGAGGAACAAATTATGATTCATTTTATTATATTATAAACACATCATTAAGTGTGGGTGTGCCTGGTTTCATTTGTGAATACACAGGTGACATCTGTCCCCAATAGCTCATTCTGGATCAAAGTGAAGTTCCTATTATTTTAATTATTATTAGTATTTATATTTTATCATTGTATATATATATATATATATATATTACTTCCAAACTGTCACTGAAACTGTAGCATTACTCACCTACTGAATCATTTTATGTCCTTGTCATAAATCTGCTGTTGTTAAATTTGTTCTCTAAATGTGTCTAACCAGTAATAACTAGCATCAATGCTAACACAGACCTCATGTTTCTCATTTCTCTCCTACAGGCAGAGATAGGCCCTGCTGCTTTGAACCTCACAGACACATCTGTGGGCGTAAGTAGTGGCGGCAGCAGCAGCGGCAGCAGCAGCAGCACAGCTGGTAACACCGGCAAGGCTCCAGCTCCGCCTTCCAGCAGTACTTCCTCCCCATCTGCAGGGTCTGCCCCAGGGGGCCGCCGTCCTGCTTCCCCAGGCTCCTCTGCCTCCAGGCCTCCTGCTAAGGGTCCCCCTGGGCGTGGAAAGAGCACCTGGAGGGTGGAGGACCTGGAAGGGGAGCTGGAAAGGAAGATAAAGATGCTAGAGAAGGAGAGACAGGCCATGAGGAAGGAGACTCAGGGCCAGCATGAGAAGATCAACAAGGGCATCGACAACGTCAGCCACCGTGTCACTGAGCTGGAACACAGTGAGTCTGGGGGTGGGAAGAAAGGAAAAAAAGAGGAGGCGAAATAAAGACATGACATTGTTGGCTAAATGAACGAAGGAAGGGACAGATTAACTGATGTAAAGGGTAGTAAGACAAGGGCAACATCAAGCTGAACGTAGATCAGAGCATTGCAAGAGAAGGCTGAAATGAAAGTTTAACGAGCTCTGCTGGTGAACTGGGTCATCTCAGCAGCAGAGAATATGCTTTAGATTAAAATTAGATGATTAATGAGTGCTTAAGAGTGGGAAAATGTCAAAGTGAGAGCTGAGAGCTAAAAATAAAAAAAAAAATAAAGGAAGGAGAGAATAATATATCTGAAATCATCCGCTGCTTTTACCTGCTTTAATCTTCATCCTCACGGGGGACCTACGGGAAGGATTCTTGCTTTGCGGGTGTCAGGAACGAGGTCTGGATGTGTCACGTTGGTTTTGAAGGGCTTTATTTGCAGATTTTCCGAGCAGAAATAAGGTTACTGCAGGTGAAAGCTTCTCGAAAAAGGAGTATACGCTCTTTGATAATGGGAGAAGTGGACGCTCAGAGGTGAGATTGAGAGTTTGCGAGGTGCCAAGAGGAAGGTTAATAGGAAAAAGCACTGATTTATCCCCTTTTTTTTCACCACTCTGTCATTCTCCCAACCTCTCTGACCACCTCTACATCTTCTCAGCTTTAAGAGCTGCAGTGTGGCCTCGAGTTAGAGAGGGTGATCATTAACTGTAACATCTGAGCTCTTGCCAAGCGCTCTGCGCCCGAGTGTGTGCTTGAGCGCAAACTAGCAGAGACAAGTGAGAAGGGAAGCCTCAGTGTCCTTGTATAAATTAATGCAATCATCGCTCGCTGTTTTCTCTCTGGGTCTGCCTTACATCGTCTAACTTCTTTCTCTTCATCTCCTTCATGTGTGTCTCCAAAGCGATGACGGAGCCACCGTTCCCTGACGGCTTTGTCATCTCTTTCCCCATGCGGACCAACTACATGTACGGCCTGGTCAGGAAAGAGATTACTGAGATGTATGCCTTCACTGCCTGCCTATGGCTCAAAGCCAAAGAGGGTGGCATTGGGACCCCCTTCTCCTACTCTGTGCCGGGGCAGCCCAATGAGCTGGTTCTGTTACAGGGAGTCCACAATCCCGTGGAGCTGCTTATCAACGACAAGGTAACGAGGGTTTCTCAGACCTACCTGTCTGTTGTACCTGTGCTAATATCTGGATGTTGGGACAAGTCAGAACATTTTACATGGGAAAATTAATGGTTCTTTTCAGGAAAAGCATTAATATCTCATAACCTTTAAGGTTTCCTTGTAATTACTCAAGCACAGAAGCCTGCAAGGAAACTAATTACGATGTCTTACAGAACAGTAGAGTATAGTTGATGGCTTACTGTTATTAAAGTGAGCGATGTAAACATGTTCATTCTCACAGACTTATGGAATTTTACAAGAGTGATGGAAAAAGCAAACCTGAAAATGTCACAGCTGTGTGCTGTCGTTTGAGTAAACAGTACGTGAATCACCATCTACATTAAGTTTGGGTTTTGGTTCTCAGCCTCAGGTGTGCGCTGGTGTTGATCCCACTTCAGCCATCGATCACCCCCCCCAAAAAAATATGTGTATTCCCACAATGCAGAGAACGTAAAACTAAAACAGACGGTGCACTTCAACAACACATTAAAAATTTACAAGTATAAACTAGATAGGAGGGAAAAAAAGAGCATTAAAATCAGACTTTTTTTGTGATTTATCACGGCCAGAATTCAGTCGCAAACTGCAACATTACTTTGCCTAAAATTGTTCTTTGTCCAGAACAAATGCCTTGATTAAAATCGATTAAAAGTAAGAAGAACCTGCCCTCTGTTTGTGTTTTTCTGCATTTGTAGCGGCGGGATCCACAGCAAACATACATTATTGAGGAACAGTCAGTTCCACGCCAGTGTTTTCCTTTAATATTGCTCATATAGTTGCTGTATAGTTCCCGTGAGAGAGTGCAATGTAGTCGAGGTTTACCGTGGTGAAAGGTGTTCCAATTATAATGCGAGCTCAGTGTCTGCAAGTTTGAGAAATTCTAACTGCGGCCGCTGTTTCCTCTGGCCTGTAGGTGGCGCAGCTGCCCCTGTCCCTGCCACAGGATGAGTGGCAGCACATCTGTGTCAGCTGGACTCTCAGAGATGGGGTTTGGAAGGCCTACCAGGGTGGGAAGATGAAGGGACGAGGGGAGGGACTGGCGGCCTGGCACCCAATCAAACCCGGGGGAGTCCTCATTCTGGGACAGGAGCAGGTGAGACGGATGCATGGATGGATGGATGATTCATAGGTGAATGATCCATGGATAAACATACACAGAGAAACCAGGAGAGCTATTTTAAGGAACTACCATTAGCTTTTAACACATGAAGAGGCAGAAACCTAATGGTGTTTATCCTCACGCTTGGCTGCTTCATTAGCGAAACAACTACATTACAAAACGGTTACGAAATGCGACATTATCCCTCCCTGGTGTCAGAAGAACAACCCGAAGCTCATCCCGCAGCTCTTTTGTCCTTGCATAAAAGACAAAAACACTGATGGAGCACGACATAATTTGATGGATAGTTTCGAGAGGGAGCAAGTATTTCATTAATCTCCTCTGAGGATGGCTGATGGATTGCTGCTGGCTGAGATGTGTTGACTTGATTTTATGGAGAAAAATCCCAGGACACAAGAGGGAAATGAATGCTTTTAATTGTATTTGTGCGAAATCAGGAAAAAATTTAATATTTTCCTGCAGAATAAACTTTATTTTAGCTCAGTGCCTTCACCAGTTACCTGATTTGACATTTAAAGCATAGTTTTGGTATTTATCCAAAGAAGTGGGTAATCGTTATTTACTTAGTGTTAATTAAAAACTTTGTCAAGCAAACTGCTGCCAAACGATATTCCAATGGAAATCGTTCTTTCCCCCCCCCACCACAAATAATAATGTAATAATGTTTAAAATGGCTGGTGTTGAAGTTCTGAATGTGCTATCTCTTCTACCCAAGGACACACTGGGTGGACGTTTTGATGCCTCCCAGGCCCTGGTTGGGGAGCTCTCTCAGTTTAACCTGTGGGACCGGGTGTTGAAGCCAGCCGAGGTGGCCGCCGTGGCCGACTGCAGCTCCTCGGCCCTGGGCAACATCGCGCCCTGGACCGACCACGACGTAGATGTCTACGGCGGCGCCACCAAGGAGTCCCTGGACCCGTGCCATGCCGCCCAGAGATCCAACCCCTCCGGCCCCAAACAGTGAAGAATGACTGGGAGAGGGCAGCCATGCTTGAGAGGTCAATTTAGGAGTGAATTGAAGAGTCTAAAGAGTTTTTATCCAAGTTGGAGCATCCAGTATAATTTGCTTGTTGGGGGTTGGTAAGCTTACTACCAGTGGACTATTAAATTGTCAAGCGTGGTGTATCTGTTCTGTTCTTTGTGTTGGTGTCCACGCTCATGTGTTTACTTCTGCAGTGAGATACAGTGAGTTTAGTCACAGAATCACCTTAGTGAAGGCTTGCATGGGTCAATCAACCTCTGGCGTGAACGTGTTTAAACGGAGACTCTGCATTGATAGAGTGGAATCTGTGGTTTAGATGATAATCTCTTGGGCCAGTCAGCCATACGAGATTATTCCTGCAGGTTTCAGTGCAGTCATGGAAAGAACCTTTAACGATGCCACATCTAAGGGTTTCTCCATTTTTGTTTTTTTGCAACACAGTGACACAAAATTCCATCTTTTCTTCATCCCGTGTCCAGCTGGTTGTGTTATGATGCTACAGCTGATTTCTGACATGCTCTAGTGGTCATATCTATTTTTATTACTCAATGGGGAAACTGAGTTTGGTCCGTTTTTAACTGTATATGATCCTGTCGAGTAAAGTCTGTGTGCTTTTCGGTTTTTCTATATTGCATACCACGATTCGGTAAACCAGTGGACTTATAAATGTATAATGTGTAATGTACTTCTGCTAATGTTGCTCTGTATCAGTCTGCTCCTCCCAGCCCCATGCCTGCTGTAGCCTCTCGTGCATCTCACAGCCCAGCAAAGTGAAGTTGCAGCGTTTTTCTTTTCTTATTGTTTGCAGCTTAGATAAAACAGCGCTCTCAGCCGACCCCTGAAATAAAACGTCATGTCTAACTAAGCACCACTAAGAGAACTGGTATTACGATATAACTGTGGTATCACTGAATGTAAATCAGATGAAATGTAAATGTTTTGTTTTGTTTTTTTGGTGAAAATTATAGTGTACGTATTCCACACTGCCCCACTCTACACATGTTTTTATTAAATCCTCACAGACTGAGGGGGAGGGTATGAGGTGGACTGATTCCATGATGGCCATTTTGTACTTAACAGCTGGCTCTGTGCAGAAAACACAACCTGAAGGGAAGACTGTGCTTCCACTGAGCGACAGTAAAGTCAAACTACTGCCACCTTTTAAGTAACCTGAAGAACTACAAGCCAAACAAATAAATAGTAAAATCATTAAGCCTTTAGATTACATTAGATTGTTGGCATTTTTTTATTGATAGTTATGCACCATGGAAGCATTTGAGTCCCGTTTTTTACATTTAATGAAGGATATATATATATTTCCCTTGTTTTAAGTTGCTTGGTTTTGAGCACATTTTTTCCAAAGTTGATCGTACGGGACTTTTTTTACTTAAATAATTAATTAAACTTGCTTGAAGACATTTCACTTCTCATCTGAGAAGCTTCTTCAGTTCTAGGGTCAAATGGTGGAGCGTCCCACATTTAAGCTCTGTGGGAGTGTCCCCCCAAGAGGGACAATGGACCCCCTAATGATCCTCTACCTAATCACATGAGCCAAGGTGTGAAAATGGGTGTAGGTCACAATTAGCCAAGGTTTCAGGTGAGCTCATTGTGAAACCTAGCCCCACCCCATCATGTGATTTGAGGTCTGATGGCCCAGGATGTGAGTGGGCCTTCCCAGACGATGAGCTCAGAACCTTAAAGAACCTTAAAGAAGTCCAGGCGTTTTGTTTCTAAGCTCCTTAGACTACGATGACCTGGATGACTGAGAACCTTCACAGACAATTAACTAAACTGTGATGCTCTGTGCGCCCCGTGTTTTGTTTTGGTTTTTTTTTTGCGGCGGATCTGTAAAGTCACATGGCTGTATTCCTCTGATGTCTGGCATTTGATTTGAATCTTTCATAGTCAGCTTGAGATGGATGCGCTTAATGGCCTGCATGGAGTTGAGGCGGATATGCGAGGCGGACATCACAGGAAATAGAGGAGGGAAGAGCAAACCAGATGCACTGTGAGGGCCGAGGGTTTAATTCTCGCTTCGTCCAGCTACGCTAAAAAAATGTATCCAGTCAACACTGTGCAGCAAAATGAACTGTGGTTAAGATACACTCAGTGCTTCTGTTCACTTATTACCTCAATCCATCATTCCCGCAAACAATTTGACACCCTGTTGTAAAGTGCCTGCCAGGGCTCTCGTGCCCACAGAATGGTCAGAGGTTTTTTTTTAGAGTTTTCTTCTTCGTCGTCTCTGTCTTCTGTTTCTCTCTCTCGGTTTTGTTTGGTCGTTGATGGCTGTGACAGTGTTGCGCTTGTCCTTATCTGCATCTTCATGGATCTTCTTTGGTATTGTGAAATAGGTGGATAAAAACTAATAAAGTGGTTATGACAACAGTTCTGGAGTCGTAGCTTTTTAACATGACGTCAAAAAAACAAAAGCAAAAAAAAGAAAAGAAGAAAGTGTGGGATGTATGTGCTGGGTTTGAGTGGCTGATTCCTTCAGACTTGCCAAGCCATCCGGATTACACTTCAACTAAACAATTGCACTCAGCATGCAAGCCTTTATACATAATCACACACTAAGAAAAGGCTTTAAGCTCTTTTTGTTGTGTGCCAGACTGGATTAACAGCGTATTTGCTGTCAGATGGCACGTGTGTGTCTTTTACATGGAGGCAGTACTCAGCAAAGACACTCCACAGAAATCCTGACCGCTGATGTAGACATAATAGATTACTCATAAATTTAACGAAGATCATGATGATTCGTGACTGCTCATCTGCCCACACACCACATTTCTTGGCGATCGGTTCATCTTAGCTGTGAGCTCAAGTCTAACCTCCAACTGCACAACACTTCATTAAAGTTCTCAATCTCACTTCAGCTGATTTCTTGTGACTTCCTCAAAACCCAACCTTTACAGTCTGGTGACCAGCAATTTATGTCTACACTCTCTATACTTTTATCTCTAAAACACCAAATTTAGCTGTAATTTAGGTAAGTTTCCTTTTATCTGTCTAAATTTATTTATTTTTTTTGAAAGGGGAGAGTTTGGTTAGAAGAATCCCCTCGAGGTTCTCACTGTGTTTGATGCCAAAGAAGAAGAAATAAAAGATATCTATGATCTGTTTCCCAAGAAGATATTAATAATCTATGGGAGGCAGGAAAGAAAGCTTTAGAGATAAACTGGCTTCTGCCACTCTAGACTGAAGAATCAACAACTGTGTAGGTCACAGTAAGATTTTCATGCAGAAATGAATGGTGGCTAGATACCTTTGGTAATAGGAAGCTGACCTTTGTGGCTTCAAGGATAGACTGTAAAAAATCAACACATCAAGTAATGTTTTCAACCCTTGAGTTTATTCTGGCTGTGCATATTGTTTTTTTTTCAAAGCCAGAAATTAGAGGACAAAAGGATAGACCAACTAACCACTAACCATTGGTTAGCTTCGTTACTAAGGTACATCCTGTTTTCCATGATTTTAACGGAGACGCTAACAATGGATCATTAAAGATGATTAAATTAAGCTAATAGGTAGGCTACTTAGAAGCTAAACAGGTCTCTGTAGGTTCAACAAGCGATGTAGGTACACCAATCTTTTATGCCATTGGGGACTCATCAGTGGCTCGTTGGTCTAGGGGTATGATTCTCGCTTCGGGTGCGAGAGGTCCCGGGTTCAAATCCCGGACGAGCCCCACTTGTTGCTTTGCTCTAAAAAGTTCCAAGGGAATGAGGAAAAAGAAAAAAAAAGCAGGCAAAATGGTTAAAGAAGTGGTTTTTATTAAAGTTTCTAATAACAACTAATCTTTTTGCAACTGCAGTTATTGCCATCTCATGGCACTTCTGCATTGGCCTAATTTTTCAGACACAGAGGCTACGTCCGTGTTTGGTACCGTGTATGCCCACAGCTGAATATGAACAAGAACGTGAACAAGGCTCAACAACACCCACATGCCACATGTCAATAATTCCTAATTAGAGTTTAAATTAGCATGTTATATAAAAGGCTACTCCCTGTACAGCTGTTGCGAAGGAGGAAATGAAAAAAACAACACAATTTTTTGCACCAGGCTGAATAAACCTGCTTCTGCTATAAAGCTGAGTTGATTTTTTGGAGCCAGCAATTCATTTTCAATTCAGATTTATTTACATAGCACCAATTTCCAAAAACAGTCACCTCAAGGTCATTTATATTGTAAGGTAAAGACCCCACAGTCTTCTGAAGAAAACCCTAATAACTAAACTTTGTGACTGTGGGAAGGAAAAAACTCCCTTTCGACAAGAAAAACTCTCGGATCAGAAAGAGGCAGCCGTCCGTCCTGACAGTTGGGTGGCTGTGGCTCAGGAGTTGAAAGCAGGCCTCCTGCTAACCAGAAGGTTGGTGGTTCAACCCTTGTCTAACCCCAAGTTACACCAGAGTATGGATTTGTGTCAATGTTAAATAGAAAGTACTTACATTAAAAAAAAAAAATGAATGAGGTGAGTTGTATATAAAAAAGTGCTCAGTTAGAATAGAAAAGTGCCATATACCATGAGGGGAAACAAAAGAAGATAGAGAAGAGAATGAAAAAGAGAGGATGGGGACAAAAGCCCCCGTATCAGACGCACAATAGTTTCCTGTGGATGGATTATTGTGGGATGTTTGGTTTTCAACATCAAACCATGCTTGTATACAACAATGGCCATTTGAGGCAAACAAGCACAACCAGCCAAATCTGTGAGAACAAGACAGTGAAAAATTGCTTCTCTTTCTGTCTGAACACACTTTTTGCCACATTTGTGCTGATGCTGGCTCCTCGACATGGAGATTTAAGGACATATTTCGAGAGTCATCAGCCAATCACTCAGATGGATAATTAGTCAATCACTCAGATGAATCATCTAAGCAGCAAATATTGTTTTTCATTGTTAATTTCTGATTCTTGGCTCCATCTTTCTGTTGATGTCGCCTCTGTCACAGCTTGTTAGCAGAGTCACATGGAGCGTTCCTTTCCTCTCCCCAACAGTCTGCTTCCCCAGCTGTTGAATTATAGATACCTTATTACCTCTGTGTAAGGGCGGCATTTTATTATGAAAAACCTTATGTGACACACTACCAACCAGCGACAAGTCTAACACAAGTTTTTACATTTAATCTTACAGCCTCTCAGAATCTTTCTGAACATTTTTTTTTCTCATTTCATTCAGGACAGACTTGGCAGGGAGGCGAGCGCCAGTCTTTCTCGTGACTACAGAAAAAAAAAAGATTACAGATGGATTTTATTGTCACTGCAACTCATGGCTTCATTGTCATGAGCCCTGCAGTCGTGCAGCTCTTACAGATCCTCTCATAATTGTACAATTAAGTAGTTATTCACCTTTACTTGCTTTGCTTTAAAAACCTAGGCTCCACTATCCAAACTACTTTTACTTTCTTTTTCTTGGCCTCATCTCATACTTACCATAAAATATTTACAGTGTGTTTTCCCCTTGTGATAAATAATTTCCTCAAGGTCTTTATATCACCAGCTTTTCTCTTGACATAGTTTCAACACACCGTTTGTCAAAAACATCTCCTTCTTTCCTTTCCTTTGACATTCTCATTTCAGCGTACCCACCAGCCCTCTGGCACCTTTTTTGTGATTTTCTCACCTGGGTATGCAGTGCTTGCTTTCTGCCGCTCAGTGTATTTTTAGAAGCTGTTTCACGTGTGATTCAAGTGTGAAACAGCTGAGGAGGGTAGCTGTAGCTAAGGAGATGGAGCAGAAGATTCATGGTTCGATCCCTGGCATGTCAAGTACTGTATCCTTGGGGAAGATACTGAACCCCAGGTTGCCACCAGAGCATCCATTGGAGTGTGGATGTTAGGTTAGGATCACTTAGGCATAGTTGGGGGAGGGGAAAAAGAAAAGTGTGGGTGAATGAGGCTTGGAGTAAGAAAGCACTTTGAGTGCTCAAGTTGTGTAGAAAAATACTATATTTGTTTTATACCACTCAGCATTTATTTTAATAAGTTCTTGATGATTTTGAATGTAACTAATCCAAATACATATAAAAAGTAAAGGCCAGCCTTGCTATTGTTGTTTTCATATGCAAATTTGCGAACATAAGTCAGGCTGTCATGTTCTTTTCAGAGAGAAGAGGCTTTTTCCTGGCAACGCTTCCCAGAAGCCAAACATGTTCAGTCTTTTTCTTATTATGCTGTCATGAACTTTCACATGCTATCTGAGATCTGGAGAGTCTGAGATGTAGCTCTTGGGCTTCTTCCAGTTTCTACTACATTGAGTCGCCTGATATTGGGGGGAATTTTAAACTCCTGGGAAGATTGTGGGTCATCATGGCTCAAGAGTTGGCAGTTCGTCTTGTAATCAGAAGGTTGCCGGTTCGAGCCCCGGCTCCGACAGTCTTTGTTGTCTTGGGCAAGACACTTCTGGTCAAAGTCCCTGGTGGTGCCAGTATCTGGCAGCCTCCCCTCTGTCAGTGCACAAATAGTGCACCCCAGGGCAGCTGTGACTACAATGTAGCATGAATGGGTGGATGACTGAATGTAGTGTAAAGTGCTTTGGCTAAGTAAAGCGCAGGTCATTAACCATTTAACATAAAGCCATCAAACACTGGAATGTTCCACAGACAGCCAAAAGTTCTGCTTTCTGATGAGCTCTTAATCAGCTGCTTTTGATTAGCAGCTGCTGGTTTCCAAGGGTAAGTAAGGGTGAGTTTATTTTTCTACATGGCTGAATTGAATCGTGTGAAAAGTTAGTTTTTTTTACATAACTGTATCATATTTAGATGAGATGGTTGAGTGCTAAGTTATCAATTGATGCTAACATGCTTGGGTAGCAATGTGCATCCTCATTTGGGTATAAATGTGCACTCTTTAGGCACAGATAGCTATAAATTAATGTTATCTAGAAAAGGAAATAGAATGGTGTAATTTCAGATGAACCTTAAGCGCAAAATTTGTGGAAGAAATGTACCACAGAGCCACACTATGTGTCAGAAAACATCCTAAAAATGTTAACATGTTACACCTGGGTAAGCACATATCTGTCAGTAATAGTAATAGTGGCCACGCCCCCAATAATGCAAACTTTAGTAAAATTTTGAGACAACTTAAACAGGTGAGCTAAAAAAACAAACCTTCTCACAGACTTGCTATAAAGTGGAAATTGTATTGTAATTTCTTAAACTGCTTAGCTTTAATACACACATGTATAACATGGGTGTGTCTGTGGGGGGGCTGAATGGTCCTGCCAGCCTCAAGTGGCCATTGAGGGAACTGCAATTTATGTTGCCTCTGCTTTATCTCCATCTGCCCACCCAATTTTCAGCCATGTGGGGTACAGATCACATAGTTTATATGCACCTTTTTTTCTGATAAGCATGAAAACTTATTTTTAGCCTGAATAATAATAAATGAATGAAACAACATGTGATATAGAGATAGGAGATGTGGTTAAGTAAAGACTGATCCTTAACTTTAAAAAAGAAAAACTTGAGATCTTTGAGAATCATAGTGACCAAATTCATTCTGTGGCTTTGAAGACTGCGTGCGTTGGTTAAAGGCTTCAAACAAAGAATGTAAACAGAGTCAGAATGTGCTGTCAAACTACACATATCAGGTGGTCAAACCGATGCTGTAACCCAAATGGGTCAATTAGGCTGATCAGAAATCCTGCCAAATCATGTCATAACATAATGCACTGCTGTGCAATTAGTTAATGGCTCGGTGTTTCTCTGAGCCAGGGCACTCCCTTTTCAGAGAAGCGGATAAAGAGGAGGTGATGTGAGGGTTGAAACGTCCCAGCAATTGGTTAACAGCATGCATTTTTCTCCAGAAATTAATCATAGAGACAAGAACAGAGGAGACTGTGAGAGTGGAAGGAGAGGAAGATTATCAAGTGATCTGATTGTTTTCTCTCTCTGGGATTGATTGATAATCCACTCTAATCCACAACAGAGTCGATTATTTATTTATTTTTTAAGATGCTCGGGTTGGTATTTCAGGTTGGATTATACCATAGAGTGTTTGAGGCTAAATGGACAACCAGCAAACGCACCTCTCACTGACAGACCGTGGAATTATTTATCTTTCAAAGCACTGTGGAGTTTTCTGAGCTTGGGTTTGGTTTTGTGTGCTTGTGGGTGCACGTATGTAGAGCAGACTGACGATTCTGGGTCAAATCAATCCACCTGGGGGATTCCTCGCTCATGTTTCCAGCTGAATGTGGGTCAGAGACTGTCAGAGAGCTGATTAGGATGGATAAAAAAGGTTTTACCCATGCTCTGCCTGATTGACAGGAGAGTGGCCTAATTTAAAAGCAGTTATGCGTGCAGGTAGATAGTGATGATAAGTGTGTTAGCTCAAGCTCTGTACCACAGTAAAAATCATTTATACTGGTCCAAATCAAGACACCTTCTGTGTATTTTCCACTAAATGACAGAATTAGACACCTTTATAAAATTATTCTTAAGGTATATGTTATTATAAACATCTTGTATCAAAAAGCTGTTAATAATAGGTCCACCTTAACCAGTGTCAGTATTAAGAGTTCTCCTTTTTTTCTATATGTAATAAATGAATCAGAAGTAATTACACAGTTACATAGTATTTCTGTCGTTACATTTTTTTCCTTTTTTGTTTTCTTTTAATTTTCCTTGCATTTAATCTTCATTTTTTCAAATTTATTAAAAAAAAGTACAGAAGAATAAAAACTTAATTTGGTTACGTTAGCGTTCTCGGAAACGGGCGGGTTGCTTTCCATTTGATCGACGGGCTCTCAACCAATAAGAACTCAGCTCGGCAGAGCTAGGCGGGGCCCAACTCCACGGATATCGCTTGTTTAAAATGTCTCCTTAACAACCGAACTGGAAGTCAAACAGCAGAAGTTTTCGTGGGGCAAACGCTTCGTAAGTGACACATCTCCGGGTCACTGCGCATTCATCAAGTCTCGATAACGGACGGCAACACATAACGGCGCGACGGTGGATCTAAATAAGGCGAGTTTTAGCTAGAAAACAACCAGTGCATCAAATGTTTGCTATGAAAACATGCTAAGCTAATTAGCCTGTTAGGGCTGCTAACCTGATAAGGCGCTGTCCCGTTAACAAACCTGCCGTGACGCGATACCTGTGGACACTGTTTAAGTGTGGAACCGCTTATTATTCTGGTGTGAACTACGATGTGAGACTTCTTGTCGTTAGCCAGTATAGGGCTAAGCGATGTTAGCTAACTTCGTCCCCAACACAGGTCATGTTAGCCACAGATGTGAGCTTGCTGTGCAGGATAGCCACTACTCCTGATGAAGTGACACTTGGTGACACGCTCCGGGGACAGCATTTTTAACGTGCACACACATGCTTTATTTGCAGGAGTCGGAATGGCCGGGACTGGCGAGGGAAAGAAAGAAGAGGCCGACTACAAGAGACTGCACAGCTTCCCTCTCATCAGGGTAGGAATGAAGTGATATTGTTCACCTAGGACCAGGACAAGGAGGTCCTGAGTGTGGATGAGACTTTTGTGATACTGCGAAATTAAAAAATTTTGCAGGTGTGAGGCTGCTCAGGTTTAGTAGATGTAGTTGTGATGCATAAGCAGACTGTAAATGAGTGAAGGACACAGTCAACTTTATTTAATGTTAAGTTTAAAACAACTACTGCAGACTAAGATGGCTCAGATGCAAATTAGTGTTGTGACAGATCACAGTAAGTACTGTAAGGACTAATTCGTAGTTAAAAGTTGTAGGGTTAAACATGACTAATGCACCACCAGTTTTTTTTTTAAAGCTGATTAGGTCTGCCTTAACGACTCTGAAAGAAAGAGGCTAAAAATGAGTAGGAAAGTGGTGGTATGCACTCATAGTTTCACTCATCTTTGGGACTAAAAATCAATATGCCTACACTCAAAAATAATAATTTAGATGAAGATACCTGTTATGTAATCACTAAGAACTTGATAAACTGATTTAAAAGCCCTATCAAACCACCTATTCAGCAGCCATTAGTGTGAAAAAGTCATCTCACGCCCACGCACAAAGCTGCCTGTTTAGTTTGCCAGTGGGAAGTGTCTGATAAAGTTTGCTGCAGGCTGACAGCAGCCCACTGCCATACATGCAGCATGCAGGGATGAGTGTAAAGGTGGCACAGAACATGCTCTGCTGTGTAAACTAAACTTCTAAAAGTTTAGTTGGAAATTTAGAAACATCTCTTAAAAAGTTGTGCTGCACTGTCACTTAAGGACGCCTGTGTAGCCGGTGCAGTGTCATGAAGAAGTCCATTATCTGATGGTGACATTTGCATCTCAAGGACACAGAAACTGTAACACTCATGTAGGAGTTAGTTTAGTTATTACCGGGAACCTTCTTTTTCTCTTTCTGTGAGAAAACAAAAGAGCGCACACCAAACTTCACAATATTTGTTTGGTCGTTAAATACGTGCACGCTAGGCAACACAGCAGGCTCAGGTGTGGCTCACACAAGGTGTCGTATTCTCTAAGATTAGCAAACAGCTCCTAAGCACCAACTGCAAAATCAAGTCTGCAGCTATTGTGTCTTCACACATTTGATCAGTCAGAGCACGCTGACTAAACCAAGCATCACAGTGACAGACAGCGCTAGGGAAGAAGTAGCTCGCATGGCAAGTTGTCTGACCACATTGGGGGACGGTCAGAAAGGATGAAGGCAATGCAGTGTTGTTTCTAGCTGACTTGTTTATATTCATGTCATAGCTCTGTGTTTGTCCTCAGCACACAGACATGCCAGAGGAAATGAGGGTTGAGACCATGGAGCTGTGTGTTACAGCCTGTGAAAAGTATGCCACCAACAATGAGGTGTGTATATTTTGCTCTCAGTCTTGAGTAAAATATTGAGGATGCCTTTTCAAATTTCTCTCGTGTGTTGTGCTGATGGCCAGGGCTTCTGTTTTTCTTTTTTTTTTTTTTTTTTTCTTGCCGTCTTCCATAGAGTGCTGCAAAGATGATCAAGGAGTCCATGGATAAGAAATTTGGCAGCTCGTGGCACGTGGTCATTGGTGAAGGCTTCGGCTTTGAGGTCACACACGAGGTGAAGAACCTTCTTTACATGTTCTTCGGAGGAAGCCTGGCCGTCTGCGTGTGGAAGTGCTCGTAGCACCTTCTCTGACGTTCTCGCCGGGCTGGAAATGAACCACCAGCTACCATCCAGATGCTGGTTATACTTGTTTCGGCAGGTTAGGTCAGGTCGCTACCAGCCACTGAGGCAGGAACCGCGACGCGCTCGTTGATTTTAAAAATGCAGCGAGAATAGAAGAAAGGGGGTTTTGATTGCGACTTTGGCTGGTGGGCCTAAAAATAGCGTCTCGCCTTGTCTGTCACCGGTCTGTTCCTCTCTGTTGTTAACCATCCATCTCTCCATTCAGTACATTTAAAAAAAAAAAAAAAAAAAAAAAAAAAAAGGAAAGAGGCGAGAACATTTGTGAGCATGCATGTGCAAGCAAGTTCAACTTCTCCAACAATTACAGCCAGCCAGGGTCTCCAAAGTCCTTTACCCTCATTCCTCTGCAGGGAGTGTGTGTATGTGTGAGTGTTTTATGTTGGTGTGTGCTGGACACACACGTTTTTGTTTTTTTCCTTCTTTTTAAGTAGCACCACGTCATCGCCGTGCTCAGCAGTTTGACAAGACTGCGCAACACTAAGCCGTCCACGCCGCCTGTAACTTTACATGTGTCTTTCTCTATCCAACTGCACTAGTGTTTCAATAAAATTTGTAAGATTTTTTTATGTGTACATATTTTGATGCAACTTGAAAACACTTCTTTTTAAGGACCAGTTCATCTTCTTACGATTTAAAAAGGCTCGGAGTCTTCTGAGCTGAACACGGAACCCGACCTCACCTTTTCTCCTCGTTAAGGTGTTTGTTATTATCCCTAATAATATCATCACCCCACTGGGTGATAACAGCAGTGTGATTGTTTTCATGTTGATGCCAGTTTTAATGATCCTTTGCTGGATCATTACGCGTGAAGTGACCTGATTGTATAATAAACTGAAATGTGTAAAACAGAGCCGACATCTGCCTCTGTTTTGTTCTTTGCTGTTTCTGCGAGCTTCGTTACAGTTGCCACACAGCATGCTGCAAACTCCGGGCTCACGTTTCTGATTAAATGCAATTCATGAAAAGGAGGTTTTTGTGACAGATTGAGAGCAAATTGGAACCGTTTGTCCTTGAAATGTAGTCAAGCAATTATACTGACATGAGTGATTGCATCCAGCACAGGAAATGTCATTTCTCTCATGTATCAGTACAAGTGAATATGAATGAATAAAGGAAATATATGCTTCACACAGAGGAATAAAATGGTGCCAGCTGCTTCTGCTTGGCTTTCTAAGAATAGAGAAATACAAAAAGGAGGAAAAAAGCTTTAAAAAAACAAGATGCCAAGGCTTTATGTTCATATGGAAAAAGGAAAACATCAATGTTGGAGTGATGGGGACTTGTCATGAGGGATGATGAAGCCTGACTTGGTTTTTGTTGAAGCATTAGTCTGGTTTACAGTTTAAATATTATTTTCCACTAAAGGCAAAGGATGTGTTTGGTCAGACAAAAGTGAGATGACACAAAGTTAAACTGTCAATACTACACCCACTATACACACACACACACACACACACACAGCACTTACATGAAACATTTCTCAGGCGCTACATGAAAGCTGAAAATGGCTTAAAAATTCAAGCTTGTGAGCACAGAGAGATAAGGTTTAAAGAATATTTGCTCTTGCCCGAAAACGACGTGTTTATATTCAACACGTAATAGCATGTTGAATATAAACACTGCTCTCATGCTAGTGTTAAACTCAGCCCTGAAGTGAAAGGTCCGGTGCTCTAAACCCATCAGCCACAAGATTAAAGGTGATGTTTACAACATTAATAACCTTGTTTCAATGATTTCCTAGGAGACCACAGGTCCTGACATTTATATGGGTGTTAGTGTTACACTTGGCACAAGCCTGACTAAGCCCACTGCAGTCCCTCACTGGACTCAAGAACCACAACAAACACTCTTAGGTGTTGACTTGGCCTCCAAAGTATTATCTTAAAGCTATTTTTAGATGTAAAACGCAGCTACTTACATATTTGAGACAAATTTCTGTGAGCTGGAAAGCACCAGCTGCAGATGATTACTAACTGTGGCCTCACAAAAGTGAGCCAATTTGCTCAGTTTTGTGGTAAATGTGTACAAATAATACACTGCTCAGAAAAAATGTACACTTTGAAAACACATCAGATCTCAATGGGAAAAAAAGATGTTGGATATTTATACTGATATGACCTGGGTAATGTGTTCAGTTTGAAAGCATGGCACAAAATGAAAATGGTCAACCTACAGGGGGCTGAATTAAAAGAAAATCAAAGTGGAAAAATTATGCAGAGTCCTTTTGTTAAAATCGGACCTTGGACCTACTGCACCAACGTAGGTTCTCACAGTGTGTTCAAGGATTTCATCCTGATACCTAATGGCAGTCAGGGTACCGTTACCTAGCCTGTAGAGGTCTGTGTCCCTCTCCATAGATATGCCTGCCCAGACCATCACTGACCCACATCAAGCTGGTTATGCTGAACTATGTTGCAGACACTATAACGTTCTCCATGGCTTCTCCAGACCCTGTGCTCAGGGTGAACTTGCTCTCATCTGTGAAAAGCACAGGGTGCCAATGTTAGACCTGCCAGTTCTGGTATTTTATGAGAAATGCCATTTGGGCTCCACAGTTCCGGGCAGTGAGCGCAGGGCTCAATGGAGGACGTCTGCCACCCTCATGAAGTCTGTTTCTGATTGTTTGGTCAGAGAAATTCACTCCAGTATCCTGCTGGAGGTCATTTTGTAGCTCTGGCAGTGCGCATCCTGTTCCTGTTCCTCCTTGCACAAAGGAGCAGATACAAGTCCTTTTTATTGGCTAAGGACCTTTTGCGGTCCTGTCCAGTTCTCCTAAATGAACTGCTTGTCTGTGGGAATGGAATAGAATAAAATTTATTGTCAGTGTACATGTACAATAAAATTGTGGATTTCCTCTGTGCTCCCGAGACTGTGCTGGGAGACATAACAAACCATCTGGCAATGATACAAATACATGTGGCATCATGGAGTAGATGAACTATCTGTACCATCAGTAGTGACACTGACTCTAGCCAAATGCAAAACTAATGAAAAAACAGCCAGGAGGGATGAGGAGGGAAAAATGTCATTGCCCTGCAGCTGTAAAACCATTCCTGTTTTGGGGTTTGTCTCATTGTCACCTGCTGTTCATTTCATTAACACCAAAGCAGATGAAACTGCCTTGATGTTAATGAACAACCCTCTCTGCTACTTAACTGAGCAGATCAATATCCCAGAGGTTTAACTGGCTTGATTCCTTACTCTGATTTAAAAGTGTTCCATTCAGTTTTTTGACCAGTGGTTTTAAAAACTCAAAGATGTGAAGCTTGTCTGCCAAATGAGAAGAACTCTGTTCTGACTCAATCAAGTGTCTGTTTGCTTTCAAAGTGTGCAGAGGGCTTTTTTTGGCTCAGCATTGGAGGGAGAGAAACCGCCTTTATTGACAGATTAGCAGTATCTTGCAGCTTCTGCCACAGTTTTTGTGCACCCAAAGCACCATGACCCCACACTGGGTCAGTCTGCACTCACAAATACTACAATGCTTGCCAAGCTGTCCTCTTACCTTCGCTTTTATGTCCACACTGTTGTCTGCAGTGTCACCATATTTCCATCTTATGAAGGTAATGGTGACAAATATGTCTATTTTTCTGGCTGTTCCCTACTAGTTCAGCAAAAAACTCAACAAAACGCTGTCTCCTTCAAAACAGAAGTACAGGCCCGTTTATATATTAGCTCTAAAACTAGCACACATAAATGGTAATAAAACACACAGTTATTTTGGGTATGCCTCTAATGTCTCTCTGGAGGCTTTGGTGTTTTTGTCCGCATGCCTCAGACTCAGTTTTCTCCTTTAAGAGGTGAATATATTTCATCAAATCTGATTTTTATTTGAAATTTTTTGTTGAAATGCCAGAAATCATTAAGCATTCCTCAAAGTATGAGCCAAGAAGTCAGCTGGCACAGCTCTAACAGTTTAAAATATCGCTAATCTCATCGCTCCCTGTCTAATCATACTGGATCAGTTGCAGTATGTATTCTTGATGATCTGCACATTAGATTTTACAGAGATTTTATGCTGAACACCGTTCTTGACACAACCCATTTATCCAGAGGTGATCAGCTATGGCGTATATAGACATGTACAGAGAAGGGATGGTGGGTATATTAGCTAAAACATGTTGAATGTGGAGATGCCCTGAAGGAGGAACAGAGGAAGACCATAGAGAAGATTCATCGACTGGCCTCTAAAATCTATGCATGGGGGACCACTCTTTAGGGTAGACAGCATTAGTGGAAATTAGCTGCCTTTTACTTCTATTCCACTACAGCTAGAGAAGCCGATTCTATGGAAGAGGATTATGGACACTGAAAAAAAGGGATAAAAAAAGGAACAGAAAAGTCAGATTTCTGACATCAATCTCAGAATTGTGACCCGGCTCCAGAAAATGGATTGATGAATGGATAGATAATGAATGTGGCGGGAGCCATAACTGTAATTACAATGGTAATAATAGCTGTGCTACAGTGAGCCCATAAAAATGACAAGTACACTTTGCTATATCTTTGCCACAATAATGATTAGATGCCCTGAGCTGTTGCATACTGAGTTGGTGCAGCAGCTCTGTGTGCTTGTGAGTTTGGCTGTTGCTTGGCTCGGTGAGGGCAGAGGTAGCACAGTTGTCATCTTCTCTGTTCAGGATTCTTTGTGCTCCGTGCTCTGATGTCTCTGGCCACTCACAGTTCTGCTCTTTTGACCTTTACTCTTGCCACCTAATCAGAAACACCTCTATCCCCACTGCCCGTCCAGTGCGAGTCCAACTAAACTAAACGTGCATCTTCCCCACTCAATAAAAACGTAACAAAAAATATATGCAGTAGACTATTCAGTCAATAATTCCAGCAGCATTTCTAACTTCTGATTAGGTGCACAGCCTACAGCCTGCCTCCGTAGTCGCCCACCTCCTCTTCTAAACACACCGACCTCTGAAGCCTGCAGATCCCTCCACTGAGCTGAATACGTTGTGATGTCTCAGACTGCACACATCAATCCCACACACTCGTGCTTGACCCTGCTCCCCACAGGAGGAGGTCAGGCTTGCAGCTGGCCTCCTTCTTAACCCCTGGTCAACAGCTACACTCAGTAATACAATATAGCAGGCCACAGCCCTGCTGTTCTCTGTAAACTGATTTGTTGTGTAGCAGTCTATAATACAAGTAATAACCGATGTGAAAAATTCCTCAAATTCTCTTTGAAAACCAGTTTTTGCAGAGATGTAACACTAAAATGTTTCCCTTCTGGTGAAAAAAGCCTCTGTTTTATGCAGTTTATATAGACTGTTCCAATTTTAGAATCACTACAGTAAGACGCCTTCTTCTGCGATTCTCCATCAGCGCGACAACCATTGTAAACACCTCAGCTTAATGGCTGACATGGATTTGACAGGGATACGCGTGGATTTGCTTGGGCTGAAGCCAGCGTAATACAATGACAGGTTCACCCAGATTCGCCCGGTCCATTTTTATGCGAAGGAGCCTGTTTGCTGTGCAATTACTGTAACAACGCTCAGATTAATCCCGTGAGTCCTGTGACAGTAAACATTTATTCCACCCTGTGATGCACCTCATTCATTATTCACCTCAGACAGTCTTTATAAATCTCCTCCTTCTCCTTGTGTCTCCTTGCATTGTTAAATATTTATACAGTGAACCACGGAGTCACGCTGCTGGTTTGCTTGGTGTCAGTGCTGCGAGAAAAGGGTTATTATCCAGCAAGAGGCTCTTTGGAGCTGTCATTGAATTTACAGGCACATTATCACCTGGGGACAGTGTTAAATAGCTTGTACACATCTCTAAAATACAACACAACCAATGCGCGTGGTGCTGTGTTTCCTGCTGATTAGAACAGTCTCTTTTTAAATATTGCATACTTATCCACAATGCCAAATTTAGCAGTTCGCAAGTGCGAGTTGATGAATAACTGAACAGACTCTCTTGTTCTATATTTGACACTCTTTGATGTCTTTACTCTTAAAATAGCCATTTGTGAGCAATTTATGACCCAAAACATTTGAACAGCCCCGACATATTTGTTCCTTATAATAAAGATGAGTCTACCAACATTTCTAACATGTAAATAATTGACATTTTTTCACCACATGTGACTACTCTTCTTCTGCCGCTGCTCCCTTTAGGGTTTGCCGCAGCAGATCATCTGCCTCCTTCTCACCCTATCCCTAACATTCTGTCACACCAACCCTCTCTGACGTCTTCCTGTTTTTCCTGGCAATATATCCACTATTCCTCCTGTGCACATGTCCAAACCATCTCACTCTTGCTTCTCTAACAATGTCTCCAAACCCTTCAGCCTGAGGTGTCCCTCTGATGTACTCATTCTTTATCCTATCCCTCTCTCACTGACTACTCTGCATTTGCCATTATTTGGTATTTTAACTTTGCGTTTTCATTACATTAATACCAAGTTCTGTTGCATTCATAAAATTATAGGACTAAAATCACAACCTTTGTTTACTTATTACTTTTTTATTACCAACAAAGCGGAGCATTTATGAAACAGACTGGCAATAAAGCTCTGCAGGGCGGAGTGAGTCCCATCTGTGTTTGTGAAAATGAATGAAATGAAAAGTAGCCTCTATCCATCCATCCATTCGCTTATCCTTTTCAGGGTCACGGGGGGCGCTGGAGCCTATCCCAGCTGTCATAGGGCGAAAGGCGGGGTACACCCTGGACAGGTCGCCAGTCTGTCGCAGGGCTAACACACAGGGACAGACAACCATTCACACTCACATTCATTCGCACATAGTGACAATTTGGATTATCCAATTAACCTATCCCAACAAGCTGCATGTCTTTGGACGGTGGGAGGAAGCCGGAGTACCCGGAGAGAACCCACGCAGATACGGGGAGAACATGCAAACTCCACACAGAAAGACCCCGGCCTGATGGTGGAATTGAACTCAGGACCTTCTTGCTGTGCGGCAACAGTGCTAACCACCGTGCCACCGTGCTACCCCTAAAAGTAGCCTATTTTGATTAAAAAAATAACAGCCTAATAGTTTCAAGAATATTAAAATGCAATAAATAAATAAATACGCAGGACAGCTGGGATAGGCTATGACCCTAAATTGGATAAATGGAAAAAAATGAATGGATGAATACTTTCAATAACATTTTGAAGTCTCAGGTCACGCATATTGATGAGCCAGGAGCTTTGGAAAGGTTACATTCATCCCTCTCTGACTTTAGCTCTATAGCTCAGGTGACTCATGACTACTCATTTAAGGTTCATCAAAAGAGGATAACGTGTCAGGAAGATGCAGTCAGTGATACAGATTTACTTCGGTTAACAATTTTTACAGTTGGAGAATGTAAGATAAATAAGATTTTACCATACATGCCCCCGTCCTTTGGTTCCTCAATGTGTTGGCATTGAAGAGCCAAAAACATAATGTTTCCACCTCCGTGCTTGGCTGTAGGGATCGTGTTCTTTGGTTCATACTCAGCCCTTCTCAGCAAGCTGAGCTGATGCCAAAGAGTTCGATATTGTTTTCCACCAACCACAGCACTTTCTCCAAAGCCTTCTCTGAATCATGTTTACTGGCAACCCTAAGACGGGCCTGCACATGTGCCTTGTGGAGGATGGAGACCTTCTGGATGCTGCAAGATTTCAGGCCATTACAGCATAGTGTGTCACCAATGGTTTCCTTGGTGACTGAGGTCCCAACTGTCTCCAGATCATTAATAAGCTCTTTTCGTGCAGTTTTGGGTTGTTTTGGCACCTTCTCATGATCATCCTCACCCCATGAGTCAAGATGTTGCATGGATTTTGGGCCATTTTATATTTCTTCTATTTCTGAATAGTCACACCAACAGTTGTCACCATCTCAACAAGCTTCTTGCTGGTTTCTGTTGCCTGGCCAGCTGTTTACATGGTCTCGTGCTCCATCTGAGTTTTATAAAGGTCTACAATCTTGTCCTTGATGTCCTTTGACAACTCTTTGGTCTTGTCCATGGTGATCACACTTTTTTTGTGATTTTGTTTAAAAATGGTTTTACTTTTGTGAATTCCTTCAGGAGTATTAATCTACACGGGATTACTCAGGCTCAGGAGCCCCATAATTTAGAGACCGTTCCAGTGCTAAATTGCAACACCTGGTAGCAAGACCTTACCGCTATGTATTGATTTTAATACTAACGTGTAGTCTTGGAGCCATCATCTGGTGACAGGAAGTTGGCATTGTTCTTAGTTGGGGTTCCAAGTAAGCAGAGTCAAGTTGAAAATGTGATGAAAATGTCAGCAGATTGCATGCCAACGTTTGCCTTGGGAACGATGTCCCTGGATATGGCATAAGAATGAGTCCTTTACAAAAATCAAACCTGCCATTTTTTGAGACCCGGCTATGGAGGAAATCGCTGCTGCCTTCTCTGGCATTCTTCTTTTACCCTGAGTCTGAGAAAAAGCCACAGACCAAGCAGCATGTATACTGTCACCTTAATATCCTCTATTTTTGTGTTTTGTTTTCATCTTCAGGCCGCCTTGCTATAATGACCCCACCCGCATTGAGCTTTTACTTAGTTTTAATGGAAAATGACCAAAACCGAGCAGAGTTGAGTCAAGCTGAGCAGGTGATAATGGAAAAGAGACACAGGTAGAGATCTGTATCTTCTTTTTGCAACATCCTGAAAGAGTTCAAGACTGAAGACGTCTATAGGCTGCTTACAGATGGACTAATACTAAAGACCTGAAGGAAAATGCATAGTTATCTTATTTATGTAATTAAACTAGAAAATATTACTTATTGAATCTTTATGTTCTCTTCTTCTAGTCATATTAGTTGCGTGAAATACATAAAGGGAGCTACAGAGATCATATATTAAAGTTGATCTTTTCCAGCCCTCCTCGAAGTAAAAACAAAGAAGGAAGAATAATTCAGTAAATTTGTGAAGAAAGCTCTTTAACCATCATCTAGGGAATGATTAAAGAGCATTACAGCAGTGTCCTTTGTTTTTCTTAGATGTCCCTGAAAGCATAGCAGTGGTGAGCCTTTTATTATCATGGCAACAGTCAGCGGGCAAACCGCACGTGAAATGGGGTTTTATTATCCACGAAACTACACCAAACATTAGTCCTCTAACTGTTGATGCCGAACTTCAATCAGTTTTTTTTTCTTTTTGTCATCACGCCGTGTCCTCGTTTGAAGCATCTCTCTGTGTTGGAAAAGCTCAGTGCTGTCTCTTAGCAACCTCCTTACCACCTGTGATGGTGAGCGGAAGGTTGCAGCGTCCCTGGGTGTGTGTGTGTGTTAGTGAATGACACAGGAGGTAAAACACAAAAGAAACCCTTTGGTGCTTGAAAATATAGTGAGTGACAACTCTCAAAATTCAGTAGCTAGTACTGAAAAATGAGGATAAGGGAAAAGAGAGAATGTGGCCTTTTAGAGGTTCGAAAATTCCACAGATTCACAAAGGTGCAGAGAGGTGGAGGGCAGAAGAGTGAGAGGAGAGTGTCAGGAGACAGCATTTAGAGATGGGGGGTGGGTGGTGACAGAGGATGACAGAAGAGAGCAGGAGGGATAAATCTTTCATCTGAACATTGCTAGCGGCTTTCTTTTTTATGAGAAATAGGAAACACAATCCAATATTAATATGAGCGTGCGCATGTGGGTCTTTTTGCAAATGTGTGCGTGAGTCAGTCCCAGCTCTGACCAGCACTAGATGTGGCTGTGCTTTCATTAGCTCTTCTTCAGACTGACATAAAAGGGAGTCATGAGTTTTTGGAAAATAGAGAGGCCAGTGAAATCAAATGAGAGTAAAAACATGGAGGGGATTTTTAAAAAAAAAGAAGAGATGTTTCAGTGTACGTGAGGATAAAACCTAAAAGGGCTTGATTATAAGAGAAACAGAGAAAAGTAAGTCACAGAAGAGAAGCAAATAAAAGGTTGGAAAGAAAGACAACCAAGTAGCAGTTGGATTGCTGCTTGAGTCTGAGCTTATGATTTATTTCTTTCATTATCTTGAAAATCTTTTGTTACACCTGCAAAATTTGTGAGTTAAACTAAGAGGCCGAATACAAATTACATCTTGTTAGTGGCTTGGAGAGGGGGCGTGTTGTTGAAATATGATCTGCACTGAGGACGGTGCTAGAAACTTTGAAAACCACATGAAATACAAACCATATTCACTAGCTGCAAGGCTAAACAAAGATGCCGCTTCAATTAAATAAGCAGGGGGGCAAAAGAGTTCAAGCGCTCTCTAAATTTAATTCAAAGTGGCCATAGATCCAGTTACTGAATTATCATCCTCAGCAACATGGTGGATTTTTAAAAATTGATATATAAATCATTGTTGGGTTTCTTTTTTTTTTTTTATTATTACGTTATACTGGCTCACAGAGAGTTTATAGTTTGTGTTCACATGGACGGGAACATACCTTTGAAATAGTGGTTGAAAAGGTTTGTTACACTGGAGTGATAAGAAAAGAGAACTCTGTATACGATCCAGTCATCAGTAACCCATATCTGATTTCAATGAGCGCAAGCCTTCTTTCAAGGTTGTCACCATGTGTACCTCTGCATGGTATCTGCTACTTTTAGAGTGCCCCACTGAAGTGCCATTGTACACAAAGAATATTTGATACACGTGACCTACCCCGGTCATTGTCTTCTTGCCTCTGGTTCCTTTTCCTCAAAGCAACGTTTAAGCTGGAGGGTTCTTGTTTTTGTTCCATTTTTTACCATGATAGGAAGAGTTGCATAACATACATACATTCATGCATACATTTTTAAAAGTTCCATCCATCCATTTTCTTGCTGTAATCTAATTCTGAGTCATGGTGGGTTTGAAGCTTATCCTAGCTGTCATAGGACAAAAGACGGGGATACACCACAGCCAGGTGGCCAGTCTATTTCAGGGCTAACAGAGAGGCAAAAAAGCCTCTCTCACACACAGACACTCACACCTACAGCCAATTTAGAGCACTGATATCTTTGGACAAACACGTACAGGGAGAACATGCAAGCTCCATATAGGGAAGTCCTAGGCAGCCAGCAGATTCAAACCTAGGAACTTCTTTTTTTGAGGTGACAGTCTTAACCACCACATAATCCTGTTGCCCGGTAAAAAAGTGTTTACCTTAATTAGTTTAGTGTAATTAAGAGGACACAAAGCATCAAAACAGACATGTTGTACTTATTTTACCTTTTTTGTTAGCAGCCTTTAAAGTCACCTCATTGCAATCCAACTCAAGACCTACCTAATGGCTTAGAGCAGGGGTGGGCAACTCCAGGCCTAGAGGGCCGGTGTCCTGCAGGTTTTAGATTTCATCCTGGGTCAACACACCTGAATCAAATTAATTACCAGGCCTCTGGAGAACTTCAAGAAATGTTGAGGAGGTAATTTAGCCATTTAAATCAGCTGTGTTGGATCAAGGACACATCTAAAACCTGCAGGACACCGGCCCTCGAGGCCTGGAGTTGCTCACCCCTGGTTTAGAGTGTCCTCCTCCACGATAAAAAAAAACAACCATTCAGGAAACATATTTTGAAAGACGGCTTTTCAGCTCTTAAGTGTCGGAGACCTGGATGGTATGCAAAGCACCATTAAAGTAGCTCTTGAATACTGTGACGGTCATCATCAACTAAGACACTTGTGACTTTATTAAACACACGCATAGTTCCACATAAAAAGGATATTAAAAAAAATATTTCAATATTGAATGGACAGCTATAAAATTTGGTGCATGGAATCCACACCACACAATTTAAGCTGAACTTAAGCTTCTGCTTCAGTGGATGTGAGTGGAAATGAGTCATAAATGTCAAGTCGAGCCAACATTTATTCATGACTTGAGCTTTAACTGGAGAGAGAAGGGGTAAAAAAGGAGAGACTTTAGGAAAATAACAGAAATAACTAGAACTCCAGGTGGACTGAAATGAGTCAGTGGCTGAGCAAAAGATAAACACAGGCAAACAAAAACAGCAGAAGTGGCCCGACATTCAAGTATCGATACCAATGATGCTATTGGTATCGATATGATACTAGTGAGATGGGCTGCCCTGTGTCATCCCTCTTCAGTAGTTTTCCACTAATTCTATTGTTCTGTCCTCCCCAGACTCGTAACTGTGGCTAAGGCAGCTCTTACTCCTCATTTTATGACAGGCAGACACCCACTTTTAATAGATTCCTCACCCTATACAGTTACATACCAAAGTTTATAGCTAAGCCAACTCATTTGGCACTTCAGAGGATAGGTTCAGCAACTGAATTTCATTCTTGAGAACTTTAAGGCCACATGAAATGCTTTGAGAATAAATGTCCACAATTGTCCTTTAAACAGGGGTTGACAACGTCATCCTAACAAAACACACTCTTAGAAATCCTTTCCTGTTCTTCTGATCTCCAGCCACTCTCTATTATCTAAGCAAACCTAAGCACAGTCTATTCTAATAGTTGGTTTATTCTACTCACAATGGATGAATAAAATTTGCAGAAGAGCACCACTGCACACACAATCCACTGTAAGCTAACATACAGCTAGCATCTAAACTCTCTGAGTTTAAGCCTAGTGCTAGCCTCACTTTGGCTGTCCAGGGGTGAATTCAACTAAACCCTCCTGTTATGTTGTTGAACAACGTTCCTGGGTCAGTTTGACCTGGGGCATGTTTACTCATCCAAAAGTGTCAGAAACACTGGCATTGATTATTTTACAGTTTTCTTGTATAATTTTGATTTTTTTCGTTTTCTGTAGTGATGCAGATGACATGTGACATCTGTTCTGTTCTGGGTCAATCTGTCCCGCAACATAACAGGAGGGTTAAGGCAAAAAAAATGTAGTTTACACCAAGATGACCTGGTTCTTTGACTTACACACAAATGCCTGTAAACTCTGTGAGACTTTCCAGTTAGCCTCAGCTATGGGCTACCTCTTTACCACTGATTAGCTAATAGCATAATAATAACGCCTACGTTAAATTCCTCATTTCAGCACAGTTGTTGCATTTACTAACAAAAGCTCCCTTTTCCTTGATTGCACAAGAGTTCTGTAATAAAGGGTGATAAACGTTCACCCCTACCTTTTCACTGTTTGGACATTGTCTCCTTTTTTCTCGTCCATCCAGTAATGAAAATGAAACTTAAAATAATCCTTTACCTTTGGGTATTCATTTTTCAGAGACACATGCAAAAATATTTTTGAATTCCTCCAGTCTCCTCCAGCTTTCAGCCCCACTGTGGGTTTTATAATGTGTACTTCTGTTTCTTCATTTGCATTTAGTTCATGTTGTTATCCAAAATGTCGATGTTTTATAAATGATGATAAATAATTAAAAGAAAACAATCACCTCTGAGAATAGAGGAAAATCCTCAAAGTAAATCTATTTTAATTATTCTATTAAGCTTATATAGATGAGTCACGATGTCAGCACATACCATATAGGTGGGTGCGACACGTGGATTTTGGGGAGTGCTCCCATATCGTTCACGTGGATCTCTCTACACGATCGCACGCATACACACACAGACTTTAAAAAGTCATGCTTCACAGAAACGACGTATCCTGTGGGACTTTGAACGAGTCCTGAGGTACTTGAATCAAAGTCTCAGCAGAAACGCACATGCAGAATATGAAACATCTGTCTCGCCCACTGCCTGATTAAGAAGTCTGCTGCGGTGATGCTTCCAACAGACTGATAAACTGATATGTATCTGGCACATTTCCACAAAATTTAGGACACTGTGTAAAATGTAAATTCGATGATTTCTAATAACTTAAAGCCTGCAGGCATCCCTCTGTGTAATCAGATTTCATTATAAAGACATCTACAGAAAACAGTACTGAATATTAGTGATATTGCATTAAAAAAAACAAACAGTGGGAATCACTGCATGAATTTAAGAACACTTCCAAAAATTAACTCTACCATGCAAAGAAATACCAAGAAGATCCAGCCTGCTGCAGAAAGACTTCTGTCCTTCATTTCAGGAGAAATGAACAGTTAAGAAACAGACATGCATACATACACTACGATCATTTCAACAAGAAGATATATGAAGGAAGCCACATAAAACACGATGGAGGCTCTGCCATGGTTTCGTCTGCATTTCAGCCAGTGCCATTGGATATCTTGTCTAAACTGATGGAATTGTGCACGCAGAAAAGTACCATCAGATTTGAATCTACCATGCAATACCACCTGGAAAGCATCTGATTGGCTACACACTCATTTTTTAGCATGACAATGATCCCAAGCACATTGTCAAAGCAATACAAGTGAACATGGATAGAAAAAGACACAATAGAACATTATCAATCATGCACAGGTCTCAACAGAATCTCAACATCTCAGCGTTTTTGAAGCAGTGTGGGACCATCTTGACAGATCAGCACAAAAGGCAGCCAACATCCAAAGAAGAATGTCTTTCTAGAAGCCTGGAGAACTATTCCTGAAGATTTCTTAAGGAAATCAGAAGAAAGCTTACCTTAGGGAGTTCAGGCTATGTTGAAGAATAAAGATGGTCATACCAAATATTGACTTTCAAACTCATTAGAATTATATAAACTATTTTTAACCTTAAATATTGTATATGAGTATGTTTGCATGTTTCAGTGCATTGCTGCATTTATTTCCCATTTTCCTATCAAAATGCAGGTGTTGGAACAACATATAGTGCAGTTCAGACGACAGAAAAAACTTTGCTTATTTCAACAGGCCAGTGCCAAAGCACATTCCTACAGAGTGTGGTGAAAAGAAGAGGTGATGCAACGTAGTGGTAAACACGCTCTTGTCCCAGGGATTTAAAAAAATCATGTCACTGCTATCAAGCTCAGAATGAAAACATGTTTTTTCTCTGTATCAACATTAATATTTTCTCATAGTACTTTTCACAGAAAATATTGTGTTTACATGATTTGCAAAGACAGCACAGTGGTGCAGTAGTGTGAAAGGTTTGTCTGTGTTGTGTCACATTAAATTGGATAAGCAGTTAAGATAATGGATGAATGGAGAGTTTAATTCTCGCTTTCTGGCCTTTTTCTTTTGCAAGCTTCCCAAAATAATGAACATTTAAGTAATTTAAGTAACATTTTGAATCAGTCTGACTCTGAAAACACTGAAAACACCTTGAGCCTAGCCCCCTGAATAGGTTACAAAATTTCAATAAGATGCACAAATAACAGCTAATCTAATACTCTTTAGTAAAGGGTTCTGCAAGCTAATATATTCTGTCACTTGACTCTGCTCTGCTCTAGCATTTTGTGCGTTTGTATGGTTTAGAAAGATGTGTCTTTCTCATGAGTAACTGTGTGTGAACTGAATGTTCCCCATGGAATAAAGTTCATCTTGTTATCTGAAAGTGTGAATAAGGTGTTCTTCAAAGAGTTTTCATCTCTACATTGTCATTGGATCTGAGACAGGCCCGAAGCTTTCAGCTGAAAGCTAGAAGTTTCCTGCAAACAGACAGAAGAGCAAAACTTGTCTTGGAAAGTCCTGAAATGAAGGACAGAAGTCTTTCTGCAGCAGTAGCAATATAGCCGTGCTTATTGTAAGAACAGACAAAATCAGGCTTTAAAACTGAAAACGTATTTAAACTGTGTAAAGATTTAGTAGATTTAGGTGTATTTATTAGGTGTTTTTTTGCCATACGCTACATTTTTTGCTTTTACTCTTGTCAGAGAAGGATGACATTATACAGGGCAAATGCTTTACCCCCCAACCCCCTCTCCCCCAATCACTTGGGTTGAAAGAGATGAGTAAACACACTGATTTATATCCAGATCACTTTAACCTGGCACCACTCCCGGTCGCATGTAGATAAAGAAGCCAAGGCTGACTGGATACTGAATCTCTTTATTATTCCTCTGGGAAACACACTAACAACAGCTGAGAGGTGTCAGGCAACATTAAAAGGTTTGTATACGTCACTCTTTACTCACATTTTCTCTTCATATGCCAGATGGAGACTCCTGTGATTCATGAATGCATTACAAGGTCAAATTAGAAGAAGAGCAGGTGAAGGAATATGAGCCTTTATCAAGGCTATGTTCTACTTAATACTGGTATCTTGCTTTTTTGGTATGTTTTTGCTTTAAATTTAACACTTTGCTAATGTTTCATTAAAAATCTTCTTCCATTTTCTTTTCTCCCCCTCATGCATTCACCTCTCCTCATTCTTTATCACTCTCTTTTCAGTAGGATGATGTGGCGTATACGCCGGCGCTCCAGGACAATCTGTCTGTCCTTGGCCTTCGTCACCATTTTCATTCACCTCCTCCTGGCTCTTGTTTCATTTTCCATTTACCACCAGCCTTGTGACACCCCACTGCCACCCAGGACACACATTCCAAGAGACCTGGCATACACCAACTACACCTCTGTGGTGATCAGAGGTCCAGCTGAGCTACCAACTGATAATATACAAACAGATTCTTCCCATAAAGATGGAAAGAAGATGGTTAAGAGTCATGTACGACCACTTTCTGACAAAGGAGGCAAAAATGCCTCAATTGAGTCAGACTTGCTAAAGCTGGAGGCGTTGTTTGGTCACCCACTTTACAACATGCCCAGCCCTCCTGTCCCTGAAGAGGACTGGCTGCTGAGGGTGAAACCAAAAGTCAAAGCGAGTGAGAGGAGCTCCCAGAGGTGGTCAGTATGATGCAGTTAATATGCAAAGACCGTATGCTTGTGACTCATGCTTCCTTTGACAGCATCACTCCTCAACACCACAGTCAAAAAGTACTTTAGCTTTCTAAAACCACTTTCCTTCACCAATCTTTGCTTTGGATATTTTGCTTTAGCACCTTTCAGTTCATATTCAGCTCAGTTTTGCTTTGTTACTGAAACGTCTCATACAGTTAAATTCATAATTTGCTGGATAAAGATGCAGTTTTTGTAGTTCTTGGTCTGCACACCATCCCAGCGGAGTTTAAGTCAAACTAATACATGATTGAAGGGCAGAATTTCAGCTGTGTTTCCTTCCTCGAGTTGCATGGGAATAATTCTGTCATTGTGCAGGTCTTTTGGTCACAATGAACTAACCAAGGGATTCTTTTCTTTTTAAGAATGTGCCAGATTGTTGACTGACCCCTTAATTCTTTGATAGATGTATCTATTGTTTCAGCATAATGATGTACTCCTCCTTGGGCCTCATATTTGAACTCCAAAAAGCTATGAATTGAATCAGATGTTAATTCTACTCCATTTGTCATGAAATAATAAGAGAACAGGCCTCATCTGGCCATATATTGCTTTTCAGTCAATCATATGCATAAAAATGGCCTTTGTATAAAAATCTGTCCGTAATTCCTAAAGAGTTCATGCACAGTTTTAAAAAAACAAAAGATAGAAAAAAAGAATTAAAGCAGAGAGTGTGCAGTTCAGTCAAATACTAACTGTTTAATTGAAAATCCACTGGGGTGTATGGAAGCAGAAGTACAAAAAATGTATCTATGTCCTAAAAATTATGAGCCTAACTGTAAGTGCAACACTGTAAACTGTACAAACTGTTTCCACAGTAACTACAAGACATTAGATGAAGCAATAAAAAGCTATAACCTAATCACAGTATTTCTAATTTCACAGTATTCCACAGTAATTCTGGTTTTATTGCACCTCTTTGTATATTTCTCTGAAAACATGGTCGGTCAAGATTTTCACCAGATGGGTGAGACTGCAGGGAGCACACACAGTATCTTGTTGCTGCTGACAGTGTTGCTCCATGTATTCAGCTACTGTGGCCCATATTGATGTAGCCTAAGCAAAACTAAACATATGGGCTACAGTTTTCACAGGCACAACAAGAAATGTGAAGATGCTGTGCTGGCTTTGTGAAATACACTGAATATGCTGCGGTTGCTGCTGATCAAAGCGTTCCCAGCTGGCTCCTTTTACATTTGGCCTCGCTTCTGCATGCTCTGTTGACGTCTTTAAGCGTTCATTGCAACTATAGTAAAGCAACCAACGTGTCTAACAGCAGTTAATCTTCAAGTAATTCCTCTCCCCTTCGGTTGTCTTTTCCTGTGCATCTGTCTAACAGTGAGCAGACACACCCACACACACAGACAGTGAAACAGCGAGCAGAGGAGAGCAGTGACACAGCCGAGGCTCTCAGCTAGATTAAAACTAAAACCTTAAAAAGTGCTCATCAGTTTGGTAAATAACACTGACTGAATGCTCCGTGCTCCACTTGTCCCTCCACTTGTAATGTAGTGTGGGAGGTCGCTCTCTCAGCCTCTTTGTGAACAGTGGTATGGATTGCAGTTCTCTAGTCATGAATGGTCATGACTGGATGAATGTGTGTCTAATTTTAAAATGCTTGGCTAAAGTAGAAGAGTGCTTTGTAGGTGCATTTCATTCACCAAATGCAATCATTATTCAGGGTGAGTGCGAGCCAGGACGGCTATGAGGATGTTCACTGGAACAGCAGCAGTAGCAGCCACCCTCCGTGGCTGCGCTTTCACCTGGGCATCTCCCGCTGGCAGCTCTACCCCCATCATGACCCCAACATGGAGCCCCTGATGCAGCAGCTCGCCACCCATCGCATCGTCAGCACAGGTGTGATATTCAGATTCCGAGTTTTATGTTTTTCTTTTGGGCGATCTAGTAAACGCCTCTTTATAATGCTTTCCTTTTGCTGTTATTCAACAGTATCAATGTATGGTTACAGCAGAGCCTGATGCTATTACTCCAACCACATGCTAATGATGATGCGCCACAGCTGAGGTGTCAGACAACCATGCGCTGGGTGTTTTCAGAGTAGTAAACTGAAGCATCTGAGTCAGTTTTTAGTTGAGATAAATAAATTGGTGTGTTAAAGACTGCAGCCTGCTCATGAAATGACTTGAAAAGAAGTAGCTCCAGGACAACCAACATTAAAATTACGCTCAACCTGTAAAGGTTTGTGGGCTACAGGGAGGGTAAGAGCAGAATAAAGAGCAGGCTTGTTGTGAGTGTGTGACACCTGAGGTTTAGGGCCTGTCTTTCAATTTTAGATTCACTGTGAAGTTTCAGTGAAATGAAAGCCACTGTGAGGGACCTTGGGGGCCCAGCAGAGGATGAGCAGGAATACTTGAACTACTGACCATGTAGCAAACTTAAAAATACACGTTTCTTTATGTTTGAACTTCTACACTGATAATAAAGTTTGGGTGGGAGGGGACTGTCTGGATGATCCACAAACACGACTTACTTGTCAAAAAGTGTAACAGTATATACTATCAGTCATTATGTGCAGTGCCGTGAAAGTGTTTGCCCCTTCCTGATTTCCTAGGTTTTTGCGCATTTGAGTGTTAGACAAAGATAACCGATTAAATATAAAACGCAGATGATCCTCTGGACTTTGGGAAAATAGTCTGAAGAGACAAAAGATTAACCTTTTAGAAGGTTTGGGCCTCGTAGCATCTCCTGTAAAAGTAACACAGCAATTCATGAAAAGAACATCATACCAACAGTCAGCAGTGGTAGAGTGATGGTTTGTGGCTGCTTTGCTCCCTCAAAACAAGGACTATTTGCTGTAATTGATGGAAACATGAATTCTGCTCTCTGCCAGAAAATCCTGATAGTGAATGCCCGACTGTCAGTTCATGCCCTGATCTGAAACACACCAGCACGTCTACTTCTGAATGGTTAAAAAACAAAATGAAGGTTTTGGAGTGGCCCAGTCAAAGTCCAGACTCAAATCTGGTGGAGATGCTTTGACCTTAGGGGCTATGCATGCTTGAAAGCCATCCAGTTTGGCTGAATTACAATAATTCTGCAAAGAAGAGTCAGAATTCCTCCACAGTGATGTGAAAGACTCATTGTCAATGATCAGAAACACTTAATTGCTGTTCTTTCTGCCAGTGGTGGCACAGTCAGTTTTTGGGTTTAGGGGCAATTAGTTTTTCCCACAGGGCAAGCAAAGGGTTTGGATAGCTTTTGTCCCTTAATAAATTAAACCATCATTTGAAAAATGCATTTTCTATTTATTTGGTTTGTCTCTGCATAATATTAAACATTTTTTTGATGATCTGAAAAGTGTGACAATGTGCAAAAGACTAAGAAAGAGAAAATACTTTTTCACAGCACCATCTGTCCATTGGTGCCATGAAGTTGGGATAAAATGTCATATCAAAATATATTCTATAGCTTCCTGTTATGATAGGTAACGGTGGTGTCAGTGATGGTGTCAAATATTAATATTTTTCTTGAAAAATGCTCTTGCTGTAAATAGATCCCTGTGTAACCTTATTCACCAGTCAGGCCTTGATGACTCCTTTTACCAAAATAAACTGAAGGACACTTAACAAGAAGAAACTCACCAATAGCAGTGAACTGAATCACACGTGCAGTACATGGCAAAATATATTGTAATACTAACATGTTAACATATTCAACGGTGCTCAAAGATAGTGAAGTGCAGACTTGACCATCTCCAAGAAAACTATATTATCAGAGCTGCTCCAGTACATTCAGCAGCAATATCTCTCTAACATTTCCTAACATTACCCACCCAAAGCTAGAGGTCATACCAAACAGATATAGCGCAGGTAGAAAAACTCTGAGTGTTGACGTAAGATGTGTTTCACTGATTGGATTCAGCAATTAATTTGTAGTAGGAACAAAATGTTATTTCAGCTTTGAAAGACAATATAGCCTTGGCTGAACAAGCAAGGCCATAAACACAGGCTGAGATGGGTTTTTTGTTACCTTGTTTGGCATGGCATGTGAATGAAACTTCATACAACCTTGTTAAAAGAAACCGTTGTTGAAAAGCACAAGGCCGCACGCTCCATGTGTGTAAATAATTGTAGAGATTCACAGAGATTCACTAAAACTACCGTTGTTTGTATCGTAGCACAGTTGCAAGCATAACTGTGAAAAGTACATTTGTAAATTCAGTTCAGGATCACCTAAATTTAGATTTTTCCAAGTTCTTAGGATTGCTTTATAAAGTTTTTCCAGAGTAGCCTTCCAGAAAAAATGTAAGTAAAGGACAGATGTTCCTGTTAAAATGTTACTGCATTAACTGTGGAAAAATGAGAATACGATTTTATCCATCCATCCATCCATTTTCTTCCATTTATCCAGTTTAGGGTTGTGGGTGATGGAGCCTCTCCCAGTTGTTACACGGTGAGAGTCAGGCGACTTCCTAGACAAGTTGCCTGTCTGTTTCTATAAAATGCAGTCTTGTGAAAAACTAAGAATGATTCAGTAGCTTGTAGAACCACCTTTAGCAGCAATAACTTGAATAACTGAATTTAGTCAGTCAGGTGAAGGCCTGCACATTGACTGGGTCATCGCAGCACCTCTTTTTCAGTCACTCTGTTCTAGATTTGCTGCTGTGCTTGGGATCAAGATCCTGTTGCGTGACCCAGTTTTAGCTGTCAGAACACACATTTGACCCTAAAATAATTGTTATCTATTGTTAGTTCGCGATCAACACAATGATCTGGTGCTCCGAACTGTAAGCATTTAACCTGCTAACTGTTACAGTTAGCAGGTTGTAGAGGCTTGTAGAGTCTGAGATGTAGCTCTTGGGTTTTTTGCAGTTTTTCTGAGCATTACAGGGTCTCACCTGACCTGGGTTGAATTTTCTGGGACGTCCATTCCTGAGACAATTGTGTTAACACACACCTGAAAACCTCTGCTTTAACAGAGGTGGTCGCATTAATGCTGTGCATTTAATTATCAGTGCCTGGCTGCTACTTACCCTCTTGACTGTGGAAGCAGTAATAGTGTGCTTAGGTTTTTACAGCACTGCATAGACACATGACCTTATAATGCTGTTTGTGGTAGATATACATTGTCTTTGTGAAGTGTCAATATGTGTGAGAAACACGTTGTGTGGACATTTAGGTGTTTATCCTCAGATTGATAGAAATGTGCTATTTGCATGATGACACACATTTGCTCTTTTTCCAAAGTCTTTCTAGGAAATAAAGTCTCTGCTATCACAATTTATGTGTGTGTGTGTGTGTGTGTGTCTGTGCGCGTGCATGTGTGTATGTGCTTTTTTCCTGAACAATGGCCAGTGTATTGTCACAGCGTGGTGTATTATTTGTGTGTTTGTGAGTGTGTATGCACTTTGTTGCTATGGTAACACCCTCTGTATTGTATTCCAGTGCAGAAATCTGGGGGTACTCAGTTGAAGCTGGTGATGTCATTTCCCAGCTATGGACAAGCCATGTTCAAGCCCATGAAGTAAGCTGCTAATGGCAAACCTCTACACAGTCATCATAGCTCTCAGTGTGTATAAGACTCCTTTATGGCCTCTTGAAACAAGAACAATAAGTGGAGATGGGAAACATGGATGTCTAAGTCGTCAGACAGCTGTGTTGTTTGAGTGAATAGTAGAAAAAAGGTGTCTCAAACTCCTACTGTCTGTGTGCGCTTGTTCAAATCTAGTGAGTCAATAAATAGACTCTTTCTGAAGTGCATTTTTATCTTTACTGACAGGCAGGAGAGAGATGAAGAAACCAACTACAACCTGTACTATTTCTCCGACTTTGAGCGGCACAATGCAGAAATTGCAGCTTTTCATCTGGATAGGTATCAAGTCAAATTTCTCTTATCCAAAAGGGCACAGCAACACACTGTTACAGAGAAAACCACAAGGGAAACGGTGGACAAAATAGCCACATAAAAAAATGCAAGTTATGTAACACTATTATAGTTTCTTATCTCTTCTCTTCTCAGCCTTTTTTTGGGGGTCTTTTATCTCTGCACTTAATCCTGTCCTCATCTCACACTTTGTTTCACACTCTCTGCAGGATTTTGGGTTACAGGAGAATCCCCCCTGTGGCTGGGAGGCTGGTGGATGTGGTCAAGGAGATCAAAGACGTCACTACTGACCGCAAGCTGGCACGAACCTTTTTTGCCTCCCCTGGTAACACTCCAGTACACCCTTTATTAATTCAGCAGGCTTTAAACGCCCTCATATGTCAACCTATTATAAATTCATTTTATTTTTCATATTTTCACATCACCAAAAACATTTTTCTGTCATTTTTTCCTGTTCACTTGCTTGCTTTTCTCCTTCTCTGTGCACCTCTGGCTCCCCCTAGTGGGAAATGAGTGCTTCTACGGCCAGTGCTCCTACTACTGCTCAACAGAGCACGCTGTGTGTGGCCGCCCCAGGGACCTGGAGGGCTCCTTGGCTGTCATGCTACCAGATCTCTCCCTGGCAAGGCGCAAGACCTGGAGATCTCCGTGGAGACGTTCCTACAGCCGAAGCAAGCTGGCAAAGTTAGTGGACGCCCTGGGCTGTCCAGCCATACAGAAAACAAATGTGCTCAGTGATAAAGGAAAGCTTACACCCTGCACTATATCAGTACAAAGTTATTAATATAGTGTTTACAAAAGTTTTAGCAGTGGCATAAATTTGATACACTTTGCCACCTAATTTGTTTTGTTTCTATGGTTTAGCAAATAGCAAACATAAGCATGTCATAACTCTAACTGTCATAACTGGCAAATAAATCAAAGATATGCAAAGAGTCAGCATTAAAGTGTCGACACTTGTGCTTCATAACTACTGCAGTTCCCCGTGGCAGGCTGGATATTAGCTCGTGAACCAAATCCTGTTTCCTTGGTGATTTCATTCCTGCCTGATCTGTGCACAGCAAAATCTCCAGTGTTAAATTAACACTAGTACTATACTAACACCGAGCAGTGCTGATTTTCTAACACTGGAAAATAACTCAAAATGTTAGAAATATTCCAGTGTTAGAAAATTTAGCACTGCTTGGTGTTAGTCATTGTAAATCTTCAGAACTGACTAGGTTACTTTTAAAAATATAACACTGTCAAAAGTGTTCATTTAACACTCAGATGAGTGGACACATATAGACACTCTCTAGTGTTAATTTAACAGGGGAGATGTTGCTGTGTGCGTGAAGCTGGTGACGGTTCGTTGGCTGATTGCTGACTATTTGCATTCATTTGGTTTATTCGCCAATCAAAGTCGTTGAAAAATACGAGAAGCCCATGAGTAACTATTTGTATTCAGTTTGTAAAATTCACAATACATATCATAGCGTGCTTTTAGCACCTCCTGGCCAACACGTACAACTGCACACTGATCTCTGGACTGCTTCTTTGCCAGCTGCTCTTCATACTCATCTTCCCACCCTCCGGTCCCACCACTACTGTATAAATAAGAGAGGCAAAATCAGAGGCTGTGAAACAGCTGTGCCAGCCAGCCTCTCCTGGCACTGCCCCCTGAAACCTCTGCTCCACCTCTCCCCCTGCAGCTGAGCTACAATCATACCCCATTACTGCAATGTTTACCAAGTGATGCAGGATTTAGTATCCCAACATCTTCTAAACTCCCACCCCATGTAGTCTGCTGTTCTTGTCATACTGTCTCCTGAAACAGAACTGCTAACTTTAAAGTTCCTCGCAAATATCTAACTGCTGTTTAGTCTTATGTATCCTGTAAAAACAGAATAGAAATCCTACATTTAGAAACTACCTGCAGTTCCCAGATAGCTGTCCTCATATTTCCTACACTTGACCCTTCTGTATAAGTAGGCTGTGAACTTAATGTTCATTTCTTTAACAGAAACTCATAAAACTTTGATTAATTACGCTGTACATCATGGGTTGTAGTTAACATGATTTAGTTTTCTGCTGGAGGTGATCATTCAATCCATTTGAATAATGAGCTGTGGCTCATTTGAATGCTAATAAAAAGCTGGATGTTCCTGCTCTATTTTATCTTACAAAGAACGTGGTTTTCAGGTGGGAGACAGAACCCGAGTACTGCTCCACGGTGAAAAAGACACCGCCATACGACAAGGGCACACGACTGGTGGACTTCATAGACATGGTCATACTGGACTTCTTGATGAGTACGTTTTTGTCTGTTGCATTGTCCAGATTGGATTTTTAAAGGATGAATTTCTGTTACAGATGACCCAGCAAACAAGGGAGCCTTCAGGGAATGTTCCCTAAAGGTTCCCTGAGCAGGCAATTTGACATCTAATAGGAGAGGAAAAAAAAAAACTTCTTGCCATGTGGTGGAAAAGTGAAGTCATCAGTAATATTTAAAATACGCTATATTCCACCTGTGATTTTATTTTCCCAAGTATAATAAAAATATCTATTAGAGATTGGGGTTTAGGCCTATTTTCTGAGTATGAAAAGATGCTGTTTATAACATTGATTATATTACATTAAATACAACTTTTATAATACACTTAATAAGCGCTCTGCCACCTAAAAACATCCAAAAAATGTCTGACTTTGTTTCGTGCTGCTACGTTATTATTCCGAAAAGCAGCGAGGTTAAAGGTCACCACGAACACTTTAAACTCGGCGTGCTTGACTTTCTCAATCAGACCCACTAACTCTGCAGACCGGCGTAAGCGTCTGGGCGTTACCGTGGCAACGAGCCTTCGTAGTAACAACATCACAGGTAAGACTCGCCGAAGTATTTGTTAGTTCTTAGTTTAATATTTGGTTTATTAAAAGTAGTTTTTTGAGCTTCGGAGCTAACGCCCGCTGCTTTCTAGTTGTGTAAACGCCGAGCTTCACTGTAAGTCCGTTAAACTTGGGTAAGGACTACTAAAGTATGTGTTAACTTTTTATAACAAGTTTAGCAACTTGCTAGCTTATTTGAGGCTCGTCTCCTTATGCTTATTTAAAAGGATAAAATGTCATTTTCAACTGCACGATTTGACTAAGGCAGCGAAATATATACTGTAGCCAAGCGTCTCTTTGTGTGTTGTTTGTTTGTGTTGGATGTACTTGCACTAGACAGTAATTTTACTCGATTTAAATTTGAGAGACTTCCTCAATTTTATTAGAAAGTCCGACTTTTTAAACGTATTGTAGTGTCGTCTCAATCATTCCCCTGCTATTGTGTGCAGCATTCTTTTTTATTTATTCAATGAAAAGCTTTGAATGAACATCTGTGTGAACGTGGAACTGGTTTAAGAAAGAAGTATAAGTAGTAGTACTTTAAAGCTATTCACTACCTTAAATTGTGTTTGCTGCTTACAATCGGCATACAATTTCATATGCAGTACATCTGTCTACAGTTTTAAAGCTTAGTTAAAAATGCAGGGTTTATATATTGTGCCAGTATAGTTTGTGATTCAGGCTAAATTTACCTATTTGTCCCTCTCCTCAGAAATTCCAGAGTAAGTCCTATTGCATGATTAACACCGGTTTGTGACACAAGAGCTGCTGATGGTATTCCCTGGAGATCAGCATGTTTGATGCCGCCTCACAGGAAAGATCCCGTGATGGATCGTCTCAGAGCCGTGGTAAAGATGTTGCTAGGCCTGGTCACAAGGCGAAGAAAAAGACTCACTCTCCTAAAGTGACTTTACCACCTCTGTGCCCGGAGCCGTTTCGTGTCTTATCAGCTTCTGCAGCCAAGCCCCTGTTCAGTTGTTCCTCTCTCCTCAAAAATGTCCACTCTGATGGACATTTGTCATTGGCAGACTTGCCTCATATTATTGCTAAAGTAGGACCTGGGATAGCCATAGGCAACACAAAATGGAAAGAAGGACCTCAATTAATGGCTTCAACACTAGGGACAGAAATCCCTGTTAGAATTACTCAGTCGACAACAGAGAGGTACATAATAATACTTACAGATAATTAGACTTTGGCTTTTGTGATACTTTTCAATGCAGTATTTGTTGGGTGTAAGTGTCATTCCAGATAGCATTTATGTTAAAGATATAATTTATAGCATCAACAAATAAAATTGTTGTCACACTTCCTGTAAATGAGAGAAACTCCTAAATGAATTTCTTGTGTTTCATTTTTTCAGTATTCAGGAAAAAGGTGAATCAAAAACAGCCAAAACTTGCAAGTATAAAAAGATAGCAACCTTGAAACATGGGAGGGCTACCAAACCAAGTATATCTCCCCTCACTGGTGCAGAAGTTGTTCAAATTTTGGTTCAGAAAAGAGACCTGGGAGAATATGAGATTTATTACCTCAAAACAGTAGATGGGGATGCTTACAGGTAAAGATGAGAAAGATTATTTAACACTTGAGTTGAGTTTCATGGTTTGGTAAATCTTCCCTTGTCAAACCATAAATCCACTGACGCATGTCCTCTTTGTTTTTAGACCCTATGACCTGCGAGTTGTCCATCCCAGTGAAGCTGGTCCTGAGCACTATGTCTTCACCTCTAAAACTGTCCTGCATGTTACCCAGACGGGTATTGGTGGAACTGTCAGTCTGGCAGAGTGGTATAGACAGTATGTGCTGTGGACAGATTTGCAGAAAATTGCATTTTTCAGGGACTTTAGACTGCAGAAAGCTTTTTTCTGGTAATAAATGTTAATGTTATACCTTTTGCATAACTCAGTGTATAAACTATTTCCTTTTTTCTTTACATTTATTGTTTCCTTTGAATTGTATGTTTTTTTTCCCAGGTGGCATCAAAACATGCGCAAGAGAATTTTTCAGCGCCGGAGAAAGAATCTGGAGGACATGCTGCTCATAGCTGTACCTCAGTTCAGGAATGCCCTGCATCTATTAAAAGAGTGAGTTAAAGCCAGCAACAGTCTAAAGTTTTCAACTTTGAGACAGGTTCAGATTTTCAACAATAAAATATCTTTGACAGAGTAATTGAAGAACTAAAAGAGACACACTGGATGCCTCTGGATGTCTGTGAATGCCACACATTGACGGAATTTAAGAACATACTGATAAGCAAGAATCAGGAGTGTCTGCAGATATTGGAGAAGTTATCACAGTATCACACTCTCACCCTAAATATGGTACTACGCCACAATCAACTTTTATGGTTTCATCATAAGAGACAACAAAGCCTTTTTTTTAATCAAATGATCTCTAAAGACAATTTAATATCCTCAGGTGAAAGAAGACAGCTATAAGAAACACCAGGAGCTGCAGCTACACTTAAAACTTGCTAACGATCCAAAGAGCTTCCAACAACCCATACATTTGCTCATGGCTCATCAGCGCAAGCTGAAGAAAGAGTTGGCCCAGTCTGAAAGCACCTTGAAGAAATTGGGAAATTTTGCAGCTCTTGTGCATCAGATGATTGTGCAGAGTCTCGTGACAGTCATACTAGAAGATGCTATTTCATTTCTCGATCTTTTAAAGGTTAAAAATGAACTCTTATTAACTGTTTGTGGTTGGAAAAAATGTTGATTTTAGCTGTACAAGTCTTTATTTTTCTCTTTCACCCAATATTTTTATTGTTTACTGTTCTCAAACAATAACCAGAAGAATCACTGATATAAACCTACAATAACTGTGGAGCACCACTGCTGCATGAAGTAATAGATGATGTGTTAGATGAAGTAAAATGACAATGAAGTTATATTTAATGAAATTAACTTTATGTATATTGTCATTCGTTAGAGCAAGGAACTGCCAAAGCGCTCTCTCTTCCACACCGAGCTGCGTTTCAGTGCTGATAATCAGCTGACGGTGGAGCCCCCAATACATCTGTTCAAAGAAGCAGTGAGCCAAGCACTTCTCACTGTAGGTGACTCTATTATTCAGGTAATTTACACGTTTCAGCAGATGCAAACACAGGAGCAGTTTAATTTCTGCAAGGCAATCATCATGTACAGAGGGGAAATAATTATTGGATGCTCTGCTGAATTTGTAAGTTGGGTCACTTCCAAAGAAATGAACAGTTTCTAATTTTTATGGTTGTTTCATTTTAATGGAGAGAGACAGAATATTAATACAAAATCGAGACAAAAAACATTACAGAAAAGTTATAAATTGATTTGCATGTCACTGAATAAAATAAACATTCGATCCTCACGTAAAACGCAACTTAGTACTTGGTGAAGAAGAACAGCGATAACACGTTTCTTCTACTTGGTCACCAGGAGGGCTTTTGGCCCATTCCTCATTTTAGAAACTCTTTAAATCCTCTAGGTTTTTAAACCTGCTTGGTAACTCAAATATTCAGCTCCTCCAACAGATTTTCTACAAAATTGGGTCTGGAGACTGGCAAGGCCCCTCCATCATCTTAATGTACTTTTTGCTAGCCACTTCAGTGTTGCCTTGGTGGTATGTTTTCGAGTCATTGTTATGTTGAAATGACCCATCTTCAGTGTTTTGACTGTAGAAAAGAGGTTCTCAATCAAGATCTTACAGTACATAGCCCAATCCGTTCTATGCAATGAACCGTTGTGGTAGGGAAGTTGGATTTGTCATAACTAATGGACTGATTAGATTCAAGATGCAGACTCGGAGGAATTAAAGTGAGACAACAACAGAATGTGACAACAGAAGGATTTCCAGTTACTGATTCCTAAGCTCTGGTTCAGACAAGTCCGCAGAATATTTCTCCACAGGAATTCTGTCTCTCGCAGTAACTCACTCTGAAATTACGCAGAGAAGAACGAGCAGGTGAGCCAACTTCTCTGTTTCCAGTCTAATGATCAGGCGACAAATGAAGGCTGCTGATCAATACTGATCAGACGATTACCAACATGGGAATTAATCAACTCAGTTGCGCTGACCTGAAGGGCAGGCAGCAGGGGAGAATCTTGCCACTGAAATACAAGGTGTGGTTAGTCATTCACACAGACACACACATGCACTCACACACAGAGAAAGGAGAGATAGAAATTGCAGAGAGGAGCAAGACGAAATGAATGAGCCAGCACAGGAGGACTGGAGGACCATGACAGGAATGTAAGTGGTGTGCTTTGATTGATTGGTTGTAATCTTTGTGCCATGAGGGCTGCGTTTTAAGGCAGAAAATAGTTATTTAGCTCAATAACATACAGATTACTTTAACATTTATAGAATTTGTTTTTTTCTGGATTTTTTTGAGGTTGATATTCTGTCTCTCTCCATTAAAATAAAACTACCATAAAAATTACATACTGTTCATTTCTTTGTGAATAAGCAAACTTCAATGTCAGCAGGGGGTCAAATAATTGTTTCTCTCACTCTATGTTCTGTGAATAAGCCTGATTTAAATTTGGCCTTTGAGACTGTCTGCTTGTGTTTACTTCACATCAAACAATTATGCATAGTATAATCACATCAGTGTTTTCTTTATGTTTAGTCAAGCAGCAGCCATGAGTTTGTCTCACATCAGCTTTCATTACTTGTAGAAATGTGATGACTGCGGGTTTTTCCTAGAGGTCAGCAAAGATGTGTTAATCTCTGCTCAGGATTTAGACCATGACTTCAGCTGTATTAACCCTTCTGTAAATACAGGTATGACCTTTTGTATTGGAGTGTTACGGCTCCTGTTTCCTGTATATGAGCTCCTTCTGATATAAACCCTCAGTACTGATGTGAAAGTGTGCCTGGGCCTGGTCTAAATGTGTCACAGATTTTTTTTTCTTTTTTTCATTCCCAGTGGACAAAAACACTGATGGGAACACTAGTCAGTTTCTGAGAGACATGTCAGCTTGCTGGCAGACATTGCCTAAAGTTGCTTTTCCAGTGTTGCAAGGCAACATGGTGCATGGCTGCTACTCTCCTCTCTCCAAAAGCCAGCTAGAGTGGCACATCAGCATCAATGACATCACAAAAGAAGTTGAGAAGGAGCAGTCTGAGATCATGCAGGCAAGACTGTCACTTTCAAGTCCATTAATAGCCGTATTAAATGCATTTAATTAAATTAAATGCATTAATCAAACAATCAGATTTATACAGGTGTTTTGTTGTTCTCTGGACAGGAAGCCGAACTAGAGATCCAACAGCTGTATGAGAGCTACGCATGGATGGTGCAGATCCATTTGTTTATTTGTCAGTGGAGTCGAGCCTCATTGGAATCCATGAGGGGTCGGCCTGCGTCAGTGTACGAGGAGAACATTAGGAAGGTGCGCAACTGGGCTGAAAGAATCAGTGCAGCTGACTCGTCATTTTCTTCCTCCAATCAGCTGTTCGTCATCCACTGCACCCACACAAAGGAAGCTCTAGGTATGTCTTTATCGAATGAAATGGAAATTGTATCTTGAGTATAGCTTGAAGATTCAAATACTTTCATATACAAGGACCTTTCTTTGGTCAATTCAGCATAGCTTCAAGAAGGAGGAACTAATTGTTCAGTGACTTTTTAAAATCGTGAAGTGCTTTAATGTCCTGGCCCTTGGTAGATAAATTCATTACTTACACTTTGTTCTTCATGATAAATGCCCTCCTCGTCTCTCCCTGTGTTTCTCCAGGGCAACGGCTGAGGTTCATCGAAGAGGAAGTGCAAGAGCAACTAGTTGAGCAGATAAGGAAGGAGTCAGAGAGCCTCATATCATATTTGGAGGGAGCTACTGCTGAACTCAAGACAGCACCTCAAGACTTGCGTGACTTCTCAAAATATGCTCTTAGGGTACAGAAACTTTTTAAAAATTACTTATTTGCAAAAAAGTGTAGAATGTGATAAAATATAGGAAAAACAGATAGATAGTATTTTAAGGGAGGAGAAAAAAAAGTCCTCGGTAAAGACTTTAGGCTACTTTTTTGTGATGTACCCAAAGAAGGAGGGTGGTCAGAACATTCACATCCTCTGGAGGCACCTCTTGTCTTGTCTCTTGACTTCAGCTAAATTATTTACATCAAAGACTGCTTTGTCAGGGTAAATGTGTTCTGAATTTAGATTCCTTTATCCAGGTGATGCTTACTGCATTAAGATGTACATGCTGTTGTTTGAAGACACAGTAGTGAAGAACCCTAGTCTCTCTCTCTCTCTCTCTCTCTCTCTCTATCTATCTATCTATCTATCTATCTATCTGTCTGTCTATCTATATGTGTGTGTATGTATGTAGTTAAATTCTAAGCAATCTAAGCAAAATTATAAATCAAAATTTTTCATTTGACAGGTGAGGGAATTTGTGAAGGTCTTGCCTGACAAACAGAAACATCTGGAGTACATTCAGTCTCTTCAAAACACGATTTGCATGAACTATAGGAATATGACAGAGGCGGAGCTGAATGTGGAAGAAAAGGTCTGAAAGCAAATGCAAAGAAATGGCAAATACGCTATAAATAACCACAATATTAAGCGTATCATGGCTTTACATGGGATGTGAGTGTGCTCAGGTAACGCCTCGTGCTTCTGTTTGTGTTTTATATTTAGATGCTGAACTTGTGGAATTGCTTTATTCCCCTGTTGAAGGAAGCAGATGACCTTGTTTGCCACCATCATCCTTCAATGGCTAAAGCACTGGACATGATGTTCTCATTTCTGTTCTGTGACCTTAAAAATATCGTCTCTGACTCTACATCTGGACCCTTCCTTGATCCTGGCCAAAATGCCAAAGAGATGATGTCCAAACTGAACTACATGTGCATGCATGTAAACACTCTCAGTGCAAAGCTGGACCTGCTTAGTAGGAGCAGTCAACAGATGGGAGGTGAGATGATGCTGTATTTTGAATATTTGAAGGATTGAAAGGTTTGGTTTGGTAAAGATTAAACAAACAGGTGCTTACAAAAAGCACGTTTATTCTCTCTATTCTGCTTCCTATTAGAACATACAATAGATCTCACCGTATTGACCACAGATGTTCAGAAGGTCATAGCCCGCAAAGACTTGTGGGAACTGATAGCAGTCTATACTACATGGCTGGAAGAATGGAAGCCAATGGTTTTTAGTGAGGTAACATGAAATCAACCCTTTTCTCTGTTAAACATATTCAGAGTCAAGAACCGCCTCTCATGTTAATGAGATGACATATTTATTTCTTTGGACAAAAAAATTGCAATGGGGTATGTCAATCACAGGTTACCCCATGATACAGTCATGTAAGGCTATGCTAAATGTACATAATGGTTAAAATCATTTTTGATGCTTCTGTACTGGTTAATCCACCAGTATGTGCAAGCCCATTAATCAAAATGATACTTTTACTGCTAAAATATAATTAATGTTATATGTGAATTTTTTAATCTGCTGTTTTACAAAAAAACTGTAAAAAATAGTAAATCAAATTATTATTTTTGATCAAGACGCCAAATTACGCTTATTTGCTAGCATTCCTGAACAGAAGAATTAGTGGTTGAATTTTATGCTTGATTAATTTCTTAATTAATTAAAAAATTCCAGTGTGGTGCCACATTTCTAAAAGACATGTTTTTCTGTTTTTATAATAGGTCATTAAATAAAGCATTGTACTTATATAAATTATATCTACTGATATTTAAACTGTATAGATGTATAAATAATGTTTTGTTATTATAGCAAACCCTGAGGTATAAATATTGCCAACAGACAAATAACACATGCATTTTTCTGTCAGGTTGTGGTCTCTGAAGCCCAGGATAAAATTACAGAGTGGAAGGAGCAGGCTCAATCTTTAACAACCACCATACCTGCCAGTGATGCAGTGCTGCAGGAGATTTTAGGATCTCTGGAAAACATAAGCCATCAGGTTTTAGTCCTGGCCAAGCTACAGAGCCCCACACTGAAAGGAAAACACTGGAGAGCCATTTTAGAAGGTCAGAGAGTGTGCCTATGCTATAGCACTTCCATACTTCTGAAATCACAGTAAATGTAATAGAACTGAAATATATGTTCTCTTGTGCAGACCTGGGCCTAAAATATAAATCAGAGAAGAATGTGACTGTTGCTGATCTCATGTCTCAACAACTTGAAAGTCATCAGAATCTGATTGACAAGGTAGAACACGAGAGAGGTTTTAACTAGAGCAGCTTTGGCAGTTCTGCTAAAGGGAAATAACAGGCAAACAGTCTGCTGAAATAGTTGCTTTTGAAAACACGCAATACGAATCTGACATAAGACGCTGTGTTTTTATTTTGTCAGATTTGCAGATGTGCACAAAGGGAGTGTGACATGAAGCAAACTTTCCAAAAGCTTTGTCACAGATGGGAAGGCAAACTCTTTCAGTTGGATGTATTTGCTCCCCTTTGCGTGGAAACACGGTGCAAACACACTGGGAAGACCACAGAAGGCGCCCTTCTCAATGTGCCAACTGACAGGAAACACCCCAGTGATCCTAGATTTACTATAGGTGAGGCTCAAGTCACTGTAAGCATCATTTTTGAATTACCTTCTAGCTGCCCTGCTTGGAGGAAATGTGTATTTGGTATATTCAGCTTACATGTTGCTTACATTTGCTTTGTGTTTCCTCACACAGATCTGGGAGTACACTTTGCTGAGATTGAGACCAGTTTGATGATGCTGTCCACAATGTTAAAGTCCCCATACAGTGTTGAGTTCAGGCTGCCGCTGGAGGACTGGATTCAAACACTACAAGAACTTGGTAAAGCGGCAACTAATTTTATCTTTAAAAATTGAAAGACTAAGAGAGAATTTATCTTAATGTCCATAAAAAGTTCAAACAGACTTGTAAGAATTATTTTCCCTTCAAATATTTGTAGAGAAGCTGCTTGCTTTACTTGAAAGATATCAGCAAATGTGGGCCTTCTTAACCAACGTGCTTGGTGGGACATTTTTCCGTACTCAAAGAATGGACCTGGTAGGTTCTTGTGCCTTAAACTGTCATGAATGACAGTTGATGAAGTCAGTGTGTTTGATTAATGATGTTTTTTTTAAATCTTTTTTTTAATCTTTTTTTATAGCTGAAGCATTTTCAACCAGTTGATGAGACATTCGAGGAAATGATGGCCTCCATATCAAACGAACCCCGTGTGTTGAACTTAGTTTCCACTGAAACAAATGACAGATTTCGTGGTGATAGCCTTTGCCAGGTTCTTCTTAATGGTTTGTCTGCAATGGAAGTAATTTCAAAACAAATGTCAGATCTTCTTGATGACCTCTGTGAAGAGTGTCCCAGATTCTGGTTTTTGAGTGAAAGGGAAGTGATGCAGATACTCTCTTTGGACCCAACACCTTTTGAATTTCAACCCTTTGTTCAAAAAAGCTTTAAAGGGGTTCATTTGCTTGAAGTTGACTGTGAAATACAAAGAGATGGTGATTCTATATCTGAGTGCCAAAGGCAGATGAAGGTGCTGGGTATTTTTGGCAGCTTCCAAGAACACGTTGCCTTTCAGTCTCCTTTAGAACCAAATGCAGACGCTTTGAAGTGGTTTTGTAACTTTGACAAAAAATTAAAGTTGACCATGGTACAGCTTCTGACACAGTGTGCTGTTGTGAGAAAACAGCTCGAACCATCCAGTCAAAATTTAGCAAGTGACACAAAAGCTAGAGACAACCAGCTCCCCAGTGCGGTAGCTGTGCTGGGCCTGCTTTCTGAATATCCTCTTGAGTGTCTTCTGGTGGTGGAGAAGGCAATGTGGTGCAGTGTTGTTCTACAAGCTTTCCAAGAATCGAGCTCAGTGAAGTTCAGCACCATAAAGGCACATATCGCCGCAAAGCTGAAAGACCTTAGCCATTATATAAGAGACGGAGTCACAGGATCTAAAACTGGAACTCAAGTTTCCAAGTACACAATGATGTGTCTGCGAGCTTTACTGCAGCTTACAATGAATCATGCAGAGCAACTACATCGACTCATGGATGTTCCGTGTGCGCGGGAGTCATCTTTTGAATGGCTGAGTTGTATGAAATATTATATTAACTCAGAGGAGAATAATGATCCAACATGTTTTGTGGATATTTTGGGCCATCAAGTCCAGTACAGCTTTGAATACTCTGGCCCAGGAGAGTGGGAGATGGTGCATACACCTTGCACAGACCGGGCAATACTAGGGATTCTTATTGCTCTGACAACCTACAGATGTTGTTCTGTGGGTGGCCCTTCCATGTCTGGAAAGAAAAATACTGTGATCCAGTTAGGAAAAGCGCTGGGGCGACAGGTTGTCCTAAAACAGTGTTATCCAAGCATGATGCCTCGTGTTATTCAGCGGATGTTGGTTGGGGCCCTTCAGGCAGGGGCATGGCTTGTGTTGAACTCTGTGGACTTGCTAACACACAGTGATCTGTCGATACTAGGACAGCATCTAGTTGACATACACCAGTCCTTCAACATGTTAAGAAGAGATAAAAAGGAGAGGCTAAATTGTGAGACAGAGATGAAAATTTCTGATGGGGTCGCGGGATTCACAAATGCTGCTGAGTCAGAATGTCACATGACACTTGCAGGAAAACACATTTCTGCCAGCCTCAGCTATGGATGTGTTGCCATCTCATCAAAAGAAAATATATCTAGAGTTCCTGAAAGTCTGCGATTTGCTACAAGATCAGTTGCATTAACACGTCCAGATTACAGAATAATTGCAGAAGTAATGCTAACTTCCATTGGTTTTTCAGACGCCATGTCGTTAAGTCAACGTCTGGTGTCCCTCATTAGCCTGGCTCAAGAGTCCCATTGTCTACCTGATCTTTTCTCTGACAATGACAGCTGCTTTCTTGTTATCCTGCAAAAGATCATCTCAGCTTCTGAAAGACATTTGCAGCAGGTTGTAAGGGGACGAGAAAATTCAAAGTCCAAAGATTCACTCGACACTGATCTTATGTCGTCACAAAATGAGCCTATCAAACCTTTTGAGGAGGACGGAAGGAAAACTGAAAAGCCTCCAAAGTCACACCGTTGTTATTTGATGGTTGTACAAAGTTTAATGGAAGAGGAAGCGATTGTCAGAGCCATTCTTTCTGTACTGCTGCCCGAGAAGAAGGCCATCTCACAGTTCTACATGCTTTTCAAAGACGTTTTTCCTATAGCATGCCAGTTTCCGCTTGTCCAACAATTTATTGAAGAAGCTGAAAAGAACCAACTTGAAGATGCACTTAGAGAAGAAATACAACAAAAACACTTCTGTTGTGACACAGACATCATTTGCAATGCTCTTACACTCTACCAGACCATGAAATTGTCTCAGGCAGTTTTGCTTATAGGGCCCCCCGGGAGCGGAAAGAGCACCTGTTACACTGCTCTGACTGGAGCACTGAATAGCCTGGCTACTAAGACAGTGGAGTTGGTTTTTGACAAGGACAATACGATTGATGCAGGCTCTCCCCAGGCAGATCAAAAGATATCTCTTTCAAACTGGAGCTTTGTTGAAACTTTAGTCTTATTTCCTAACGCTATGTCCCATGATGAGATATTTGGCTGCTTCTGTGAAAAGAGAGGATGGATAGATGGAGCTCTGGCAAAGGTGCTGCGAGATGCAGGAAGGCGTGAGCATGCAAGCTTTAAACTCTGTAACAATGAGAAGAAAACTGATGAGACAGTAGTAGTGAAGTGGCTGGTAATGGATGGGGAGCCTGTGGGGCAGCCCGGCTGGTTAGATTACCTAACCACACTGTGCAGTTCTCAGGATGCCTTTCTGGGTCTGTCGTCAGGTGAGACATTGTTGTCTCAGTCAAAACTAAAGCTGCTTATGGAAGTCACTGACCTATGCAATGCAAGCCCCTCTGCAGTGACCCGCTGCAGCCTTGTTTATGTCACAGGAGATGATCTGTGGAAGTCTGTGTGGAAGAGTGAAATAGATGCTCTCTCCTTTAAATACAAACTAGATCACAGAATTGTGAAAATGTGGAATCACTTGGCTGAAGATCTTTTCTCTAGCACCCTTCATTTGCTTGGGCAAAGGAGTTTAACCTCTGCAATCCACACTGAAAGAAAATCTTGCAAAGCCCCCACACACGGACTGCAAGAAGTCATGTCATTTGTCAGGATCCTGCATGCCCTCCTACAACATTTTGGAAAGGAAGTAGAAAAACCTGAGTCAGTGGCACATATCGACACAACAGGTAAAATAACTTGTAACAAATGTAAAACCCCGTAAGCATGGCATAATTATGTTACCCTTACAAAAACGTCATGTCCTTCCCCTCTACCAGATATTCCTCCAGCAGCCACAGGTGCCCAAAGTAAGCAGGAGCAGCTCAGCAGAAACATTTTTCTCCTGGCTTATATCTGGGGATTTGGTGGTCGCCTCCATTCTCGGTAAGATTTTTTTTTATTAAACTTTTTTACTTGGTCACACATTATATATTTACACATACTGAGTTCTACTACCGCCTGTCGATATTTCTCTCTGTAACCAGTGTTCTTCATATATTTCTGTTTTTATTTAGCCACTGGCCACAGTTTGATTTATTAGCCCGCCAAGTGCTCCTAACTTGCAGATACAAAATTGTGGTCCCTGATGAAGTCAGTGTGTATGAACACTTCTTTAGTATCGACACTAAGATGTGCCCCACGAATACGCTGTCGACAGGCTCTGTCATTCCAATGGTTTGTACTTAACATTGCACCTACTATACTTAGAATACATACAGTATTTGTCGCTGTTTCTGAATATTTACAGGTGTCTCAAATGTTTTTCATAGTACAGGAAATACACATATCTCCTGAACCTCATGCTGGAGGCAAAGCAGCCAGTTTTGGTTTCTGGAGAGCCTGGCTCTGGAAAAACCACACTGTGCCAAACTGTGCTGACTTTTGACAAGCCACACATTAACCTACCAGCCAGTCCACTTCTGAGCTCCAGAGACTTGCACACTATACTGAAAAGCATCAGATGCCAGAAGAACTGTAAAGAGACTACTGGCTTCATGGCAAACCAGCTACGCTTGTTTTTGTTTGTTGATGATTTACATGAAGCCCCCTGTGGTGAGTAACACAATTTATAACAGAATTTATGTGATTCAGTTTGAACCAGATTTAGTACAGTGTGAATCTTTATGTTGTCATTATGCCTGTCATTTTTGTTCATAGACGTCTTTGGAAGGTCTGCAATGGCTCTAGAGACACTAAGACAGAGTATTTCAAAAGGAGAGATTCTAACATTTGACACCTACAGCTCCGAGTTGTTAGAGTCGGGAACTATCAGCTACCTGGCTGCATGCTGTATTTCTGGATTGGATCATTCCCACAGCGGTGTTATATCCCCACGGCTCTCACGCCTGTTTTCTATCTTTGTGCTTGATGGCGTATCCCCAGACATTTTAATGTCTATCTATTCTCCCTGGCTAAAAATCTGGCTCAGTGAAATGCCACTTAATAGGCACATTGGTGAGGATATGTCATCTTCCATTGTCAGTGCTACTAATGAGCTGTATCATGCAGTAAGTGACAGATTTCAGCCCTCTGTGCAGAGGCCTCATTTCATATTTTCCCATCGTGATCTTCAGAAGGTGTTTCAGGGGATGTACCTATGGAGGTCTGTAATCTCAAACAAGGAGACCAAGGAGGTTTCACAACCAGGCTTTCCTCCAGCATCGGTTCTCAACATAGTACAGGTGTGGATGCACGAGTGCATGCGTACTTTCAGTGACAGGTTGTGCTCAGAGGATGATAGGAAAACTGTTGTGTCACTCATAGCCAAGACAGCAGCAACACACTATGGAATGAAACTGGCTAATGAAATTGATGGGGACAGTCAGCCAGCAGGTGAAAATACAGACCCTGTAGATCTGCCTAAAGATCTAAACCAGCAAAGCCAATTGCACAGCACATTAACTAAGCCTGAAAACATCCTTCAGCAACCACAGATTCTTCAGTATTTGGAAGACACGATGGCACAACTTGCGTTTGGTCCTGATCTCTCTGAGGCCCTAAAGTCGATAAAACAGCAACAATATTTTAAATTTAGCCCTTCTTATCAGGAGCAAGACCTTGATACGCTAGTGCAACAGCTGTGTGTACTTACGGACGGAAAAGAAGAAGGTGAAGGACCTGACTGCAGCATCACAACCAAATACATTTTACACAGACAGAGGGTGAGTCAGTTGTTACACATTATCAGGGCTTTGCTGCTACCTCGAGGTCATGGAGTGCTGATTGGCTCAGATAGGGGCACAGGCCGCAAAACCACTGTCTGTTTAGCTGGCCACCTTACAGGCTATGAGTTATTGGAGATACATGCTGGTAATCAAAATAATCTTCATGAAATCCTGAAAGAAGCTGGGAATAAGACTAGGTCGGATGGAATCAGTGTCATCATACTGGTCCATGAGGAAATCAGCCAGTCTGTCAGAGAAGAATTACTGGTACTGATGGCTCATGGTGCCTGTCCAGCACTCTTCACTGACGAAGAGCTGAGGGACCTTGTTTCCAGAATGACTGCAGCAAAATACTCACGAAGATATCTTATGGACAACTGGATGTTTGAGAAGTAAGAGGAAAAAGTAGCTGATCTAATGCTCATCATGTTAAGAGATAGATTATCACCACATAACTCTCCCAAAACAGACCTAAATACATTTGGTATAGTCAGTGTCAATTTAAACGTACTTAAATACAGTATGTAAAGTGATGGTATATGTTTATGTAACATTCAGTTATACTGTAGATTTGGAAAAAACATTTATAAGAAGGGGATATATTGGAAAAAATATTTTGCAGTCAGTTTTAAAGCCAATGTGTGAAAACATTTAAACCAGATATACTGTTTTTCTTTTTTAACAAAGGCGTTTGAGTCAAGTCCACAGAAATATCCACATATTCCTGCTAATGCCATACAGCATGTCAGAAAGCACTGACATACCTTCCAAAAATGAAGCACAAAGCTGGGTTGTAAGTATTTTTATTAAAACCTATGCATTTATTTCATACCAAAAAAACAACTCAAATACTAAACTACTTTTGAAAGTTTGCAGTGTGGCCAAAAGAGCTAACAACTTTACAAATTGGCTCAGGGTTTATTCCTAATTTAATTTGCACATTATTTGTTGTACAGGGACAAATGGCCAAGGCCCTCAGGCACAGCTGTTGTGTTGAGGTGTACCAGCCGTGGTCTCACCAGTCTTTGGTGGAAGTTGCTGTTCAGTGCCTCAAAACAAGCCCTTGTAAAAGTGAGACACAACATCAGGATTAATTTAAACCCCTTGTTTTTTGTTTTTCTCTCGACTGTAGCGAGACATTACCTTTGTCCTTTTCTTTTTATTAAGTGGTTCGAGGAAGCTCAGAGGCCAGCCTGTCTGTGGCTATGGCAGGGATCCATCTGTCTGCATTCCAGTATGCTTCTGTCCTTCTAAGAAATCAGCCTTTCAGTCCTCGGACTTATATGGAATTCATTGCCCACTTTGGTTACCTCTGCAGCCTCCTGCACAAGCGGTGCCAGGACAAAGCCAACAGGTACCTCTGAGACCAGGAGGTTTCCCTCTTTTCCTTCCTTTATCTCCATTGTTTGATATCCTGCAGCACATATAACAACACATTTGTGAAAATATTTCTGTGAGCACCTTTTTTCCTGTTAAAGCCAAATTATAGTTGGTACAAAAAGCACAAATTTATAGCACAACTGTACCACAGACTACATCCTCTACAAAATGTCACACAGCTACATTAATCACAGTAACCAAAACCAGCAGGCTAACATCCTATTATGTTTTAAACAGAAATGACCATGTTTGTCCACAATAATATTTATATATATATATATATATTTTTTTTTTTAGAATTGCTGCTGCTGTGTCTCGTTTGGATGCAGTGAACAACATATCCATGCAGCGTAAAGAGCACTTAATAAGTGTGCAGAGGATGGTTTCTGAAACAGACCAGGTAAAGTGGAGAACTTTAGCATGTACTGTTTTAGTTGTTGGTCTGCCTGTCTACTACCCAAGGTTATTCACATTGAAAAGTTATTTAAAAGATATGTGTGTTCATCACACTTCAAATGCTTATGTAGAACATACTACACATCAGGGAAAAATGTAGTTTTAAAGAACACGTTATGCTAAAGTAGCCTCAGCTAATATTTCAGTTTAAATAAGCAGCATTCGGTTTATAGCACGTCTGCAGCAAAAAATGATTTGTTTAACTACATACACGCCACGCCTCCCTCCTCTCTGTCCTGCAGCGTGAGAAAGAGCTCCTTCAAGCAGTAGAAGATCATAAGAAACTGTTTGAGGAAGCCTGTGAGAAGTGCGCTGCAGAGGACCAGCAACTGTGTTACCTGGAAGAGCAGATTAATCAGGCTCAAAAACAGGTCAACTTGTTTTCTTTTTGTTACAATAAGTAGCTCTAAATCCTTGAAATAACTGAAAGCATTTCTTCGCCCATTATAAAATACTTTTTTATTCATTCGAGCTAGTTTGACAGAAAAAACTGGGAACATTTAATAGTATTGTTACACAAAAATGAGCTTTAGGTTCACATGTAATTTTTTTCCCCAGATAAAACCTGCATTCTTGTCAGGCCTTCAGATTCTTAAGTGTTTGCATCCATCGGATGTAGAGGAGGTGCGCCACTACAGAGACCCACCTGTGGGAGTTGTGCAAGTCATGGATGCTATTTGTTTGCTGTTTAGTCATCCACCGGGCTGGGAAAGTGCTAAACAACTTCTTTCCCAAGCAGACTTTTTCCAGGTGGGAAAAAAAATGTCTTGCAGCAAATTTGTTACAGATTTCATTGATTGCAGTGGTCAGTAAATTAAATAGAGTATCATAAGTGGATAAAGATAAAACTGAAGTTGTGCCATCATTTATCAGTTTGTGTAGTTATGTTCCAGTTTCTTTGTCAATGTAGCTTTGAGGCTTTAATCTTACTGTCTTACTAACGTCTCCTTGTGCAGGAACTGGAATATTTTGACCGCTACAACCTGACAAATGAACAGCTGCAACAGCTTGGGCAGATAGTTCACAGTCCCCAGTTTGTGCCTGAGGCTGTGCGAGAGGTCAGTAAGGCCTGCGAATCCCTCTGTCGATGGGTCCAGGCTGTGTATGAGTACTGCTGTGTTCAGCAGCGAGTGTTCCTAAAGCAGCAGTTGGAGGTTCAGGCTGCAGAGACGAGAAGTCGGTTGAATCGAGCCGAGCAGCGCAAGCAGGAGGTATACAGCTCACTGGAGGCCACTGAGCTTCATCTGCAGTGTGTTCAAAATGACCTAATGGAACAACTGATGCTGCTACACAAAGCTGAAAGTGCAGAGCAAGAAGCTTCTGCATGTGCTGGGCAGAGTGAGACATATGGCAAAGTTTGGAGGGCTGTTGCTCAGGTAATTCACAAACATTGTACATCACTTTTAACATATCACATTTAACATACTTACTTTTGAATGTTTCTTTATTGAAAATTATTTTTTCTCTGTTTTCTGCCCAGGATACAGAGGTACGTAATCAAAATGTGCCAGGAGACGCCCTCCTCTTGGCTGCAACCGTCTCGTATTTAGGCCCTTTTGGACCTGATACACGCACAGAACTGCTGCGCAAGTGGCAGACTCTGTGCCAGACAGGAAGCATCGACATAAACCCCAACGACCCCAGAACCTCTCTGTTTACACAGTTAGACACTGTACCTGGTTCCTTATCTCCTGGTTTTCCCATCCCTGTAACTGAGAGATTGCAGTTGCCTTTGGGTCAGGCATTAGGGATGAATGAGTGGCAAACTGAAGACACTCTCTCTGCCAGGCTGGTGGTTAAGCTGTTGCTGTGTGGATACAGAAGTACCTACATCCAGCATTGGCCTCTACTAGTAGACAGCCAGCAACATCTGGAGATGAATTTTCCAAATAGTCTCATCCCAGGTATGTGCCTACATTTTCAAAATGATTAATTACACATGTAGCATTTACTTGGACCAGCCACAACATGAAACCATTAAAACCAACTATTATTTTGTAGGTTCCCCTTTGTCAGTTAAAACAGGACTGATTCATGTAGGCATGAACACCACAAAACCTCTGAAGTTGTGCTGTGCTATTATCCGTTAGCTTCTTTGCAGAAGACCATTAGATTGTGTAACGTGTGAGATATGACCTCCATGAATTGCACTTGCTGTTCTAACAAATCCCACAGATGTTTAATCAGATTGGATGAGTCAAGACCTTGAACACTTTTGGGACATTCATCAAAGTTGAAGTTGTTGAAGTGTAGCATTTTGTATGTGTACGCTGAAAGAGGCAATAGGAAAGACTGTCGCCATGAAAGGGTGTACATGGTGTAAACAGTGTTTATGTAGGTAGAATGTGCAAAAGTAGTATCTGCATGAATGCAATATCAGCTCTTCCAGCACTGCACAGAGAAGGCAGAGACTCTACTGGCCTGCTACCTTCTTTTATTTCAATATGCTGCCATCTCATCCACAGATGGTAAATGGTATTCATCAGACCAGCCCTTCTGCTCATGTTCTATTGTTTAGTTCCAACAATCATGTTTAGTGTAGATGCTTGTCTACAAGGATCAACATGGATACATTGATATGAAATAGCAAACAGGAAGTTGTGTGTAGAGTGAACATCCCACAAGACTTGCTTTTCTGGAGACTTTTATCTAGCCATCACAGTTTGTTTGTTACAATGTAACACATGCATGTTTTTATACTTCTGACACATCAGTTTTAAGAATTGACTGTTTACTTTCTGCCTAATATGCACCCTTCATAGGTGACACAAGATAAGCAAAGTTACTCACTTCACCTGTTAGTGGTTTGATTGCTGTGGCTGATTTTTTTATCCACTGCATGCTTGTTACCCTTTTTATTTCTATACAAAGACCGTTTTTATGATTTTTAAATCACACAACTCCATGTAAGACTGAATTGTATTGGACCAGTGTATGATAAATATCTACTCAACAGGAAAGAAAAAAAAACTTGAGGAAGAAATAGATTTTGGGATGGTAATTTGTGGAGATGACGTGGAACTGGTGCACAAGCTGGACCAGGCTGCTGAGAGAGGTGACATAAGAAAAATACAAGTAAAGGTTGATAGTCTGTTTTTTTCACCATAATAATCATTTTTAATCTTTTGTTTTGTAGGTTTGAGAGTACTGGTTACTCATGTGGAGCGTGCAATCCCCAATCTTCAGTTCCTGGCCAAGTTGTCACGTCCTGCTGGATGTTACTTTCCAGGATTAAATCAACCTATTCAGATGGTCCATCCTGAGTTTTGCCTCTTCCTCAGCACATGTCTGCCGATTAGACTACTTAACAGTGGTTAGTTTGATTAGTGGCGACAATTTAACTTTGCACCAGATTTCATTCCTGATTTTATTTGTAGAGCAAGTAAAATAAATGACATTTGTCTTGGTTAACACCAAATGTTAATGTAGAGACTAGGTAAACTAGATCCTCTTCTGGAAATTCTCTGGAAAACGTTTAGTTAGTAGTTGTCTTGTTCTTGTTCTGTAGGGATCCATCCATCTATCTTGGCTCAGGTACGTGTGGTTGACCTTTCTCTGAGCTCAGAAGACATCCCAGAGCTGATGCTGACACAGCTGCTGCAGGCTGAGTGTAAAGAGCTGCTGATTCAACACTTGCAATTCCAGAATTACAAACAGGAGCTGCGGGAGAAACTGGCCACAGAGGAGGTGACTAGACCAGCCTTTTGCATCATACTGATGTCAAGTGACTTACCTTGTGTTAAACAAAACAACACTGAATGTAAAGTAGTTTAAAACCCAATCCATCATGGTCATATAAGGAGCTTGCTTATGCTGTAGTTCTTCTGAAAATTGTGCATTTTATATCATGTCATGTTCATGTTATAAGCTGAACACATTCATGCAGAATATTTTGACCTGACTTTTATTGTCCATTTTATCAATGGTATTGTACTTTGTACCAGTTGTGTCCTGAATTTTTTAGGGTTGGTTGTATTTTTTTTTTCAGTCAAACTGCAGTGTCAGCTTTAAGTCTTACCAAAAAGTTTTATGTTAAATTTTAATAGTTATTTCTGATTCTCATCTTAGGACGCTCTAATGGGTTACATCCTGCAGTCTAACACTGTCCTGCTGCAAGACCCGGATTTTCTTCCCCGTGTAAAAGTTTGTCAAGAAGTGACGAAGAAGCTGCAGGATGAGATGAAGCAGCTGAGGGAGCAGCTGGAGCACCATGAGTCCCTGCTGGCAGTGCCTCGCCACTTCGTGAGGCTGGGTGCCGCTCTCTACCAGACCCTGCAGGCTGTGTCCAGTCTTTCCCCTGCCTATTATTTCTCCCTACATGGCTTCATGACTGTGATGCAAGAAGCTTTCACTGGGAAGGACAGGATAATAGGGAAAGTTCCAGGGAGCATAATACAAGAGTTGATAAACACGATGGTAGTCAAAGTGCTGGTACAATACAGGCCTTGTCTTTTCAAGACCCATGCTTCTGTTCTGAAGCTGCTTGTGTCTTTGGCCCTGCTCCAGCACAACCAGCTGTGCTCTGAGGGTGAGAGGTTGGCCTTCCTCATAGGCCTTGGAGACACACAGCATCCTGGGACTGATTCACCATCCTCCATCGCTGATCTTCCCAGCTGGATTTCCCCACTTATCCACTCAGAGCTACTTCGCTTGGAAAAGATTCCTTCATTCAGAGGCCTAATTGGCTCACTCTGTGCTTCCCCGAAGCAATGGCAGGAGTACCTTCACTTTCCTTCCTCTACAGTATTAGGGCCCGTTCCCTGTCGTTCTCACTGCCATCTCTCTTTGCTGCAGCGGGCTCTCCTCTGGAAGACCATGATCCCCGACTGTCTGGAGGGACTAGCAGATGCCATAAATGCCTGTCAACTCTGCCTGCCTCAAAAGAAAACAGAGACTGAAGCCCCTCTCGTTGAGAACCCAGAGGCATGCTCACTATATTTGGTCAAACATAAGGAGCCCATCATTCTTACATTGCCCAATCCAAATAGAGATATGCAGATAAGCATTGAGCCTCTTTGTTTAATAAACCAGTTGGCCAAATGTGTACCAGGAAAAAAAGAGGTGATAGCACAGTTTTTTCTGCCATTATAGAGTTACGCCTGTAATACAGTGCTTGATGCATTTCTTCCTATGCTTTAGGTTCAGGTGAAAGTCCTTTCCTTTTGGGCTCTCTGTGACAGAAATCTCTTCCTTTCAATGCTGGACAAAGCTGCTAATGACGGCCACTGGTTGGTGTTTAACAACAGTCATCTGTTCGAACAACTGGATGATGACGTAGTGGCTAAACTCAGTCATTTAATCTCCTCAGTCAAAGGTAGGGGGTAAATCAAAATCAGTTTAAATGTATTTATAGAACTTGTCCAGTCTTTATGTTTGTGGATTCTTCTGCCTACTTATGTGCCTCATCCTATTATACAGAGAAGCCTTGTCTGATTCACCCCAGCTTCCGATTGTGGTTTATAACTCAAGAAAACACATCACACCTCATACCAGGTAGATCTATTATGTTGCTGCTTTTTCAAATATTCATTTCCATCTGTTCTATTTTACTCTAAATGCGACCCTAATTTATGAAATGAAGATCTTGTTGTACTGAAGCATACTTTTGTCATGACAGCGAACAACTGTTAAAAGTAGCATCACTGTTGGTCCATTCAGCTTGAAGATTAACATGTAACTCTGTACTTTAGTACACTTCCAACCTTTTACAGTGTAAGGAGAGCTATTTTTCACAGGTATATGTGAAAGATTCCTAAAGTGAAGCTTTTGCACAGACCATGTCATGGTTTGTTTTTAGTGACAGAGTGCTTTATGTAGGTCAGCAGTGACCAAAAGGGCACTTACACATTTTGTTTCTCCTATGCTCCTGTGAGTAATATTGGCTGGCGTGCTGGAAATGTGTGTTATAAATGTGCTTTCAGAAAAACAGCTACTCCAGTTTTGCTCTTGTTGTAATAATCATAATGATTGAAATGACTGTCTTTATTTTTAAACAGCGTCAGTGCGAATGTGTGCTCTGCATCTGGTCTGTGACTCTTCCTGGGATCTGAAGGAGGAGCTGAGCTGTTCTTTGCGACAGGTGGCATCCATCAGTCAGCCACAGTTGGGTGTCATGGCTGACAACAAGTCACTCCTCTGCTGCGCTATCTTTCACTCTGTCTTGGTGCAGCGACAGACCTACAAGTATTTAGGCCAGGGAAGAATCTATCACTGGTAAGGAAGTAAATATGCATTGTATAAATTGTTTATGATGGAGAGGTAGAGGTGTTGTATGATGTTTAAAGATTTATAATCTAAATAAATGTATACATTTTCTTCTTGTTTTTTTGAAGGAGTCAGGAGGACCTTCATGCTTTAGTGGATGCATATATTCATGTTGCCCATCTGTGCCATGACAAGACTAAGGTTTTGCAATATTTAGCAGGTGAAGCAATATGAAAATATAAAACACCCTAATTCAGTTACTGCTCGATTAATTAACTTTTGCTTTCCATTCGTAGTCAGTCTAGTGTATGGTGGCCATGTGACAGACTCTGCAGATTTGGAGGTGTTGGAGGACATTGCCAAGACCTGCTTCACTACAGCTTCTCGTCACTTGAACAGCGGACCGCACATCCTTTCGAAACTTGTCAGAAGTTCTGGTCACTCTGGTAACTGGACATTTTTCTACCAATTTAACTAACATTCACTGTTGACGAGAAATGGTTCAATTTTTTCTTTAAAGCTCTCAGAGCACTGGTGCATCAATACTGCACCAAAATGAGACTGAATTCCGGACTTAGAGCTGGTGTGTGTGTGTGTTTTTGTGTGTGTGTGTGTGTGTGAGAATGCTTTTCTGGTGGCTGCTCTGTGTAAAATAGATTTGGGATGTTTTATGCCCTCAGATTTGTCTGGACAGCTGCAGGTCGTGGAGCAGGGTCTCTGGGAATCAGCAAACATCAGCGAGCCTGTGGTGCTGGGCTTTAATGCCGACATAACGACTGAGATAATCAAGATCACCAGCTACAACATGACCATGTTACTGCGGACCTCGCAAACTCCCCTTCGATCAGTAAGGCGTTTTAGCACCAAAGAAAAGCAGCTTGCTACGCTGCCAGCGTTCAGTGATGCCAGAGTCAGACTGGAGGGTCTGAAGCGCTACCTCACAAGCAAGAATGAAAGTGCCGTAACAAATGCAGGAGCTCTTCCTCGTGGTCCTGTGCGTGACTTCCTCCAGGCTGAGTGGGATGATCTCATTGACTCGGTGTCCTTGGTCCTCTCACAGCTGCAGCAGCCTGTTCAGTATTCGCTGACCTTCGCGTCCCTCCTCAAGCTCACTGACTTGTCTGGCTTGGAGAAGAGGGCAGAGTTGCTCAGTGCATATCTGTGGCACCATGATGCTTCAGATCCACCTGGTGCTTATCGACTATCTGCTTTTAAAAATGCCAGAGGCCTGCTGGTGGCAATGATGAGAGAGGCTGCTCAAGTAAATCGTAAATATATCACTGATATAATTCTACAGTTCCAGGTAAAGCATTCAAATAAAAAAATTATAGTAAACACTTATTTCCTTACCACTAAACATGTTAGTAAGGATAATAAGCTCTGATGTTCTTGTCCACACAGGTTCTGTCTTACAGCACATACCCTGTCTCACTTCCTCTGGATTCTGTGTATTTGTGTGGCCTGGAACTTAAAGGGGCATCATGGGATACACAACTGCAAGTCCTACAGGACACTGTCTCTCCTCAGTCTTGCTCAGTACCACTTCTTTGTGTTAAAGCTCAAGTCAGGAGCACGAACAGTTCCCATGATACAGCCCCCTGTAAAAGTTCATATTCAATGGATAACAGGAATGTTCACTGTGCAGCCGTCGTTCCCTTAACTACCCCTCAGGTACCAATCTACCACTGCCCACTCTATCTGGACGAAGGGTTGGAGAGTGGAAACTCAGGACTGGCTGATGTTAACATTATCACAAAAGTCCCCCTTCATACCAAGCTAGATCCTCTTCTGTGTAGTTTGAGAAGGGTGAGACTAGTGAGTAGACTCTGACTGTACTCAGCTGCCTTATCTGCTGTGATTGTTAAATGAAATGATGCAAAGATTGTAGTATACAGTATGTCATGAGGACTGATGCTCCTGTGATTTTATGTGAACCTTCAAATAAATTTATAAATCCACTTTCATGTCTCTTCATTCTTGTTCTGAAAAAAAAAAGAAAGAATTTAACAAACTTCTATAAAGTGATTATTTCAGCTCCACACTGTCTTTTTGGATGACATTCCCGAAAATAGTTGAAAGTACTTTTCTGAATAAAATGTGACTCAATCTGTAGATGGCAGACGCACAAAAGTACACACAGTAGCCGTAAGCATAAAAATGTTTATGCCAGAATATTTATATTTATGCAACATGTAAAATGTTTCAGGTTTGGTTACAGATTACTAAGCAAATCCTTTCTTTTACTTTCTCTCTTTAGGTAACATGGACAGGCACCACTATGAAACATTTGAGAAATTTGTCAATAATACTTTTCTGCTACACCTTGACAATGGGAGGGCGTGAGTATTTCTGTTCTGTATGTGTTGCTCATATGCTGGGCAGAGGTGCTGGTCAGACTGTAACTTTGACATAGCTGACTCTGGATCTGTCCTCTTTTGCAGATTTGGGCGTCACTCCAAAGATGAGCCTTCGATCTTAACTCCCTTAAAACAGTGCTGCAGGTACAAACCAGACCATCACATACATGTAGTGAATTACTTATACATCAGGTAAATATTCAGTTCAGTTTTATCTATATAGCACCAAATCACGCCAGCATTCACCTCATGGTGCTTTATATTGTAAGGATAAAGACTCTACAGTAATAGATTTACAATCAAGATGACCCTTTATGAGCAAGCATTGGCAACAGTAGGGAGGAAAAACTCCCCTTTAACAGGAAGAAACCTCCAGCAGAACCAGGCTCAGGGATGGGCAGCCAGCTGTCGTGGATGGTTGGGGTTGAATGGAGGGAGACAGAACAAAGTTCCTTGGCTTAGTTCAGAAAGTGTGAGAGAGCAATCACATTGCACCTTAACCATAAGATGCCTTTCCTCTTTCTCTTTCTTCATCCTATTCTCTTACCCTGTCATTTGGCAATTTTGAAACATCCCAAAGTAACTTCCTTTTTCCATTTATCTTCTTTTTTAAAAACTTTGCTGTCTCTCCAGAATCCGTCACTCCACTTGGCTACGCCTGCGTCTCCTGACTTTGCCTCAGTATCGATTAAGCGATGTTATGAGAGCGTCACTTTCTCGTGATCCCCTTCACAAGGTGGCCCCACTTCTGGCAGAGCCCCACCTTACGGCTTTAGATCGACGTTTGAAAACTGTCCTAGGAACTGTAAGTCGCTGTCAAAAGGAGCAGAAAAGAAATGACAACGGTGAAGACGTCTTCTATGAGGACACGGCCTCTCTGAAAGACGTGGCCACTCCCTCTGGTTAGAGCAGTCTCACTTACCTGTCACATTATATCTGTTTATTTCATACTTCTGCAACATGATGCAGGAATTCAGAGTTATAAAATATCATTTATAGGAGCTATATAATTTTAAAACTCACTTTGATTAGTAACTGTCAGACACATGATGATAAATCATTAACACAATGTAATGCAGTAGTATTGTCATAAATAGGATAACATTTTTCGGGGGCTAGCTAGTCAGTTCCCTGCAATATTATGTGTCCTTCTGCTCTGTGGGCCTGCCTGGTACTGGCTCTTTTTGTATGTGTGTTTTCAACACTTTTGGTACAAAACACCTAATGAAAAGACTTTCGTGTATTTGGTTTAGTGCAGCTATAGCATTAAGTACACCAAACAGTGACTCTGAGTGAATCTGAGCTTTAATTCAAGTTTTCGTCTACATTTAATGTTTTTTCTGTTTTTCTGGTTCTTAACTTGGTTTGTGTTAATAAAATGATTGCTAATAATTCCACTTGAAACTGTTTCAGCTTTATATAAAGAACTCACATGCACTGGCTGAAGATTCAGTGATGATTTAGTTTAGTTTTTTGAAAGGGAACTAACACGTTTCCTGGAAAAGTTCAGCTTATCAGATTGCATCCAAATGCAGACAAAATACACAACAGAAGAATGTAAAGGTCATTTCATGAAGTAAAAAGTCACGTGGGGCTGTGAAGAGTAGAGGGGAGCGACCGGAAAACATAGCAGACGTAAACAGCAAACAGAAACCAGGACAGAATACTTGGAAAGAAGAGAAGAAACTTAAAACAAAGTCTAAAGTGGAATACTTTTTTCTCTCTCAAGATTCAAGATTCTTTATTTGTCACGTGCATGGTTATACAGGCAGTGAAATGTGACCTGATACGCTCCTCGACTGTGCAAAGAAAAAAAAGAGAGACAGACAGAACTTTATATACAGTGAATAAGTATATACAATGAGGACATTATATGCAGCAAGTGGGTGAGTTATGTACATTATATAAATAGAAATAAAATAAGATAAAACAATCCGGAAATTTACAGCTTGTGTACATTGCGTGAGGAGGGTGTTAAAGTGTCTTGTGCTATAGCGATAATGAGTCCTGTCTCAGCCACTTAAGGATGATGGGAGTGATTCAACACACGAATGGCCTGAGGATAAAAACTCCTCTTGAGCCTCTCTGTTCTTGTTCGGATGGTGCGAAACCTTCTGCCTGATTTCAGAAGCTGGAACAGTTCGTTGCTGCTCACTCTCTTCTACTCTTCTACTTCCACACATAAATGTCCCCATAGCACGAAAAATGTTTGCATTAAAACTTTGACTTCATTTTGTGAGCTAACTATATTTAAGTAATTTGTACCTTTTTAACACGGAAGTTTGTTTCTCGTCAGTCAAACAAACTGTGGCAGGATTTTCCCTCAGGTGTGAGGATACGTCACAGATGGTTAGGCAGCTGGCTGTCCTCCTTCTCCTTTCCTTTCAGGGCTTCAATCAATAATTTACCTTGCTCAGCCGTATCAATGTCTGCTACTCCCTTACCTCTTCTCTTACCCTTGCTCACTTGCTCTTTCCAGAAAAACTGCTGATGACATAAGGGTAAAAGAGCTCATTAACGAATGACTGAAAAAAAAGGAGAAGGAACTGTCAGATAGGTGTTATTGGTCTTTGGGAAAACAGCAGAAGCAGTGGGAGGATAGGTGAAGGTGACTTTCTCCGCCTTAAGACGCTGATATACACGGGACAGAGAGAGAGAGGCCTGAGTAAACTTCTGGGAATACAGACTATTTACAGAAGTTTAGTTTTTTTCTGACCAGCTTTTTCTCATTTTATCGTTAAACCTGAAATCGATCAATATGTCTGGAGTCAGTAGTGATCAGCTGCACAAATCAACTTTATCTGTCTATTCGGTGAGTTTACATCATGTTTCTTTTGTTTTTGTTCATTGTGTTGAAACCTGGGGACCGGTATAGTATTCATTATTTAAAGAAGGATTTTGTATATTTAAACTAGGCCGGGGCGCATTTGGAGGTGAGTATAAAAATACATTTTAGCGTTACGCTTCAAGTCACTGCTGAGTTCACCTGGTGTGGTGCTCAGTTTGTATTTCGTGTGTTTCTGCAGAACTTGATGGAGCACTTCAACCCAGGCCTTCAGAAGCTCGTTGCTCTTGGAAACAGCTACATCAAGGCCTTTCAAGGTGAGCGAGGTTGTGAATGACTGAAAGGAGCAGTTACACTGTGGAGAATGTGGATTTTGTTGTTAGCACTAGTGTAGATGTTGGATCAGGATTGTACAGAGATGATTGAAGTAAAGTCTGCCCATGGAGACCCTAAGAAGGAGGCCACAAGCTGCAATTAAAATCCAAAAAATGTCACAGGATTGTAAATGTCTATCAAGGACCTACTCATTTGTAGAAGTTATTTGGTTAGGAAAAGAAATAAAGAGATTTGTACATGTGAATATGAAAATATGATTTGATAAAAATAATCTCTATTTGATTGCTGACATTAAGCAGAATTTAAACCTTTTTTTCTCCAGAGATGAAATTTTTTTTGTGTGCATCACCTTTTATTTGCTTGTCTGAGTTGTCCGACTTTTCCATTGTACATTTTTCCAATCTTAATCACGTGTGTCACATTGTTAATAGTGCAAGCAGCATGCATCATTCATGCATCTCTGTGCCTGATAAAACAATTCAGGCTATCAGCCACAGGGCAGTGGGGCTGTGCCGTAAAACTATACCAAGTGGCACGAGGCTATTCTTAGACCAGAATCACATATCAAATAACACTGCCAGTCTTTTAAAAGTAATGAATAAAAGCAGAACTGTTCGACACAATAAGAAGCAGTTTAAGTGGTTGTGATGTTACTGTAGAGTTTATAGATTTGTCAGTTTGATTTGTCTAAATGTGAAAAGCTACATTTGTCTCTCGATGTCTGTATGTTGCAGCCTTAGGCGTTTGCAGTGAGGCCTATTTCAGCGCTGTGGCTAAGATGGGCGACCAGGCACTTCACACACTTTCATCTCGCTCCCTTGGTACGAGTGTGTGTATTTGTGACTCATTACTAAACAGGTTTCACCCTTGATTTATTGCTTTCATTAGAGAAGCATCGTTATCAAGAGTGCTCTACTGAGACACTGCACTTGCACAAACACAGTCTAGATTTTAAACCACACAAAGTAAATTTCAATTGTGCTCTCCTTCTTTTCATACATATACATATACGTGTGTGTGTGTATTTACTGTTTTTTTTAGCTAGTGTGTGTTCACTATATTTTATGGAAGCTTTCCCTTTGTCATTAGAGATGTGTGTTATCATTCTTCAGCGGTAATTAGCTTTATGCTACTATTAAGACAGTGTTGGCTAGCATACATGTGGTTTTGGTAGGTTGGCTAACTGTGAAGGTCAGGGAACCACAGCGTGACCAGGAGCCCTATTGAGTGGCAGCCACTGAATTATAGATGAGGGCAGTCTTTCAGCTCCACTCAGTTTATTAGCTCAACCGCAATCCATGACAATAGACGAGGCCGGAGGCGCCCACAGTATATAGGCTTGGCTAACTTTCCACCATCGTAGCAATCGGACTCGTTCATGGCTCAAGTGGTTTTACACTGTGTTAAAGTTTTAGATCAAATTACTGACATTCCCAATAAGATTTCGCTTTCTTCAAATATTTTTCCGTACAGAATTGTTTTTTTTTGCTTTGAACAGGGGATGTCCTGATCCAGATTTCAGAAACACAGAGGAGGCTCACTGCAGAGATGGAGGGAGTGGTTGGTACATTTCCTCAGTAAATGCTGATCCCTGCAGTCTTTAAAATACTACATACAGCAGTTCTACTTCTGTGAATTTAATTTTGTTTGCTTGAAAGTTTTTACCAAACTGAAAATAATGCTTGGTGGGTATTAAGCTATATTTGACAGAATAATAACCGCTATACATTATTTGTCAAATGATGAGTAAAAACAGCTACAATTAGTATTTTACTTCAATGTAATTTCCCCAGTTTGTCCCCAGATCTTTGAATTTGTGAGTTCAGCATTTATAGGATGGTAAAAACAGATTTCACTTCTTACAAACTGCTTCATCGAAGTTAGCTACATAAAGCCTCGAGGACACTAGTTTGTCCCTGTATGTTATTTTTCTTTTGACACTAAAACCCCTGTGCCTAATTGTGGTATGAATAATCAAAGCATGGCCTCTGATTACAAAGCTGGCCTGAGGAAGGAGCACATTTGCATTTAGATTTAGTCAAACAGCACAATGAACCTGATAATTAAAGCCTGTGTTTAAACAAGAGGACAGATGGTTCATCACTGTTCCAGTTGATTTCTTTCTTTCTGCTGCAGTTTCGATGGTTCCAGATAGAAGTGTTGCAAGCAATGGAGAAGAATATCAAGTTGGACGAGGAGTATATTGATGTGAGTGTAATGCATTGGGAAAGCTTACGTTTTTCTGCCTGTGAAATTAAGAAAACTTACTGGACTATTTTAGGTTTTTTGGTTTATGGTAAATAAACCAAACTTTAACAATCCCACAGTGCGGCTGTATTATTTTCAAAATACTATTGGAATCGTTCATTTATTTTTTATTTTTTAATTAACAAAGTACATTTTAAGCTTCCAAGCTTTGTTTCAAGTCAGATCAGCTTGAAATCATCAATAATTAGTAGTTACCCTAAAACTGTCTTAAAGTTGGAACGGGTTAAAAACACAGATGAATAAAGTTTTAAACAAACCCTGTAATCTGTGACAGGAACAGGCCATATTCTTCTCAAGATTTACTTTTAACAAATTTCCTATGTGTGGGACTAATAAGGTTCTCTTATCTTATCTTTAAAAATCACTCCACGTAATTCTTTGAGTGAAAATGGAGCTTCTGGTTCTTTTGTCAGCAATTTCGTCTTTGGACTTAATTAGAATAAGAAACAGAGGGGTGCTGCATCGCCAGCAGCACAAGCAGGTGAGAGGACAAAGATGGAGAGCGGTTGACCAGCACTAGGATAAACATGACCTGCTAAGCCTCTTACAATTTTTGTATAGTTTGCAAATAAACTTTCTTTGTGCCGCAGGGCAGTCGCAGAGTGTACGAGCTGGAAGTAAGAAACCAAGCGGAGGCTTTGGAGAAGCAGCTCAGACGGGGAACCTACAGAGACTCTCTGGTAGTTACACAAACATACACAGAAAAATATTATGTGTTGACATTATGCACATTCATATTAATGCACACACAAACACACACACACACACACACACACACACACAGTCCAGTAATACACCTTGTGAGTGTATCATTGTAGGTGCATGCCCTCATGTTCATTGTTCCCTGTGTGTGCGGTTTTAGGAGAACAGTGAGTACATGCTTTACCTGCGGCAGAGCCATCAGGAGATCTTAAAGGAGGAGGAGAGGAGGTATCGCTTCTTGGCAGAGAAACACTGTGGCCTCACTCAGTCACTGCTGTTCCTAATTAACAAGGTATTCATACACACTGGCCAACCTACACAGTAGAGTTGATTAACCCTGAGCAGCATCTGTGTGAGATTGAGGTAAAATGGTATTATTTTACTTTTGCCATAATTTATTCAGTACTAGTGCGCTCTTTGAGCTACAAGTGCACTTGTTGCTAAATGTAATGGTGTAACTGGTCAGATCTGTTGATTCAAATGCAATGAAATCAGAAAAATCAAGTTTAAGCAGGAAAAATAAATGTTGTAAATCTGTCCTGGGAGTGTGTGTCGGTGTGAAAAGCTCCATTAATAGGTGGGTCCCCAAAAAAATGTTTAACATATGAAATATTTTCACAAATTTTACGTGTTCAGTATGTAAAGGCCTTAAATCTTTTATTTTTAGGTGACATGATGATGGGTCAGTTTAGTCACCAGTAACCTTGTAACCTGCTGAAAGGCACATTACATACTTTTAAAAGAAATACTCACTACAATCTGCCCTGCAAAACAAGGAACAAAAAACATGTTAGATATAATACAGAAATACAAAATTTTGCTTAATTTATATTTTCTTTTACATTCATCAGAAAAAAGCTGATGAATGTATTATTATGTAATACAAGTTTCCTTTGAAAGAAAACTTTTGCAGCCTTCAATATAGCCGGTACACTGAACAATAACTAGTTTTTGTAACATTATGAATATATAATTACTGTCCTGACTGATAAGCTGCATTTCCCACTTCATGGTAGTAGATGGAGCTTAGTATTCTGTGTATCAGCTACATCAGCTGCAATCCATCATGTTGTGAAGGGAAGGCCGACTGCAGCCATCAGCCATGAGCTTGGAGTGCTTTTTCCACCAAGACACTGAACTGCCCAGCCTTTTTATCCCAGTCATGTGGGACCTTGCCAATATCTTGTTCATCTGATGAAACTCACTTCTCAGTGTCATGTGTCTTATTTACTGAAGCAATATGTCTTAGGTCTAAACTTAGAAAAACACATTAAGACAATAACAAAATCAGCTTACTATCACCTCAAGAATATTTCAAGGATAAAAGATCTGATGTCTCAACAGGACCTGGAAAAACTAGTCCATGCATTCATCTTTAGCAGGCTTGATTACTGTAACAGCATCTTTACAGGTCTACCTAAAAAAATCAGTCAGACAACTACAGCTCATTCAGAACTCTGCTGCTCGAGTCCTCACTAAGACCAAAAAAGTGGACCACATCAGTCCAGCTCTGAGGTCTTTACACTGGCTGCCTGTCCGTCAGAGGATAGACTTTAAAGTCCTGATGCTGGTCTATAAAGCTCTGAATGGTTTAGGACCAAAATACATCAGTGACCTCCTGACCCAGTATGAACCTTCCAGATCCCTCAGGTCATCTGGATCCGGTCTTTTATCAGTTCCCAGAGTCAGAACCAGACACGGAGAAGCTGCATTCAGCTTTTATGCTCCTTATATCTGGAACAAACTCCCAGAAAGCCTCAGATCAGCTGAAACACTCAGTTTATTTAAATCCAGGTTGAAGACTCACCTGTTCTCAGCTGCATTTGAATAAAGCACCAAATCCACACTTTTAAGCTTAAATTTCAAAACTTACATTTTAACTACTGATTTTATCTACTGTTCTGATTTTATCTGTTTTGATTTTTGATCTTATATACTGTTTTGTTTGTTTGTTTGTTTGTTTGTTAGTTAGTTTGTTTTTAATCAATTTTAAATCATGCTTTTTATTTGTTTTTGTTTCTAATGTCTCTGTAAAGCACTTTGAATCACCTTGTTGTTGAATTGTGCTACACAAATAAACTTGCCTTGCCTAGTCATGTTGCTGAATGATCAAACTGAGATGGAATGAGGCGCTCACCTCTAATCCATTTTCAGACTGGTGCATCTCTTCAGCAGAAGGCAGACGGATGGAAGGAGAAAGTGAATGACACCAGAGTCTCCAGATCTCGAACACCCACCCATTCAGACCAAGAGGCACAGGTACCAGCACTTTATCAGGTTTACTCATTTTTTTTTAGCCAGTAGGAACATTACACATGAGTATGCAACGCACTATAAAACAAGGTACAGTGGCTGTGGTTTCTCAGCGAAACACTGCACACTCTGCTGCGTTTGAATTTGTGGAAACATAGGAACAGAAACCAAGTCAAGTCTCACCGTCTTATTTTTCTTATAGTTCAATAAATAAACCAAAGTCTATTTAAAATAATTTATGTTAAATTCACTTAATAAGTGGCATCTGTTATGTTTACTAGCATCCCCAGTGTAGTTCAGCAGCTGTATTTGTATTCTCATGTGTCTGTTCTCTGCTAATAATGTACTATTTGTGCTGTAAAGGTTGCTTAATCCATCATCTACAGCTGAAGTGCTTCACAGCGAGTGTAAACACATATTTGCTTGGTTTATTTGTACAACATGGTGTTTAGTTTTTCCAGCATTAGTCTCTGTGGTTCTTTAGAAATCTTGACACTAAATCGAGCACCAGCACCAGATTATTTATTTATAATCGTAATATTCCTGCTGAAAGCAAACCTTGCTATGCCAGACTTCAAATAAAAAAATCCGATCAGTGGGATCTGTATTCTGTGTCTGCTCAGCTGCGAGGTTCAGTGAGCTCCCTGCTGCAGACGGTAGCCAGAGATGAGGATATGTCCTGGGCCAGGCGGGAGCAGCAGGCACTGGGCAGAGTCCCTTCTAGAGGTGGGAGGTGTGCTGTTCTAATTATAAGAGCTGTATATTAATATGTGATTATTTGATAACCTTTGATGCCAGAGAAGATTAGAAGTATTAATTTTTGCTTGTTTATATGCATTCATTCATGCATGCCTAAAATATTCCTATTAATATTCTTTTAATCTTTTTCCCCTCTCTGTTTCTCCTTCATCTTTCCTCTCCCTCCAGCACCGTCTCCCCTCCCCAGCCGCTCTCGCTCCAGTTCAGTGGGGGAATCTTTAGGCCTGGGAGGAGGGAGAGTCATGAGAGCGCTGGTTTCTCATCCCTCCTCATCCAACCCAAAGCTCCTGCCTTTCAACAGGGGCGAGACTGTCATCGTCCTGGTCCAGGAGCCACGCAACGGGTGGCTGTATGGGCGCACTGACAGCAGCCTGCGGTGGGAAATACACATTTACGTGCATGCACCATTTTTGAAATGCTCCATCTTTACAGTGTTCAGTTATCATCTGCACCCAATCTTAAAATTGATGGCCTTATAAAAAAAAAGTCTCTCACAGAGTTTTTCCAGTAAAGGGGTAAAGATGTCAACCTTTTACCACTTTGAGCTCCTAGATCAAGTCACAAATTTGTTTTGCTCATGATACTATTTAAAAAAAAAATACAATTATTACTGTAAAACTAAATAATAGTAACTCAAAAGACCAGAAACCAGTAAAACAAACAGAAACTCTGATGTGATTGTGGCACATCACATCCGTCTCTCATGAAATCTCCCTCAGGGTTCCCCAGATTATCAGCTTTGGGTTAGTTCGCATCATCGTGCGATGCTAAGCCCGAACCATCTAACCATCAGTGTTAGGATTATGAGGGAAAAGATTATTATGTGGGAAAAGGTTGAGAACCTGTGATTTAAAGGATTGCTCTTGTGTTTGGTTGACAGACTACACGAGCGCTGAAAAAAACACAAGACTGAGAATTACAGAGTCTGTTGCTGGAATTAGCTTTTTGCTTTATGTAAAGACAGGAAGACACATGATGTTTAACTTTCTGTCTTTTCTCCTCCAGTCAGGGCTGGTTCCCTGCTGCGTACGTGGCCCCTATTGAGGATTTCTCCAATAATTTAGCAACAAGGTAGGAGACAGATACTAATCTCAAATCTGTATGCCAAAATGTTCTTTCTCTGGCATGACACTGGACACCAAGAAAAAAAGATATTGGGGCAAACCACAGGATCTAATCTGTATGATATGTGAATATTTAGGTTGCTGCTCTGGGAGAAGATGTTATTATTTTATTATCCTTTAGTAAAATATTCCAGATATTTGTCCCACTATGAATCACTTAAAAGATTCTGCTCCTTTTGCCCCAACAGTGGCAGTTCTCTAAGAAGTCACAGTATGAACAATCTGAATGACAGTGACACCTACGCCGACCAGTCAGAGAGCAAGAGTTACGGAGACGTCCCACCCCCGGCCACACCCAATCGTAGAGCCTCCGTGGACTTCAGGCCTATCTCTCCACTCCCTGAGAAGAAGGGAGAAGAGGCGTTGGAGACAAAGCCGAGTCAAACAAGGAGCTACAATGAACATCCACTTCCTCCCCCACCGCCTCCCCCTCCACCAATTCAGAGTGCAAGGAGGAGTTCAGGAGATTTTCGGCCCATTTCTCCCCTACCTGACAGAAAGGGTGGATCAGCATCTGACGTCCAGGTGCTACATGTTTAACTTTAATGAAAATTGTCTCTTTAACACAGAAAAATACGCAACACTTCAGTGCTAAGTGTGGATTTGTATTCATTTATTTATTTATTTGTATTTTTTGTAGGCATTATCACCACATGGACCCCCTGAAAACCCACTGTTTCCCAGGTAATTAGACATGGATTATGTATGCATTTATGGATTATTGTTATGTATTGTTCTGGGAAAAAAATGCCAGTGCAGCACTGCTTTGCCAATATACCATGATCCAATATGTATGAATCCTATGAATTGTCTTCCCAGAAAACTAGATTACACTTGAGAATCTGCAAGGAACATCTTTTTGAATCCCAATTCCCACTGCAAACAATAAACCCCGATCAAAGTTTACTTGAAACAAAGACCTCCACAGAGTGCTCATTGCACACTGTCAAAATGTACCACCCTCAGGCTGTGGTGTGATGTTAGTGTCTAAACCTAGAGTGTGTGCACCTCTGTCTGAGTGGTTTATTGGTATTGGCAGAAAGCAGTTGAGTGCATGTGGTGTTGTATATCATTTTCCATCATCCTCTCATTTCAGAGGCACAAACCCATTCGCCACGGTAAAGCTTCGTCCCACGACGACCAATGACAGATCTGCTCCTCAGATCCATTAATCCATCGGCACTCGTGCATGCAGGGTTTGTTACTGATGCTGTGAGATCAGGTTGTGGAGGCAGGACATACATTTTTGTTAGTGAATGACGTGACATGTCTGAAATGTGAATGCTCTGAGTGAAATGGCCAGAAGGTTTGTACCGTTTTAAGATAACGTATCTCCCATACCAAAGAAGATACTGTAATACACATCGATTAATCAAATATTAAAACCATTGAGTTGATCATAGCATTAATTCAGACAGGCCACAAAGACAAGCTGAGCTGAGCAGTCTCAGCCCACATTAGCTCATCGACATCCCTTTCATAATTTTATATAAGGAACACTGATTAACCTTTGAGTGACTAATTTTTAGTTGTAAAAACTTCCTACTATGAACTTATCAATCCACAGTTATGGTAAATTGTAAGGTTTTATATATCAGGACAGAGTAAAACTAATCTGGACCTTTCTAGGTTTTAAAACTAGCTAAATGCAGGCCAGTTGAACTACAAAACATGACATATTACTCTGTGTCATAATTTCTTTAACAAAAATTAAGCAAAGCTACAGAAAAATGTGAAAAACTAAGCACACAGGTACTTTAATTAAGAGAGTATGTAGCAGCTAGTCGCTGCTGGTCAGATTGACTTGATTAACTAATCATCAGCTGGTGTTACCACCACTATATAAGCAGAACACAATGCTACAAACCTCTTAGGAGGGGATGCCCCACACTGAAAAAAGGGGATTAGCCAACTCTTGGATTTACGTAAGCATCTTGCGTGTATTTAACGTAAGTGCCTCATGCTTTAAAGTTAAGTGTAACTATATAGTGTAGAAACTACATGATATGCAGAGAGGCTAGATTAAATTGTTCATATCATGTTCGAGTGAAGTAAGTCAATAATTTACTGCGACACCGCACGGGATTTCAGTCTCGCACGCTTTGGATCGTGGTTTCAGGAAGGCATCCATCTCAGTCAAATCAAGCAACTGCCTCTAAGTAAATTGGGTGGTTGTTGCATTAAAAAAGTCTAACTTGTAATTTAAACACAATAATTTCATGTTTCTATGAATGTAATTAAATCATGAAGAATCTGTACGAAATTCAACAACTTAATTTGTTCTTGTTGAGACGACCTGATACAATCTAGTAAGAGTGGTTAGTTGCTGAACTCATGAAATTCACAAGATCGCACGAGATGTCAAACTGCAGGAAAATCACTGGAGTTATAAGAGGCAGACAACTACACACACACGACATGTATGCTATTGCTATTTATTGTGGTTTAACCTGTCAAGGACAAAAATGTACAAAAGAATTCTGCATCAAGCCTTGAAATCATAGTTTTCCTGCTTTTGTTAAGTCTGGATTGGTGGCATGGTGGTTAGCGCCATTGCTTCACATTAAGAAGGTCCTGGGTTCAAATCCACAATCTGGCTAGTTTGCACTGGGTTCTCTCTGGGTATTCTGGTTTCTTCCCACAGTTAAAAGTCAAGCAGTTGTTAGAGTTAGGTTAATTGGTGATTCTAAATTACCTGTGAATGTAAGTGCAAATGGTGGTTTGTGATAGACTTGTGAGTTGTCCTGCCTTGTAACCTATCACTTCAGGGTTATTTCCCTGCACCAGAATTAAGGTTAGGAGGATGGTAGCTATTGTAGATCCATTCAATCGTTATGGTAACCAGACTCTAGACTTTGAACATTATGTAATATGAAGACAGCATGTAGTATTTAAGTGACCAAGTAGTGCTGGGGTAAAAGTTATTGAATAGTGTTGAAATAAAATTACAAAATTGTGAAGGATTAAAATATTCCAAGAGCTCAACATACTTCATCTAAACATGTTTCAATCGTGTTTTATGAACACAAAATGCACATGTTTATTACATATGAAAAAGTTGTGTTGATTTAACTCAATTGTTTAAGTTTCTGCCAAAGCAAAACATTTGTGTGCAACCAATGTCCACTATTGAATCAAGTAAATCCAACATGGCCTTTTTTTCAGTGCAGGAAAGTCACCCCAAAGTCAGACTTTGCAGAGCTCACACAATTACCAAAAAGCACAGAGCTACATCTACAAGCCTCAGTTAGCATGCTAAATTGTAAAGTTCTTGACAGTACAATTAGAAAAAGACTGGACAGATATGGCTTATATAGAAGGGTTGCCAGAAGAAAGCCTCTTCTCTCTAAAAATAAAATATTGCAGCAGAACTTAGATATGCAAAGTTACATCTGCACAAGACTCAAGACTTTGGGAACAACGAGTGGAGGTGGTTGACCATAATGCACAGCAGTATGTTTGGAGAAAACCAAACAGCATATCGACACAAAACCCTCCTACCAACGGCACAGTGGTGACGGAGTGATGCTTTGGGCTTGTTTTGCAGCCACAGGACCTGGAAACCTTAAAGTCAACCTTGAACTCCTCAGTCAAAGCACAGACCTCAACCCGAAATTCTGCGATCGGACCTTCAGAGAACTATGCATAAATTAAAGCTCACAAATCTCAATAAACTCAGGCAGCGTTACAAAGAAGAGTGGATCAAAGTTCCTCCACAACAATGTTGGCTGATAATGTCACACAATTACTTCACGCTGCTAAAGGTGGTTCTATGGAATCATGTGATGTGCTTGGTTTTCAGACACTGCTTCAGTATTTTGGTTTAGTTTTTGTTACATAAATAATAGAAAGGTGTAATATGTCATGTTTTGTTACACATGACGAACTGTACTTATTTTATGTTAAAACCTACAAAGGACCAGAAGAGTTTTGCTGCAGGCTTGCAAGCCACTTTGCAACCCGCCTCCACCCCATGGCCTTCTTTCTGTCTGTATCTCTTGTTATTAATGTTCACTCTGTTCTGTACCAGGATCCTGTTGCTCCATAGTGATGTGACGCCAAATATAAATTGCTACAATGTCCAAATCAGCCATCCTCCCTGACTGAACTAAACTAAAATGGTTATTTTAACAAACCTTTGTACAGCAATTTGAGTTTGTATGTTAATATTTGTTTGAGTCTGTTGGTAAAAATATTCAGAGAATATTTAAACATTTTTGGAAGTATGCTTGTTGCCAGAAATTTGAAGAAAACACTGACGCTGCGCTGTTTTCTACAGCATCTTATTCATGTGTCAGCACTTCGTTTTCAGTCTCTTTACTATGAAACCTGGCTGTTGGTAAAATATTTATATGTGTGTGTGAGCAAGCAACCTGAGAAAGAAGGCATGTTTCCCAAAATGTTAAGCTTAAGCTCTCCACCGTCCCAGTGATTGACCTGTTTTGCGATGTTCAGTGTGTTGTATTTGTGTGAGTTCAATGTTGTGTGTTCACTGCGAGTAACAATAAGTAAAGAGACACCTCACGTCAAGTTTTCTTTTTTATTATCATTTCATACTGAGATCTTTTCTCTCTTCACAGCTCTCCTTATATGATTTTATTTACTACATGATCTGATCAGAGGCAGGGGGTGGAGGAGGTGTAGAAGGAGGAGGTGGTTGAGGTGAGGGAGGTGAATGAAGGTGGATAAAGAGGAGGAGTGGGAGGAAAGTGCACTGACATGTGAACATCTAGAAATAAAACCAGTCAAGACACAATGCAGGAAGGAAATTAAGATTTAAGGAGTCTTGAGAACATCTACACCATCTACAACACTAGTACCACCTTTTTTGACCACAGACTATCCTCGCGAAATCATTAAGAATGCTTCTGAAATCCATACAGCATGTGTGGTTAAATATATATATATCTATCTATATATATAAAAAGAAAAATGAAAAGTGAAACTGGTGCCTGTTATGCCTGTATGTTCCTCCTCAGGTGGACTCCCTGTTGGCCTGTTTTTGGTAGTGTTTTGCAGAGAGCAGGCCTGGTCTGACTCCGTGTGAGGGGTCCAGAGCGAGGAAAGGGAGGAAGAGTTTGAAGGTCGCAGTTACAAAATGTGGATGCAGGGACAAAGAGGAGCAGGAAGAACAAGAGGGGAGTTCAGCTTTCCCCTACTCATGCACTAAGGCTTCAAACTCTGGAAAAAAAGAGAGCAAAACAAAAATGTAAATGCGCACAAATGAGTGAAACATTGTCACCATATTCAGTTAAACACCAACAAGAAACTGATCCAAGTATTTCATGGTGTCTGGAAACTTGAACTGCGTTTTTCCTCTGGACCAAAGCTTCTATATCATAAAACAAATCTTTCACCTTTAATACATCAACAGGCCACACTGTTGCTCCGGTTTTCTGCAAAGCAAGTTATCCAACATTTCTCACTCACCCATTCATTCTTGCACTTTTTTATGCCCAGTTGCTTTCTATTTAACATTCACACGCTAATGTACACATCAGGAGGTTCACTATCTGGCCCAGCCACACTTTGGTGTATTTTATGGGATTCCTTATACACCAAGCACAAGCATTCATTCCACCTGTCATCCCTTGAAGTCGCTGAATGGTGTTACCATAGCTAACATTTCAGATATTGTGTTTTTATGATTATGTTAAAAAAAACCAAAGATTAATTGGCAGATTTAGTTTATGGCATGTTTATTCCAGTAAACAAATTAGATATTTAAAAGTTGGTGTTAGCTCGCAAAGGTGACATTACATTTTTTTCTAAGTGTATCTTTTCTTGCAAACTTGCAAATTTGCTTCGGTCATATTCAGTTTTTCACTAGATGTGAACCATAAGAATCAAGTATTAGAAACATTTTGGTAAAATCTGAAAAATCCCACACAACATACAGCATTTGTGGAAGTGCAGAAAGCCTACTTGCTAGCTCTCCTCCCACCCCGTCCTCATCCTACTCTCATCGCCTCTTTGTATCTTTTTGAAGAATAAACTGAAAACATTTTGACACCTTTCTCTTACCATCAATGCCGATCTTGCCATCTCCATCTTTGTCTGCAGCTGTGAGAAATGCTTTAGTCTCAGCGTCAGTCAGATCTCTGCCATCCTTGGAAAAGCCCTTCAGTACAAACCTGAGAAAAGTGCAGGTTGATGCAGAAAGTGGGTCACTGTAGGGCAGCTTTAAGGAACATGTGACATCAGCGTTATATTGCAGAGCTGTATCTTTCATCATGTCTGCTTTTAGCGTGTTTTTGCATCTGTTTGGGTTTCTTACTTTAGCTCTTCTTCTTCTATAAATCCGCTACCATCCACATCCAGAACCTGAAAGACCTTCTTGACGTTTTCAGCCGACATGGCCTTCATTCCCACCATTTCAAAGAACTTTTTAGGGTCAAATGTTTCTGCTACAAAAGACAAGGCAAAGATAAAAGATTTTATTACATCAACTCCATGTGCACAGATTTTTTTTAAATAGATTTTTTATGGGTCAGCAAAAAATTTAAGGCCAACTTTTGGCACTTTGCAGCGCTGCTGAGAATAACACAGAGCCTCTACAACAGTTACTGACCTGCGAAGGCATCAAGAGCTTTCTTGATCTCCTCAGGTTTTAGCAGATCTGTCATAACCATTTTGTTTCCTGGAGAGAGAGACAGAGAGGACATGAAAGGCACAAAGTTTGATATTGCATTTCAAAGAGGTGAGTGAGCAGCAGCTCTGCAGCTGAGCTGATGTGATACGAAAGCTGAAAGTAAAATCTAACTCGTTATGTGCACATGTGTTTGGAAATGTATTTTTAGTTAGACAGATGTTGCATTTTACAGAACAGTAAATTAAGAGAAGATGATCCATGCCAACAAACCCAAGGAGAATTTCAACCCTGACTGGCCTGGTAGGAATATCTTTAAGGCATTCGAGAGATGGCCTCTGTGGAACTTGGCACAACAAGAGGTTAATTGAAGGACATACGTTAGAATTTAAGACAGAGACATAAATACAATCCGGCAAACGCCCATGGAGAGAGACAAGCTTTGTACACTGAAATAAGCACCCAGAATTGCTCTGGATTCTCCGTTATCTTAAAAGTATCACTCTGTCGGAGGGATTTAAGCACTTCTGAGGAGAGACTTTCCTGCAATTTTTTCCTTTGACTACAATTTTGACAAATAGAACGTGTGAAACAGCGAAGCTGAGTTTGTCAAACAGTACTTTGACATCAGTTAAAGTACATGGTATATTTTACAGTTAAAGTAGTCATTGCAGGATAAACTCTGATGGAATTTATGGTGTGAGAAGAGCCTTTTTTAATTCAGAATTAGGCATTAAATTGTATGTTATTAATTGAAATGTCTTCTGTTCTCTGTGTCATGTGTCACAGAGTCACAGTGCAACTAGTTACCCTCAGTTGATGCAGATGTTTTCCACACTTTAATCCAGCAGTGTCAAACACAAGGCCCAGGGACCAGAAGTGGCCTGCCAGTGACTCCAATCTCTGTCTTATAATCACATGACAGTCGATAATTTTAAAACATTTAGTTCTTACATTTTAAGCCCAGCAGCTTATCATGAAATTGCACTTATTTATATGTAGTTAAAATTCTTTATACTGACTAAAAGGGGAGTTTAAGATCCGATATGTGGCCCACAGTGTGAAATGATTTTGATTCCTTGCTTTGACATATAAAGAAAATTCCATTAGTTTGTAAAATAACTTTATTAAACCTAAGAAACCTGTCCAGTCATTGTGAAATACACACCACTTTATAGCTGAATAACACAAAGTGTGCTGTAGAGCTGCGTGTGCTCAGTACAAATGTGTAACCTGTTGTGTTTCATGTCTCATCCGCTTGCTCGGTTCTATTTTGTGATCAGTGTGCTCTTAGTTGCAGTACATCACTTTAGCCTGTAGGTGTCACACCTGAGCTGATCCCAGAGTCCTGTCATTTCAGAGCTCTGGGATCAAGTGCTGAGTTGTCAAGATAGATGTTTGATGAGTGGGTTTTGTGTCTTTAAGAGATGCAAGCTCCTGAGTATGTAAGAGTATATGTCTCACAGTCAGGATACATGTGCTGAGAGACTTGCAAAGCCCCACCGGGGTCATGTCAGTAGTCCCTGTGCAGATTGCACTATCCTGACCCCTGGAAAATCCCAGGCCTTCCTGTCCAAAGGACAGAATGATAAAAGTAAAAATTCATTGTCATCCTCTTGCTTTCCGTCCAATCAGCTTCTCAACTGTCACCACACCTGTTATGTGTCTGTTTTTGGCAGCAAAAACCAATTAGTGAGCATCTGTTTGTGGTTTGTGAAATGTCTTGAGATGTGCAGATTTTTTTTCCTGTCAGTAAGATGATGCGAATAGAAAGCGTTGATGAAATGAAGCCATCTCAGGGATAACATTTTTGCTTTTGGGAACGTGCTACAGTTGTTTTTATTACCTATATCAGCAGTCATACGGTTCCAGTTAGTTGTTGTGGATCTTGTCAGATTTTGTGTTTTGTATTTTGTAAAACACAAAACTAAACATTCAGATGACATAACTGACGTTCTTTCAGCCCATCGTAAAATTCACAGGTTTTGTCCCACTGTTCATGAACTTTGCAACAAGTGTTCACGAGCATGTGCGCTTTCTTTTTCCATGACTGTGCCCTCAAATGTAATGTCACTTGTAATGCAGACAAACTGGGCCTCAGTCGCATAAATCTGTGTTTAAACCACATGTATGAACTGTTTCACTCTCAAATCCGACACAAAGAGACAAACGAAGAAGGCCTGGCTATCTTTTAAAGTTTAAACACACATTTTTCATCAATAATAATAGTTGTAGTAGTTGTGATAATCATAATAATTTCATTTCAGATATTATGTGTATGTCTCTAAAAGAACAAGAACAAAAATGCTCAAAATAACATGAAGGATTTTAGCTGAGTTATAATAGTTGTATAATATATTGGATAACATTCTGATAGGCTGAACGGTGATACAAAAAAGTACACATACAGAGCCCGAGGTAACTGGGTTTCCTTATGGGGTGGGTAATTGTGCGCGCCCACTTATTTCAGTGCGCAGAGTGACAACGTTTCTGCTCACATATTATGAATTACACTCGGTGACTTTATTTAACTTGCAGTGAAGGATGTGCATGCTGTGATGGATATGCAGGGTTATATTTTAGTATCATAACATAACAGACCTTCACTGAGGATTGAAAGCCACTCTTGCCTGCGAGTGTGCTATAAATAAGTCGTGTTTCTTTAGAAAAGTGGATACAGTTCTAACCAGCAACTTAACTTTTTTATTTTTATGTTTTTCTGGTGGCGTTAATGATTTGAAAAGCAAATCAGCATAATACCCTAAAGCACATATAAATATCTGCCAGTTAAAGTTCTGAGTCATGGCACAGAAAAGTGTATTGTTCAGTGAAGCGTGTCTTATTTAAGTCCTCTTTTCAGAATACCAACAACACCTAAAATCATCTACAGCAGACATTAGCTACTGTACTTAAAGTTACTTAAGCACACAGCTGCTGTGCCACTGACACCTGTTCTTGGTGAAACCTGAGCAAGGAAACACCCACGAGACCAACACCTGCTGCTAACATTACCTTTTATTTCAAACAAGCTACTGCAGAGGAGCGAAAACCAAACTGAAACCACCAAACATCCCCATATTTAACAATTTGTGAATTGATTTCAAAAAGATATATTTACATAGCTTGTTATTCTTCTAATACTGTATGACTTTATTGACTGGACCTTTTCACTTTATCAAGTTGTCTTTCATAGGCCTCGCAAATCCTGAATCAATGGTGCTCCTGATTGATTTTCTTAGTCGAGTTTCTAGCGGAGCGTTCGCCCTCAGGCTTACACAAACACACCCCCGATGCACATCCTGCAGCTACAAACAGTTTATCCCCATGTGTCATTCATATCTTGGTAATTTACAACTATTTCACTTAGCTGAAGTCTCTCTGCTTGTCACAGATAATCCCCGAAAAAAATTGCAGTTAAATCTTCAGCTTCCAGTGTCCTATGTGTGGCCTCTTGCACCTGTAAATGTTTGTGTGTGTGTTTATTTATTTTCTGTCTTACCTGAATAAAGGGGTGGATGATTGCAGCTGAGAAATAAGGCAAAACAAAAGGTGATGGAGAGGAATTGGAGCAGAGAGAAGACAGAAGGGCAGGAGATGGAGGTAAGATGAGCAAGATGAAGGGGGGGACGACACAATATGACTTTTATAGCTGCTTCCAAACACATACACACTTACCCCATACACCCAACATGCCCACCTCTCATTATACTCTATTTTCAGAGGGGAGGAGGAGGGGGGGGTGTCAAGATATGACGCAAGCACTGTTGGCCTGAGAGTGTGATCGTTTTCTGTTTTCTGTGCAGCACTACCATATCACACACGGGACTGGTAATAATACCACTTTATCTGTCTTCTTTGGACCTTACCCACATCTTCTGTCTTGATCTGTGCGTCTGTCAATACATTTGGTCCTGTCTCTCACACTCAGTATAACTAATAGCGCTGGCTTGGCCATGTTATGAGAGGCTGTAGTTACAACTACTTTTAGAAAATGCCATCAAGGAGTTGCACATGTAGCACTGTGTGAAGTCCAGTTTCTTTATATTTTGTTAGGAAAATGGGGAGTAGGTGTAGCTGTTTGTTGAAAATCAAGGAAACATATATGGGAATACAGTATGTCAGGCAAATAAATGATGCTACAACCAATCAGACAGATGTATTTCATGGGGGATCCAACTCTGATACTTTTCTGTGTTCATCATTACACACAGTGTTGACAAGATGTCCAACGCTCAACCCAAAACCAAAACCACCGTGTTTTACAGATAGCTGCACATGGTCTCTGTTGTACTTCACTTCTTACCTCACATCTTCATATGCATATTAATAAAGATTTGAACCAGAAAGGTCAAATTCAGATGCAGTGGTCCATCAGACCTGTTGGCACTGATTTTCAGTTTGGCATACCTCAGCCCTTTCTCCCCGTTCCCTTTCTTGAGAACGACTTCTTGACTCTTTGATTGAGACAATTTTTGATTACGTTTCAGTGAACCACAGATGGATCTGCTTAAAAGCCAGATTTTTGGATTGGATTTTTACCTTTTTCTTAAGGACATGGCTTTCAGATGGTGTTTATCTGCTGTAGATTATTTTTTAAGACTGCCACGTCTTCTTTGTCCATCACTTGTTCAATTCTTGGCTATTTGGTATATTCAGAAAAAAACAGAAGAGAGCATAATTTGAGAGCAAATTATGTACTTTTGGAACATGCTACCAATAACAGAGAGCCTTAAGACAGCAGTCCCCAACCCCTGGACTGGTCCGTGAGTCGTTTGGTACCGGGCCACGAGAGTTGAGGCTCGGGCATGACATTTATAGTTTTCAGGGTTTTTATTGGTTTTTATCGTTATTTTGCATCGTTTTTTATCGTTAACTCAGTTTCCCTGGGTCTTTTCCTGTGTGTTATGAATAAATCTTCTTTTTTTGGTACCGGTCAGGTTTTATTTTGTTGTATTTATCCTTTGTCTGTGAAAATATTGTCAGACATAAAACAGTCCGTGGCGCAAAAAAGGTTGGGGACTGCTGCCTTAAGATACACTTTCTTTAACTGTCTTTTGCTAAGTTCTCTGTTATCTGTAGATGCAACTCTGAGTCTGGCTCTTTGGAAGGAAAATATAAAGGATAGATTGGTGGCTCAAGATTTTTAAATAGCACAGTATAAGTTCAGTGTACAAGATACCTTTGTTATACAGAGCTTTGCAGTACTCACTGCCTAATGTAATTCAGAGTGATTAAGAGCAGACACTAAAATTCAGTTTTTATAAGTAAAAGCTGCTTAAAATAATGATCAACACCAAGGAACACTATGGCTGTGCTGGCAGCACGAGGTGTCCCAACATCTTCCTAAATTGCTTTATATTGGATTCATAACTTATTCTTGCATTTTATGAATGCATTCAAATGAATTCCACTGTATGAATTGTGCCAAAGAAATGCATTTAATTTTTTTTTTATTTGCTAGGATTTCTAACTCATCCAAGGCAAAGTTATGCTGAAGAAGTCTGTTCTTCTTTCCATCTTTTATCCAAGAGAAACTTTCCCCTCAACTTTTTCTCTCCCTATCTGTCCTTTCATCTTAACATCTTCCTATTTTTATATCTAATTTCTCTGTCCATATCTTCCTACACCATACATCTGTGCTTATCAGTCTCTGTCTGTATAGGTTGTTAACTTTGTGCCTTTTTTGTTCTCCCTTTTTCTCCCTTTGGTTCGCTTATCTTTTGCTGAGTGATTTAGTACCACCTTGCACCCAGTTAGTCAAGGCCAACAGAGAAATTTATTTGTAGTAGTGCATCTATGAAAGAAAATAAAAGTCAGTAAGATACTTTAGTTGTAATAAAACGGCAGCCAGTTAAAGATACGAAGGGTTTTTTTGTTTGTTTTTTACTGCAGAGATTTTCATTATGAGCATTAAATGAGATTTCATCCCTGGGAGTTCATGGTTGATTATACCACACTGCCAAGGTATTAGGCTTTCAACATCAAATATTCATTCTCTGCAAATTTTGTGTGGAAGAGAAAGCTGGAAATTACAGCACATTTTAAGCCTTAATAATGACTTGCTAATTACAGGTTTTAATAATCGAACACCTCCATGGTTAGATTTTACTGTTGGCTGTTAGTGATAGTAATGTCTGCCATGGTTTCCAGTGTAAAATTCAGGCACAAAATGTAGTAATGTTATGACATATTCAACTGCAGCTGACACTGTGACTAATAGTATTGTTAAAAAACCCGTTACTAATTAAAGAACAAAAAATAGCAACAAAAAATGTAAACATTTTAAATTTAAAAGACTACCAAGCATAAAAAGGGAAAATAAAATGCGACTCTCTGTTCCTTCATGTCCTGCGCTGACCCTCTGTTCTGTCCTGAGACACTCTTAGATTTCGCCTCTCTATTGAGTTACCCTCTCGTCAGCACTTTCCAGCATTGTAGAAGAATGGGAAAGGGAGGAGTGAGTTGGTGAGGACAACATGCTGGAAGGATTTGTAGTTGGTGGGGGTGGAGAACGGTCAGGAAGGGAGGATAGAGAAAGACACTGAGATACACAAAGAAGAATTTGCAGCTTGTTCATGAGATCTCTACAGTCTTGGTTTATTATTAGACTTGTCAAAGGTTTTTGACAGTGTCAACCAAAACATCCTTGATAGAAATATGGCTTCACAGTGTTTACAACTTAGTAAAGAAAAGTCTGTAGCTAATAACAAAGATGATTAAGATAGAATTAACCTACTTTTTGGACTACAGTGGTCCCTTGTTTATCGCGGGAGTTACATTCTAAAAATAACTCACGATAGGTGAAATCCACGAAGTAGCCAACTTAATTTTTTACAATTAGTATAGATGTTTTAAGGCTGTAAAACCCCTCACTACACACTTTACACACTTTTCTCAGACAGGCATGAACATTTCCACACTTTTCTTTCTTGTTTAAACAAGTTCAAACCTTCATAGAAAAATAGGTACAGTATTATAGAATGAAACCAAAGGCACCCGCGGTTGCTTTTGACGGTGTAAAATGTTTCGTCAAAATTGTTGTGTTTTGTTGGGGGGAAACCTACAAACATACAGTACAGCACTTCGGAGTCACACTGCTAGCAATTGAAGATTCATGTAAATTTGAAAAGCTGAACGAATTCTGTACTGTACAGGAGACACGGCACGAGATCGATTGACAATGGTCTACAGCCAGTCAGGATGCAGAACACAATGCGCTGTAAAAGACAACAAAACCCCAAACAAACAAACAAAAAACCATGCAAAATTGCACAAAAAAAACCAGTGAAACAGACAAGCTGCGAAAGTTGAGCTACGTTATAGCGAGTGACCGCTGTACATGAGTCCAACTACTTCTACTGCTCTCTTTGAATGGCCTACAGGGGTCTGCAAAAATATGCTTTTTATTTATTCATTTATTTATTGCTGATACGGCTTTTTATTTCACATCCATACCTAATTTGAATTTGGCTGACTTTCCTCAGTAGGTAGTCTCTTTATGGACCCACTTTCCCAATTAGTTCAATTCAGTTTTATTTACAGTTGTGGTCAGAAATTTACATACAGTATGGGCATGAATGTTGACTCTGTAATGACTTAAAAAAACATGAACTAGGTGCACAAGTTTGAATTTATTTTGGGTTTTCTGTAATACACAGGGTCAAAAGATTCTACAATGTCTTTAAACTGGGCCAGACAAAGGCTTAGTAACATCTCATTAGTGATGATGATTGAATACAACTGGTACTTTCTCTTTGTCAGCATAAAAATGATTTGTTTGAGAGCACTCATTGGATTGACCAGTACACAGAACAATGGGAAAGTCCAAGGATCTAAGATCCAAGAAGCAGAACTGTAGATTTTCACATGTTGGCGAAGTCTCTTGGAACCGTTTCTTTACAACTCCAGATTCCTGGATCATCAGTTCATCAGTTCAAACAATTGTACTTTAAGTACAAGTTGATTCAGATTCAGGAACAACCCTTTAACCACTAAGGCTCAGGCCTGTCATGCACTAGAAACTGCTGCCACACCAGCATTACTGTTGACATTAAAGTAAGTTTCACATCAGCATAGACTGAAAGGTTGCCCACCAAGAAAAAAGCCCCGGCTCCAAAATTGATAGTTTCACGCTCGACTGAAATTTGAGGCTGACCCATCGGACAAGTCAAATGCCTTCTAGAGAAAGGTTGAAAGAGAGACTGAACTATTCTGTCATGATGACAAAAGATATAATATAAATAATAATAACATTGTACTAGCTGTCAAGCATGCTGGTAGTAGCGTCATGCTCTAGGACTGTTTTGCTGCCAGTACTGGTACATTGCATAAAGTGGATGGAGTAATGAAGAAGGAGAAGTATCTCCAAATGTTTCAACTTCACCTCAAATCGGCAGTTAGACGGTTGAAACGTGGACACAATTGGATGTTTCAACAGGCCAATGATCCCAAATATGCACCATATTTTTCATTTGTGATGTCCATGTCTCGCTCTGAACTGGAGATTGCTATACATGCATTTATTTCCTCATGCTTGGACTATTGTAACTCACTGGTTATGTGTCTAAGCAAAAGGTTCTCTGGATCGTCTGCAGGATGTGCAAAACGCTGCAGCTAGGCTTTTGACAAAATCCTCTAAGTATTCACATGTGACACCGTTGCTATCTGGGCTACACTGGCTTCCTGTTGAATTCAGAGTCCATTTTAAGATCCTGGTCTTGACTAATAGAGCTTTGCATGGACTGGCACCAGCCTACATCTCTGATATGCTACAGCCCTATGTCCCTAGCAGGTCCCTGAGGTCATCTGATCAGGGCTTACTTATTATAAAACAGACTAAGATGAGAACTGGTGATAGAGCTTTTGCCACTGTGGCCCCGAGACTGTGGAACTCTTTCCCCCAAACCGTAAGACTGTGGACTCAGTAGTTGTTTCAAAAACAACTAAAAACTCACCTTTTTAAACTGCTTCTGGTTAATTTTTGCCTGTTTTATATTGTCTGTTTTACCTTTTTGTGGCTTTTTAATCTTATGTACAGCACTTTGTGACTCTGTCTAGAAAGGTGCTATATAAATAAAATGCTATTTATTTTATTTATTTATTTATGTGTAATTATGTGTTATATGTACGCTAACTGATGGCTTCTTTATTGTGTTTGGGATTTTAGATTATCCCCAAATTAAATGAAAGTGCAAGAAATGAAGACCAAGAGTTTGAAGGCACAAATTGGGGTTATAATGGAGTGTGATTACTGCCAGAGAGAGTTACATAAATACAGTGTAGGCTGAAGAGACACTCGTGATTATAAACTATTTAATTGGCCAAGACAGCTTAACACTGAAGTGAAAATAGGCAATGGAAAAAAAACAGGGTGACTGCTATACAAGAAAGTAGATTCAGAAATAGATAAATGATGTAGACACACATCAAACTGAAAATAGAGAGAATGTGAGAAAGACAGTGACAGACAGACACAGGGAGTAAGAGGAATTAAATTTGTTTTTAATCACCAACTTGCTATTCAGCAACAGGTGGCCTATGACATCGTGGCAGGGGTAGCTACAAGCCACAGCTGTCTATGTGAATAAGTGTGTATGAGTGGTATTGATATCAGTGGGGCATCCCTTGTCTACTTAACCAAAGATTAGCAGATATTGGCCCTAAAAATAAACACAGGGGAACCCGGTGTGCTTACTGATCAGGGGTGGAGCTGGAGAATATTGGACGTTTCACTTGTACAGTCGGGACTCAAAGGCCTCGTTCGCTCAAGAAGAAATAGCATCTTACTCACTTGCAGAGTGTGGAAGCATGTCTTTTAACACAACTGCTAGAAGAATAGATGCGTTTGGGGGTGATATTTGTTCATTTACTCCCTGGATTCACAAATGAAACCCCAACAAAATTAAAGCTGCTGTGCCGAGTAACTCCGTATTAATGGATCAGATAATTTCATCCATGTAAGAATCACAAGAAGTAACAGATAACGAATACCTGACTCTGCAGTTCCTCTCAGCAGAAAAGAGCACCATTGAATCTGTTTCTTCTCTCTCATCACTCTCATTAAGCAGCACCAGTAGTTTTAGTGAACTGCTACACTGCTTTCACAAGAATATTGCTGGCAAAATAAGTGACTAACCAATGAACTTACTGAACAATCGATTTTGCCAGGAGTTGGTTAGTACTGCACTGTAATACATTTTCTTGAGAGGAGCAAAACTCTAATGTTTAGTTAATGTTAGTGTTCCTCCGTGAGATTAAGTATTGGAATTTCAGGAGCAGGACCACGCCTCCAAACACGCTCCTTCCGGTTCTCATCTTTATAGGTTCCCCCAGTTCTCCATCCTCCCTCCCCTTTTCTGTTCTTTAACGTCTTCACTTCTATTTAGTTCATGGGGATCTGCCAGGCCCGGGAGTCGTCGCCAGTCGCCTTCGAGGCCCTCCCCAAACCGCAGCTCATTTCATGTCCAAGCGTTCACCTTTACTTACTAAAACGCTGTCAAACCTAAAATGAGGATGTGGGCCCAGCCAGTGAATAGCAACTCTTGGGGTATAGATAACGGTATCACAGCTTATCTGCTTCACCGGCTGAGTGTCCATCAGGTCGATAACATTGATTATATGAAACTGCTTTTAATGTGATGTAAACTGCTTCAAGCTCAAGCAGATTTCTCAGACTCCGTCTCAAATATATAAAACTTGACATGGAAACTGACTCATTTTTGACCTGTGAGGTTTGCAGATCTTCGTGTCCACTTGTTTGTGCTTAACTGCAGCGATGCTCGAAACCTTGTCAGTTCAGCTCAGGCCAAAATGGACAGCAGAGTGGGAGAAGGAAGGCCCGCAGTTTTCCAAATGTGCACCACAGGCACCGGTTTTTGTGGTATATTTAGTTCTAATATTAGGGCCGGCGTGTGTGGGAGTGTGTGGGAGATGGTGAGTTTTTAAAGGAATGCACCAAGTTCTTGGGAGGTTAGCCTGTTACTCAGCCAACCTGTTAAATAATGAGAAACCAAATTTTTCCATTATCTGAAAGATTCCAGTTAGTCATGCTCATTGCTTATTACGTGCTATGTTTAGGGACGGTGGGTGACTAGCTTTGTGTCTATAATTACAACACTGGAACTCTAAAAAAGAGCTAAACCTAATCCTCACATCTCCTTTTTTAATACTTACTGTTGCTGAAAACTGTGTGTCTTACTAATCTGACATTAGCTGAGTACAGTAATTACAAATATGCGTCATTTTATGTTATTCAAAACAAGTGTTAACAAGTGGCCATTGAATTAGATCTGAAGTGAAAAACATTGATCATCCTGTTATCATGCAGTGCACCACTGAGAAAACTTTGATCCTGGCATTCATGCAGACATTGCGTTCACACCACCCACCTAACATCACTGCAGAGCCTGTGTCTGTGTTGGTTCTCAGTCATCCAGGTCATGTTAATTTAAGGACCTAGGCGGTTAGGGTTTAAATACCTGGGACTCTCCACCTTTAGGTTTTAACCCTTGTATGGTGTTCGGGTCTGTGAGACCCGTTTTCAGTTTTTTTCAAAAGAAAAATTAAACAATTAATTATTTTTTCAACCTGAAATTCATTGGCTTTGGCTTATTTTCTGTGAAGAACATAAATCCGAACTAATTTTCAATGACCTCATACTGTACCTCCCCCCAGGCATTTACATTACATACAAGGTGTTCGGGTCCACTGGACCCAGGTCTAATAAAAGTGTTGAAAGTGTGGGTCCTGTGTTCCCACACTCTGTCTTCCTCCTTTCTGGTGCTGCTGATAGTGTTTTCTTCCCCTCCCGCTCCCGCACAAAGTTGCAACATTGTTGAAAATTCAACTATCAACACCGTCTGCTCTTACATTCCCACACATTTTACCCTCTTTCTTGAGGGATCCAAATTTTATTTTCTCATACCCTGTCCCACCTGCAAATTAGGGGTATAATACTATAAATAAGACTTTGCCAGTGTGGTTCTTTATCACAACTGATCAAGATGGCAAAAGATTATCTGCTGCGAGAGCCATCCAATTGATTTTGGAAGAGAGAGGGGCTTCGGATGATGATGTTGACAAAGAGGTTTCAGAATATTTCACATTTCTGAGTCTGACAGTGACTTTGAAGAAGAGGATGCGATTGAGCACCAATTAGTAACAAAACAAAGACGAGTACCCCATCAGCAGCCAGCTCCAGGACCAGAACAAGCCCACCAGACAGCAAGTGAAGAAATATGGATGTCAATAACTGGTGAAATTGAATGGTCTTCTTGCCAAGAAATGAGCCACCCTGCAGAGCTGCTACTGTGATAAGCCAGGGCCAACACGGCTGACAGTTACTCATGTGCAGGACATCAAGTCTTCATTTGAGCTTTTCATCCCAGATTCCATCCAGAAAATTATTCTGGATTGCAGTAATCTAGAAGGAAGGTGTTTTTTTTGGAGAGAGGTGGAAGGAGATGGACCAAATTTATCTAAGAACCCCAAAGGCCTACTTTGGGGTTCTTATCCTTGCAGGACTTTTCAGGTCCAAAGGGGAATCCACAGAATCCCTGTGGGATGCAGAAACCGGCAAGAACCTTTCCGTGCATCAATGTCTCTGGAAAACTTCCACAAAATTTCCAGGATTATCCGTTTTGATAACCGAGACGACAGACCAGCTCGACGGCAGAGAGACAAGCTAGCTGCCATCAGGACAGTGTGGGATAAGTGTGTGCACCACCTTCCCCTGTTTTACAACCCTGGGACTAATGTCACTATTGATGAGCAGCTGATCCCATTTAGTTGGGAAACATATTGCTTCACGTGTAAATGTGTTGTCTTTCCACTCACTCCACTTGATTAGAACTGATTTTTTATAACATTTTATAAAAAAAACCCAAAAAACAAGAAGCACATTAATTCATAAATGTGATCTAACAAAGGTAAAGGGAAAAAATTAACCATGTTTGCTGTTCATATGGCTTGTAATTGGGATGAAGTAAACATCTGTTGAGTAATTTAATATAAAATTATTTGATAGTGTTAATTTGGAAAGCCAAAACTCTAGCGGGTCCACCAGACCCATGAACACTGGCTGAGTAACAAAAATATGAACACCACACAAGGGTTAAATCTGAAGAAGCCTCTTGGATGAGAGATAAAACATCTTCATGAAACTTAGAGAAGTCCAGTCGCCTTCTTTTCCAGCTTCTGCAGACCATTTGCACTCCCTGTGGCACCGGCACTCACCAACAGTAGCAGCCTCCCCAAGCAGACAATGACCCCTGCAATGTCGCAGAACCTGCTCAGAGCTGCCTCAAAAACACAAAACAAACATGAGCCTATGATGTCGTCTTGACTGAAGTCCCCACATACAACATGAGCAACATACATAAGCATACACAAGCCTGCTCCACTGAGGCTGTACTGGTCTACATACTGGTGCCACCAGAGGTCTTGTGTTCATGCACCGACAGGTCTGTTCTGACAACGTGGTGGAGATCTGCAGATTATTAGGAAGGTGGTTTCAGTGTTGCTGGTGATGGTGTGGATATCCAATATTTTGAATGTACACCTAGCATCAGAATGGGGAAGAAAGGTGATTTGAGTGATTTGAAACTTGGTGTGGTTGTTGTCTGAGTATTTGAGAAATTGCTGGTGCACTGGTATTTTCCCAACACAACCATCTGAGGTTTATAGCGTGCCATCATCGTGCTTGTGTGGCATTCCAGAGGTAGATTTTAGATTTCGGCTCAGAGTTTTCATCACACAAAACAAAGACTCAGCATTTAGGTTACTGCCCAGCTTCACCTCTTCCTCTTTCTGCTTTCCTAATGATGTTACCACGGCAACCAGCTGTCGACATGTCAAACACAATCTGGGTGCTGAGACTTTCTGTCAGTCCCCCTTCTTCTGTTTCTCTGTGTGTATATGTGTGCACTGGTACCTGTCAACTTAATGGCTTATTAGATTTCATCGACACTTTTTTACAGCGTGCTTGTGTTTCAAAGATATAGTCCAAGGCCAGCATGAAATAAACTATATACAAACACTGTTACAGTACCCTCTTTTACAAGCGCACACACACATAGGGAAACTCCTCCACTGACATGTATAAGCATTCCCAACAGCAAATTCACCCGGACACACGTACACTCAAATGCGCAGAACAGACTCCAGCAGCTGGCCTGACCTTGAAGATAAATACACCCTTGAAAAATGCTTCTGCAATTCATGGCTGGCGGTGGTGTGTTATACGAGCAGCGTTTCAAAGGATCCATCTCGGGCTGCGTGAAAATAGATATGGAGTCAATATGTGTTGCACTCACACACACACACATGCACACACACATCCATCTGTGCACCATCTTTTTCTCTCATGCGCGCAAGGTCACTGTATTACACTCAATTTCTTGAACAAATCATCATTTTTTTCCATTTTCTCTCACTCTCCCGATTGTTCTTTCTTGTAGTTGAGTATTTTGCTGTTTGCACACTAATAATCTGAGTGTAACTGAATCACATGACTGCAACTGCTCCAATCTCTTTTGTCAATCTGAGCATGTAGATTTGCCACTAATCTGCTGATTTAGTTACAATTCTTGTGATTGACTGTGCTGGCTTAAAGCAGATGTTGTTTCTTTGTGTGCAGCTGTCCAGCTATAGACAAGTGCTGAGCTTGGATATAACTGTAAAAAAAGTAACGAGTATGTGAAAGTCATCAGTTAGTCAATAACTTTCGTGGCATCTTGAGCACTTAGAAAACCATTTTAGACTGGACGGTAAATCAGTTCGTTTTTTGTTTCTATCCAACTCCCACACATTAACAACTGCACTGACATCTAGTGTTTGAAGCTTTAATAACCCCATTATTAATGTTTGAACTGTTCAAAACATTTTATTGCACAATTATGTCCCTTCATTGGAATGTCAGCGTCACTAGCTGCTGCCTTTATTGACTTATGAATGTCAGTAACGAGAGACACCCGACAGGTGAGCGCTGAATGAAGGCAGGCTAGTGTCAAAGTGTGTGTGCATGAGATAAGATGTGAAAGAAAAACTGACTAAATAGGTGGTGGAGAAAGCTTGTGTCCTGAACACGCCTTAAACAACAATGACTGTTCTGATCTCACCATTATGCTTCTCAGTCAAAAGCCAATAAGAGCCTTCGTAAGAGGCTTTGTACACATGCACTGTGTACACATGCACTGTGTACACATGCACTGTGTACACATGCAGTCGTTATTACTGTAAATAGCTCATTCTGGTAGGCATTTGTTCTCAGTTAAAACACTTTACTGTACATGTAAAAATCTCTGTTTGACATCCTAATTTATTATCTGATGGCAAAATGCGGTCAGCAAAAATGACCAGTCATGCACGTCACTTAAAGATTTTTTAATTTTTCTTTTTTTTCTGTCTAATTTATGTCAGCTAAATTTAAACGGTGTCTCTCAAAAATCAAAGTTCCCTGTATCAGGGTTTTACACAGTATGAAAGGCCGGATAAATGACACTGTTATTTGAAAGGTGCTGCTCTGAGAAAAGTTGGAGGAATTTGGCATTTTTCAGGTCGTTGTTTTGGTTTTTCTCCTTTTGTTTTGACGCCATAATGCAATGGTTACAACAGTAATTGATGAAACACAGAGACATGCTACTTCAGCTTTCTCCTACAGTCCAACATCCCTGGTTAACCTGTTGGAGTATAAATGAGGTGTGCATGTGAGCATGAATGGTTGTCCGTCTCTCTGTGTTAGCTCGTTGATAGACTGACGACCTGCTCGGGGTTTATCCCACCTCTCGTCCTCTGACAGCAGCCAGCTCTCCTTTCCGGCACCCTGAACTGAAGCGGCAGAAGAAAATGAATAAATGGTTGGATGGATGGAGATTTCTCAGGTTTTTATTTCACGTTTTCAGTCATTACGTAGTTTTATTTTCACTTGCTTTTTTAAACTTTGGATTCACTGGCTAGGTTTAAGAAAACACTTTATCTTAAAAAAGTCCTTTACTTGCATTTGTATAATAATAATAATGATGACAAGTTGGAAGTGAGATCATTGCACATCTAAAGATATCTTCTGCATATCTGTGAGACGCCATTATGATGTAGTTCTTTTAGTAGCTAAAGAGCCAGATATTTCTCTCCGAGGTAAAATGAGAATGGATATTCAGCTTTATTGAGTCTGTTCCATTTGAAAATAGCTAATTACCACATTATGACAGCTTTATGGAATTATAATATGCCAGTGCTGGGTTTACAGATTGTTCTACAGAACCATCAAGCATAAAAATGCCATCTAATACACACTGACACCAGTGGCAGTTGTAATTTCCTCCTTGTGCCTCTGTACTGCAGGTATTATATTATTCTGAGCTAAATGACAAAAGTGAGGGGGGTCCTGCTCGGAGACCATCTGTGTACCCTGTAATCTGCCTTCTGTGTACCTCGGGTATTAAATGTTAACCCATGTTTGGCCTTTGCCTCAAAACTTCCTGTTTTTTTAATTTTAAATAACAGAGAAAATAATACGTGTGGTTACAGTTAAACATGCTGGCAGTTCAATGATTATTGATCACTTGTACTTAACTGTGACTCTGGGCTTAAACTGAGATATAGCAGATGCAAAGGTCTGGTGGAGCAGACCTGACAGGGCAGGTAAACTTATGGCATGTTCACTGAGTATCAGAGTACAGTCACACGTTTTCAGATGTCTTATTCAGCTTAGGTTATATAGAGATGTGTGCTGTTTATTTCTATTTCAACACTGATTTAAAGAGTGTTGAACTACAGGAATATTTGTAAACAAATCCTTTATCCATTATATTAGGTCAAAAATAAGTTTACTCGATGTTTCATGGTTATACACAACTGAAAATTGTATTCAGTGGTCAGCATTTGCAGTTAACTATAGACATACAGGATGGCAGCGGAAATCGGACCTATTTAGTTTGCACAGATGCGGTGCAGTGTGTCCAACAAGGCTATCACTACTGAAGAGGCCTCTTACTTGGTCACAGGAATCTTGCTAATCAGTTCAACTTATTTATTGTAATTTTAACTTCCTGGTGGTGGATGTGGCTGGTTGTACATACACTCTGAGGAAGTGTTTCAAAAATAAACCATGAAAGGGACAAAATCCTGAGAAATGCTTGGGGAGTCCCAGTGCTTCATGTAAACCACACAGTTCTATTTTAAAATCTGCCACCGAAACTGGTTTACAGAAGGGGAGCGGCACCTTAAAACTCAAACACACACACAAAATGAAACTTATTTATAGCTGAAAATATATATACATAACATATATATAATGTATATTATTCAGTGCATGTTACTGGCAGAGATGGGCAGTAACGCGTAACGCGTTACTGTAATCTGATTACTTTTTTCAAGTAACGAGTAAAGTAAGGGATTACTATTGCAAAAACGGTAATTAGATTACCGTTACTTTCCCGTAGGAACGCTGCGTTACTGTGTTACTAAAACCGTGGTTTTTTTGCGAGAATGTCTCATGACAGTGACGTAAGCGAGTGCGCCGTTAGTGACAACAGCTGTGTGCAGATCAACAATGGATCACATATCGATTGTGGGAGAGAGTATGAGCATGCAGCGTTTAAAGCGTGGAAGTACTGACCTTACTTTGAGTTTGATTCCATAAAAAGTGACAAAAACATTACTGTCCATCGTGCGTGGGAAGAAAACTTCTTTTTACAGCGAAAAAAACCCCTAAACTTCCAAGCAAGCACCGAGTGCGCAACGACATAATGGGAAACTCACAACGGATTCTTCAACTGACCGCGGCACACCTGCACCAGGGTAAACCTCCGCCTACTACAGTCCTGCTTTACAGGTGAAAATAGAGCAACAGGACCGCTGAGTCTTTGACTTTATTTATTTTCTGCTGTGTTTTACTTGCATCTATTTGAAAGAGTGAGTGTAAACACAAAAAAATATTTTATTTTATGTGCTGGAATGTGCAGAAAATAGGTTTAAATGTTAAACTAATTTATTCAAGTCAGAGAATGTTGCATATAATAAAATTTTTGCTTGATGCATAAAGTTAAAAGATTAAAACTAATAAAACAAGTTTTAAAAAGAGACTTTTCCATTTGATTACATTTTGTATGATGGATTATGTAGAAAAAGTAGAATTGGGCTGAAAGATCTATCGCTTTATCACCTCTTCAGGTTGTAAATCATGTTTTTAAAAAGTAACTAAGTAACTAAGTAATTAATTACTTTTGAAATAAGTAATCAGTAAAGTAACGGGATTACTTTTTTGGGGAAGTAATCAGTAATTAGTTTCTGATTACTTTTTTCAAGTAACTTGACCAACACTGGTTACTGGTGAGAGTCTTTTGAGGGGTGCTCAAGGACACAAAATTCGTTCAGCTAGTAGCAATCATATTGCATTTTAGTATGATTTTCTGAGCATTGTAACGTCACAACATCAAGAAAGCTTCAACTGCCTCCAGGATGTTACAGTGCACACACACACACACACACACACACACACACATTACATAGCATCAAAAACATAAATTGGTAGTGCCGACACATTGCCAGCTGCCAGCCAAGGATCTGATGTCCTTTGTTATTTTAGTCGTTGTCCTTAACCTCCACCTTATCCTTTTGAAAGAAAAACAGTTTTCTTGAGGTTTGAGCCATGAAGCAAAAAACATTTGCAAACAGTATATTGCACTATATACTGTTTATACCCCCCCCCCCCCCCCCCCCAAAGGATTGGATCCTAGAATCGCCCCTGGCGCACATTCAGAAACTATAGAAATTCGAAACCTGCTGATTAATAATTCGGCTTCCAATTTACAACTTATATTGAAAAAGAAAGAAAGTAAAAAAGAAACCGAGATCAGCTCTCGCAACGTGCGCGATGCCCTGCCAGTGCAAAGAAGCGTGAAGTGTGTCACACATGCTGGGTTCATGGAGTACTTGCTTGTAAAGTATGTAAACACACGCACAGTGCGATCAAACAGATGGAGCACATTTACGATGGCTTTGAAGGACCGAAAAATCCAGTACAAAAGGCTGTACACCACAGATATCTAAACGCTCACTAAATCACATCTAAGTCCGCATACGGTTATTTTCTGCTTGAGTGTTTGAGTTTTTATCCTTATGCGTTTTTGTTTCCAGTGAAATTTACGCTTTTACCACATGGATTGTCAGCTGATGACGCGCGCCTGTGCGTGTTGTCTGTGTGTGTGCAGTGAGACTTCCCCACACATCTGTGTGGCCAAACGCGCGCACCCGTCTGCTGATCTTTTTTTTAAGGAACTTTCGCTTCCTGTTGCTTTTCTCCGCACTATTGCGCTTGTCAGTTTGAAAGTCAGTCAGCCTGTGGTGTGTGTGAAAAGTGCTTTGTTCACTAGCAGCTTTAAAGTTTCTTCTGCGTTCATCATCATGTCTCTGCCGCAGCAGTTACGCGACCAAAGGTGAGTCTGTCTACAGGTGACAGGTTAGAGTCGGTGAGCCGATGTTTTGCTCACAGACTGGCTGCGAAGTTCATTTCTGATTGCTGGTGAATAATTTTAACATATCTAATTTGATCTAAAAAGACCAAACTAAATCAAGATCAGCATGTTTTATGGTTGTTTTACTCATACAGCACAGCTGTCATCATGTTAAAAACAAAACCTTTTTAATTGTAGATTATGTTTTTCATTGTTTGCTTGTGTGTGTGTGTGTGTGTAAGTTTTTCTTTGTGTCATTTTTGTCTTAAATGATCTGGTCTTGTTGCTTTAGTGACTTTGATCAGCTCCCTCTCAACATCCCAATCAGCGCCACCATTGCTGATATCGAGGAGATTAAAGGCTTCATCGACTACTTTGTAAGCATTAAAAAAACTAAAGGGCTGAGATGTTTTTCACTGAGACCGGCTCAGAATACCAGGCTCAGCTGTTTCTTTTTCTCTTTCATTCATGCCTCCGTTTCTCTCTCAGAGGTTCGTGATTGAGGTGAAGACTAAAGGAGAGAGTAAGTACCTAATCTACAGGAGGTACCGGGAATTTTTCAACCTCCACCAGATCCTCGAGGCCAGGTACTCTTCAGAAAACCTGGCCAAACTGGGCCCAAACACCTGCATCTTGCCTCCTCTTCCAGGTGTGTGTGTGGGTGTGCACTGTTGATCGTCAGTGGCATGCACGGTGCAAGATTTCATGTCGCTCAAATATGCGCTTGTTAGTGTCCGGCTGCTGGCAGATTGGTTGTTATGCCCTCTGAAGCTTATCTAAATCTTTTCAGGCATGCCTCGTACTCGGACTATGTCAACAGTCACAGCTTCTGATTTTCAGTCTTGCTAAATTGCTTTTCTGAATTGCATGGTATGTGCTGTGATTTCCAGCATGGCAGAAATGGCCCACATAAGAGCTGGTGGGTTCACCTAACTCAAGGCAAACAGACTGAATTTGAATATGTTCCCTAAAAGTCAAACAATTGTTTGGTCTAGTGTGAAATATTGTAATGAGTGTGGGAAAATGGTATCTACTGTAATGGTTAGTTTCACAGTTTAGCTGTGTCAAAGTTACACAAAGGGAACTCCTACTGGATCCTTCCTGTATTGTCGCTCCATAACCTTACATGCTTGCATGCTTATTCTCCTCCATGCATAGGAGAGCAGGTTCACAGAGACACCTGACTGAATTTCCTCTCTGTCGCTGGAAGAACTGAAACCCCTCTGAATACTCTTTCATAAGCATATGGCTGCTGTGTTTGTTGCTGTGCTTAAATTTTGTTGTTTTGATTTGGTTTTTCTCATGTATTCAGGGGGAGATTGAGACATAATTGGATGCCTTTAGTGAATTAATATTGATATTATAAAGAATAAAAACTGTTGCGTCCCTTAAAGATTTGATTAAGTTTGGTGGGAGCTCACTTCTATTCAAATCCGATTCTATTTAAGCCACAAGAGCTTAGTTATAGCACACTTTAGGCACCCATTGCTGCATAATAATGTGAAGCATGAGTGCTCCAAATGCTGCATTTACAATCCTCTTTCTCCACCGAGACATCCGCAGAAAGAAGATTGAGATCTACTTTTGTTCAGCTGAAGTAAAATGGGTTTAGAATGAAGTTTATATTCTACCAAACCCAGTGAACCTTATTGTGCTTTTTCTTTTATTCACGCTCGCATCTTTAGACACACTTGAAGCATTTACTGTCATGTTATGTGGCTAAATGTCAAAAATCCAGCATTACAAGCCAGCAGGTATCATAGTGCCCCTACAAGGTCAGTTTAAACCAAACCATACATCAGAGGACAGTAATTCCTTTAATCCACAACGATTGACATTCAGATTAGTCACGAAAGAGCATATGGAAAGAAGGGCAGATGAATGCCACGGGCAAAATACAGAGACTAACTTGAAGAGAGAAGGGAAAGAAGAGCAAAATTGAAGGGGAAGATTTTGAGAGGCAGTAGGAAGAGGGTGATTTATTCATTCATCCATTTCCAGGGGCTTCAGGTATGTAGCAGCCGACAGAGCAGAGAAACCCAAGCACCCTTTTTGTAGTAATCAGTGACTTGTATGCTGAAGCACCAGCTGGGGGATACAATTGCTCCATCGTGACCACTTTTGTCCCTGGATTATCTGTGTAAATCGTGCCGGGAACAAATCTAAACTCAGCAGAGCAGGACATCGACTCACTTTAGCATGCTAGTTAGCTGCAGGTTGACACCGAGGTTTTTCTTACTGATGGAATATACTGACTTGACTGATTTCATCATGATTTGGTGACTTTAAAACAGCCATTTTAAACAAGCATTGCATCCCTACCATTACTGAAATTAAAAGTACAGCCAAACATTCTGCTAGCTTGTGCTTAAACTATACATGCTAGTTTGTACTCAAGGTTAATGGGCTCTTTGCTATGATGGCTAAGATGGTGCATTTCTTATGTTATCACTGAAGTTCTTGAAAACTCCTATCATGGCTTCACTTAACTGGAGTATTATCACTGTTACTTCACTTCTTAAATGCTGTCAAAATGAAAACTACTATCTTAAAGAGACCTTATAAAGACTACAACTGTAAAAGTATTTTGAAACATCCATACCTTATGCCTAGAGTTTTATATTGAGTCGCTTCTTGCTGGGTACTTAAGTGTCTGTGAACAGAACTTTACTTTTGAAGGGAGGCTTAATCATATAAGTAGAAATAAGAAAGAAGTTCAACCAACAGAGTGCATCTAGACAGTTAACAATCTGGAAGAAAAGTCACTTTCCACTGCAAATGAGCTGCTGTCGAAGAAGATTAAGCCAGTACACGCTGAAATGCGTGTACTGGCCACAATGAAACAAAAACTTTAAATTAGATAAAGTCGGTAAGTGTGATAATGAGTCAACCACTGAAGTGCTTTTTAGAGCTCAGTGACAGGCAGAGAAGACGGAGGTATGTGAATCCCGTTTCTAACCCACCTAGTTTTTAATATACAGTAGTTAATGAAGGTTTTAATTTGATCAATTTTGACAGCATTGATGAAAAGACAGCGTTATACTAGCAGGGCACTCAGATCTCTACTAAAACCCAACAGTCTGATAGTCATTTGTTAAAAAATAATGTAAAAGATTGGTTAATTAAGTTCCTACTCTAGCGTTCACCTGCCCATATTCATATAATTCCGTAAATACATCATCTAGTGGTCCGAACACAAGAATTATTGAGCAGTAAGCTAACAGGCTTCAGAGTTCCCACTGTGGTGTAATTTTCTTCTTTACATGAGAGCACACCCATCGCCTCCAACTCATGTAGCTGCTGCTGCTGGCAGGTGCTGGAGCTGGCTGTAGCTGTGGCTGGAATCCAGGGCCTCAAGCCTTTATCACAAGCACTGTTTGATCATTCTAACACCAAGTAAGCCTGCCATTTTTGGATGATATCTGTTAGCTGCCAAGTTTACATTTGACTCTTTGGTCCAAAATGCAGCAACACAGATCGTTCTTTAGCATAGTGTCAGTTACACTGCTGCCAGCTCCAAGTTAACATTTAGTCAACAAAAACATTTAGTTAGACCTAGCTAACCTCGTTACAGTAGTCCCAAAAGGTTGATCTGTTTATCTGGATGTAGTGTTTTCAGTGGGAGGAGTGTTTCGTCACTCATCCAAGTGATTTCCTCCGTATCAGCTGACTGCAGGTTTCCCCAACCAATGACTGGAACTAGCCCACTGAATGAACATTGGGCTGTGAGATCAGTTCATTGATCTCACAGCCAAATGTTCATTGAGAGAAACGTTTCGTCACGTTTCGTCATGTTTCGTCACGTTTCGTCACTCAGCCTTCGTGACTGAAGAAGCCACTTGGATGAGCGACGAAACGTTTCTCCCACTTTTGGGATTTACTTACCTAGATGATTGAGCATGCATCAAGGCCCGTGACAGGAGATCTGGTGATTCTTTGGTAACTTTAAAACACCCATTTTGAACAAGTAGTCTTCCAAAATTGCCAATATTAATGGATTAGTCCAGAAAGGTTATAAATGTTGCACTTTAGGGAGAATTTGATCAGATGAAAGCATACTGACCAATCAAAAGACTAGCTGACATGGGGACTGCAGCCCAGCAGATGTAATTTCAAATTGTCTCTGAGATCTTTAAGAGCTGGGAGCCCATCTTGTTCAATCTGGTGTGACTGTGTCATAAAGAAATATCCACAATCCAGCCCTTTATCAGGATCTACACCAAAATTAGAATTAATAGGTTCTTCTTTCCAATCCCACCTAACAAATTTCATTGAAAAGCTGGCTCGGTAGTTTTTCTGTAGTCCTGCTAAGAGACAGACAAACATGCCAAAGCAATCACACTCTGCACTGCTATTCACCTTGATGATGGATGTAAGATAAAATAATCAAAAGCACAGAGAATTGAGATAAAATATTGTAATGTGAAAGCCAAAGTATATTCAGGTCTCAGTCACTGTTTGTGCTGCTGTGTGGCTGTGTCTGTCCTCATCTGCTCTGTGGCTTTGGCTTTATTCAGCTCATTGTTTCCCCATAAGTCTGTCTGTCTGGGAGGCGGCGTCAGTGTCTGTATTGATTATCAGTGGCTGGAAACCAACATGTGCACCAATAAAAGCCTGAGGGCTTTGAATGGGCGGCTCGGAGCATTGATTTAAGAAGGATGAGGACAGACAGAGGTGATTGTTTTGTGTGTAGATTACAAATAGATTACAGATTTATTTCTGTGGATTCACAGGCTTTAGCTTGGTTATTAACTTGTCATTGTCATTATTAAACATTATATTTACTTGGCAAAATGGCTCTGTCTCATCATTAGAACTACTAGTCACATTATAGTTGCAGTTTTCATTTGATTCAATTTAAAATACAAAACGAAAGTAAAAATGCATTTAAACTAGCCTATAAAAGTGAGCCATTGAGGACCTGCACAAAAACTAAAAAGTCTGCATGTAGGGAAACACAAGTTGAGATGGGTACTGGACAACTGGTTAATGGCACTTAAAAAAAAAACAACCCAAAATGAATACCGTACATGGTGGTGGGATGTTGTTGGTATTGAAGTGGGACACTACAGTAAATTAAAGTCAGGGGAAAAAGTTGATCAAATACACTTTGGTGACCATTTGCCTCAGGTTGAGACATAGTGGGGGTGTCCAAATTCATGGGCTGCATCCTCTTGAGGCCGCATTTGTAGGCTGATTACGTCACAGCGAAGTGACGAAGGCTGTCCAAATTCGTAGACTCCTCCGAATGCAGCCGACAAATGCATCCTCCTTTTCCCCAAATTTGAAGGATGGGTCAGGTGTATCCTTCGTGGCCTACCATATCCCAGAATTCATAGCGCAGCCCAGCCAATTCCGGTTTTCAACAATAGCAGCAGCTACTAAGTTTTAATATTACTCTTATTACTCTTTCTGGGTCCCAAAATACACTTTTAACATAAAAACATGTGTAAACTTCAAATATCTGCTCAGTTTATCAAGATATCACATATTTGCAAAAGTGCTCCGACGTTTTCGGAGACGTCCGTTACCCACCAGCTCGATAGCTAGCCGGGAAACTCCCAGCAAATCATTGTCAGACCGCGAAGGACGGGCCCTCAGGAGGATGCAGCCTATGAATTTGGTCACCCCTACTGTCACTTCAGCTCTTCTTTGATTCTGTGTTTAGCTATGTACAAAGCGCTAATGTTGCCATGCTAGCATGCTAACATACTCATAGTTGCAATGCTAAAATGCTCATGTTCAGCGGGTGCAGTGTTTTCCATCATTATCATTTTAGCTATTTTTGTGTTATTTTGCTAGCTTTGCTGATTACTACAAAACTGAAAGCATATTTCATGTTGATGGGGATGCCATTAATGTTTCTAAAATGTCCCCATAAACTACTGAAGTATCACTGAAACTGCATCATATCCTTTATAGGCCAGATTCACCACTCAAATGCCCCAGACAATTATTTAACAGGACAAAGAAAGAGGGCTGAAGGAGCCATAACTACACTTTCAGTATTTACTGGAACATAAAAAAACTGCCTATCTAGAGCCTACGGTCAAATCTAAATAAACCACGTAAACGTTTACTGAGCTTGACCCCTCATGATGTGAGGAAAAAAATATTTTTTTTCCTCCAACACAAGCCATCTTTAAAAGGGGTATAAGCTGTGTCTACTGCAGTATTTTAGCTGGTTTGTAAAATTATTATTATTTCAATTATTATTTACAAATATTTTTAAAGTGTAACTTTACTGGCTTTTAAATATTAGGGGAAAAAAGCCTTCATTAGCTACACATTAGGAACCAGTGGAAACTTTTACTGATCTTGTGTATTTTAGAGGTGCTGTCTTATAACTAGAGCCAAATCCTATGCAATCCATTAAAACCAGGCTCTTACTCTCTGATTTCTTAATTCTCCTGTGTGTCCTGCTTAAAGGGTTTCTTTCTTGTTCTTTCTTTCTTAACCTTTTTGGGCATCGTTCAGAATGCTTTCCTGTTCCCTCAGCTAATGTCAAGGTCATTATAAATCATTATAAATCACTATGATCAACCTACCAAATTACAGCTGCTTAAGTCATATGTTTGATTTCTTATTAAAAAGCAAGAAGGCTTTTACTAAAAACACTCTATAGTAAAGATTTTATGATTTTACAATTTGTTGTAACATGTACGGCCATATCTCGCAATGCCAGCTGCTATATCGGGAAAGTTCTACTTTTCTACAAACTCTGATTTAACGTCTGCCACTGAGGAGTCTGTTGGATAATATTAGATCTGATGGGTTTAATTGCAGTGCCAGATCTCATCAGGATGGGAAGGGAATAAGAAAGACAGGGGAGAGAGTGAAGGGAGACAGGCGAGGATGGGTGATGATTTTGAGGGCAGAAAAAAAAAAAGACAGCAGAAAAGGATCGAGGTCTGTCTTTTCAAATGAAGCTATTCTCATTAAGGAGACGCAAATAATGTTTCAGTATCATGTGTGCGTTTCTTTGTTTCTTTCTTGTGAGCTTGGTGCTATGTTATGCTTTTCTATCTTAAATGTTGATTTCTGAGTCATACGTGACAGCTATAAATTCAAGGTCAAAGGAGCATTTAGGTGAGTGGATGGGTGACTGATTCATCAGTGAGTGAGTAAATGAATGAACTTGTGTCTGCGAGTGATTGAGTGAGTTATCGTGCTCCACAGTGAATGAGACAAGGGAAATTGAGTGAAGAGAGAGGGCTGAGGGTCATTAAGACTGTGCTAAATTTGATTTAACAGCAGGGTTAGATGGCCTTGGATGAATTGGTGGGGCCCGATTTAGACTGTTAGGAGTCTGTGCTGTGCCTCATAATTTTTTTGACTGGACGTAATGTGATATTAGGAAGAATAATATGCTATTTTCACAATCTTTTGAAGTAAGGAGTATTTGCCTTGTTTAGGACACGATAAATGTGTTAGCTGTCTAACACATTGACATATGAGTTGGGCTACACCCTTAATCGTTGAATTAAGGTATTTTCAGTCCCACAGATAAAATAAGTATAAAATCAAGCGCCTAGCGATGCAGTCTGCCTGCATGAACATTTGCCCAGCTGTACGTAGTGTTATTGCTAAATGAATGAGTTTGGGAATCACGGCAACTCGGCAATGAAGCGGCAGGTCACCTAAAGTTACAGAGCGAGTTTTACTAGCAATTTGCTAACACGCTACTTTAAAACTGTGTATTTGGGACATTTTCTCCCAAATACATTAGCTTAACTTAACTTGAAGTTGTGTTTGTGATTGCAAAAATTTACCATTGCTAGCATGCTAACATGCTAAACCAAGTTGTGTAACATAAAAAAAACCCTGAACTTAAAACTTATACTTGCGACACACGTGCATCTAAACACTTTCAGTCTGTGTGAGTTCGAGCAAGTAAGGAGCTAATGTTACCACATAATCTTCATATATGTACCTTATCACCTTGTCAGTCGGTTGACCTATCTGAATGAAACTTTGCACAAACATTGTCACACAATCAGCATTTATAAACCGTATATGTTTGACTTATTTTGAATCCCAATCCTTTTTTGTGTTTTTTGAGTGTTTGCACTCACTGCTAAGGACATAAGCAGTAAGGCACAACAATATATGCTAGTAAATATAAATTACCTAGATTATACGTACCTGGGTTTCATATAGTACCTGCACGCATTTCCCTGGTTTTTGGTGTTAAAAACTGAACACAATCATCAAGCTAAAATTAATAATTGACATTTACAGGCTCTTGGTGTTTAAGTGTACTAGAGCATCAACAGTATTGGAGCATGTTTACATGCTTGCTTTGTTTACAAAAAACAGCTGTATTGTAAACATACGTATGCATGTCCTCTATGTGAATGCATTTTAATGGCCCTGTTCTAGAGTGTAATCTCACATGTGCAATCACTTTTTAAATGTGCTTTCTTTAGGAAAAATCTTCCTCGGAAACAAAAAGGAGATTGCAGAGAGCAGAATCCCTGAACTCAACACGTACATGAAGGTAATCACATTTCATTTTTATGCACGATGTGGTGCCTTTTTAAAAATTTCCAACAGAGGAAAGAATTGTTGGCATGTTTGCCATCTTCTGCAGCGTGCAGTGCGGTAGCCTACAACGCAGTGGGCTGAACGATGCTGTAGGTGGATAAGCACTGACTCGGATATTTCAGCTGTAGTTTGCAGATCGAGCTCAACATGTAGGCGTTGCTGCTCTCTTCTCTTTGCTCTGCCCTGTGCCCACATCACGTCTGACTGACTGTAGTTGTGGGACTTTTGACATGTTTCAGTGTTGCACCATCGCTAAAAACACGATCAGGTTCTCTTTCTCCTACTCACTCACTTCTCTTTTCTGCTCTACTCTCTTTTTTCCCGCAACCTACATCGCTCCCTCTTTGCCACACTCTCTCGCCTTCACTCGCCTTACACTTCTCGTTTCATCTCCACTCCTTCTCTCCCACCACCCTGCATCTCCTTCTCCTCTTCCATCAAACTCCCACTCTCTTTACACCCCTTTTGTCTCTGTTGACGTCTCAATTCATCCACCCTGATTTTCCTCTTTTTACACCAGTCCTCATCTCCATCTTTCTTGCATGTCCTTATCGTTCATCCATTTTTTTTTTTACTTCACTCTTCCCTCATTCCACGTCTCTCTCTCTCTCTTATATCAAGAGGTTGCTGGGTTTGCCAACATGGGTGTTGCTAGACGAGGCTCTCAGGATGTTTTTCTACCAGACGGAACAGGACTCTGAGCATCAGCCGCGAGCCCTGAGGCGTCTCCGCCCGAATACCCGCAAAGTGTAAGTCCCACAGTTCCCCATGGTAACAAGCCAAAACACAGATTGACTCCTTTAACACCAAGTCAGACGTCACTATAAAGAAATTAGTTTTATATCAAAGGAGACACCAGTTACAAACGTTTTTACTAGTATTTTGCTAGGTAAATGGGAAAGAAGTTCAGCGACTTAAACACACAAAGTCAGTACTTTGTTCGACCAACTTTATTCTTCAACACAGCCTGAGCTCTCTTAGGCAACCTTTCTCGTCATTTCTTTAAGCAATCTTCAGGAATAGTTCTCCGGGCTTCTTAAAGAACATTCAAAGCTCTCCTTTGGATTTTGGCTGCCTTTTTCTTTTTCTTTCTTTTGTGTTTCTGTGTGCTTTTTTTTTCGTGTTTCTGATCCCACACTGCTTCAGTAATGTTGAGGTCCTGGCTCTGGGGAGGCCAGCATATGACTGATGGTGTTCCAGTGTGAGTTTTCCAGGTATGCTTTTACTGCACAGGCATTGTGTTTGGGATAACACTAAGAAATGAAGCTGCTGCCAATCAAATGCTTTCCCGATGGTATTGCATGGTGGATCAAGCTTTTCTGCATTCATAAATCTATTAGTTTTGATGGGATCCCCAACACTACTCCGTGAAATGCAGCCCCAAACCATGAGAGAGCCTTCATCCTGTTTTAGAGATGGCTGTTTGACACTCACTGTTATACCCCTGTCTGGACCTTTTACATTCATATTGACAGCAATTTGAACAACAATTTTCAAATCTGGATTCATGACTCCATAAGACTTCTTGACCATCGATTTTCAATCCACTTCTTGTGTAATTTGGACTACTTTGGTCTTTCCTTCCCATTTCCCTTTCTTAGAAATTTAATTCTTGACGGCCTCTCGTCCACTGAGATCATTTCTGATGAGGCTTTGGGGAACAGCAACTGATCAACTGGGTGATCAAGATGGGTCATTGCTTGATTTGACTTTCAGATAAATGGTCCGGTACATGGACTTGATTGACCAAAAAAATAATAATTTCGAAGAACGTTAAGGCCTTGCTGTCTCACTCAAGTGTTCTCCTGTCAAAATATAAAGAAATGTGGGGCAGCCTGAGACTTTTGAACATTTCTCTAAGTACAAAGTATTTAACTGTGCAAAAGGTGTAGCCAGAGTGAATCAGGTTTAAAGTTGATGCATCTGCAAATAATGACAAAGGAGGGTAATTGCTGGCTTTGAAGGGGTTGCTTTCAAGGCATAAATACCTCTGAAAAAACTGGAAGGTTAAAATGTGGCTTTAATCTGTGAAATTTCAGAAGCATTTTGACTCTTCGAAAAGAAAAATGCCTCATTTAGCTTTGAAAAAAATCTTTTTAGATGAATATAATTAAGATCAATCTAGTGCAATTTGTTCTCTTAAGGAACATGTTTCCTCATCTCAAATAACTGTGCTTTGAAATTAAAATAATTACAGCAGACTGGATGCAGGTCTTGTATGAATTATATGAGCAGGCAAGATGAAGCTCCAGCAACATCATTTACCTCTCTGAAGATGGAGAGAGAAGAGAATACATTTCCCCCAAAAGCGTAAACCCAGGAGTGCAGATTTCCATAAATATTTAAACTGGTTTTTCTTGCTTGAAGCTATTAGCACTTCAGTGTCAATTCCCCCCAGATGAGATGCACAGGTTCAGGCAAACCTAGGTTCATTTTATGATACAGCTAATCTCATAAACTTGTGTTCTACTTTATGAGTAACTCCTGCAATCTTTGAATGTCTCATGGTCCTTAGACTTGACTTATGTAACTCCTCGTGGAGGATGAAAGGGAAAACATTTTCATGAATGTTCATCACAAAACTTTTTTAATTCGATAGCTGCTGTTAACTTTGAGTACTCAGTCAATACTGAAGGTCATTTAGACTGCAAATTTAATTGCACAGAAATGAAAGCAGAGAGAGATGAAACTTTGTATTTCAATTTAAGTCTTGCAGTTTGGCTTTTGGTGATGTACACAAGGAGATAACAATGCTGGCAGTGAATCAGTGCTAAAAACATGTGATGCTGCTCTTCACCTGAAACTTGGCTTAAGCGCTCCACTTTTAATTTAAAGGTATAAACATTTTGTGCATCTATGAATTCAGGGTCAGTTGACCACATATACCCACAACATGTGTTTTGCTTATATAAGCTTTTACTTCCTCCATAACAATACATTAATAGGCGTTTAGCCCACACACAAATTCAAAATGAATTCACTGAGGGTTGAATAACAGCTTAGATCTCACTGAGCATACGGAGAAAAACTGAAATGCTGCTGCATTCAACACCCAGTTGTCTTGGTCATCATAAATCACATGGAAACTCTTCAAGCTTCCACATGAGGCTTAGTCTTGGGTTGGTCATATAGGGAAGGTCTGCATCATCTTAATGCATAATGGACCTTTTTTTTCAGGTCATGACTAAGACAGCATTCAAAATCCTTTGTATTTATGGCTTTACTATGTTCTTATCAGGAAATATGAAGCAAAAAGCCTTCCAGAGGATGAATTAACTTAATACTTTATGATATGATAATGGCTGTCCATTTAGATGTGGAATTAAAAGGCTTGGCTCCCAGCTGCAAGCAGTCTGCTTTTAAAATGAATTTCTTCTCATAACTGCAAATTATATTGTCATAAATAACATGGCTAAGGTCAGGATGATGGCGAGCGCTTCTGCAAAAAACTGCAGGTATGAAGTAAATCAGTTGAGCAATAAGCTTAGAGAGTTCACTTGTGATGGCCACCATGCAGCTTTGCATGAATATAATTGGATACCTAGGAGTCAGCTGGTAGCCAAACAGCTGATGAGTGATTCACTCGTGTCCTTCTAACTTCAGTCATTTATTGCAAGAACAACTTCAGCTCCCTGCCTGAACTATTTCCCCCAACGCAACGTGAGTCTTTTATCGCACACAATGTGCTTTTGCTTTTATAGTTTAGATATATTTATAGTATATGATTCTTAAAACTACTGTACACATGTGAGAAATGACAGCATCAGTGGCTGAGAGACAGGCTGATATGACTGATCATGTAGACGTAGTAAAAACTTGATCTGTTCAATAAATCTGTATTGATTTACTGAAGATTTGTAAAATACAGTATTGTTTTTTATTATTCAAAGACTCAAGGAGTCCTTAAAAAGTAGGGGTCAGTTTGTTATGGATGAGTTTGAGTGTAAGAAACAGCAGTGTATTGATATTGTTAATCAGAGGACAGGTGCTGTCGCTCAAAAAAAAACATAAATATTTGATGTCAAATCAAAGAAGGGTGACCTGATGACGTCTCAGCTGAGGCAAGGGCACCTTAATTTGGCATTAACCTCCTGAGACCTGAACTCTTTCATGGCATGCATTTTCAGTTTTTCTTTGCTATTTAGACTGATTGGGAACTGATGAATGTAAAAACAAAGAATGACCTGATTTTTTTTTTTTTTTTTGACTTGATTTTTGTTTCGGAGAAAAAAGAGATCCACATAAGAGGACAGTTGCTTTAAATTTTGATAGAACAGTGGGAGTATAATGTCCCCGTAAGTGCATATCAGGCCCTTGTAGAGCAAAATTTAGTATTTTGGTCTAGACAACCCAAAATGTGATGTCCACATATGTGGACGCCAGACCTAGGAGGATATCTCTATCTATAAAGGCTTTTTATCCTTTTCATGTTCTACTTCGTCATTTATAATGGCCTTTTAGACTTTTGATTGGTCCCTTTCCCTGTGGCTGGATTACATCAACAGAAGATGTGGTAAAAGCAGAATCTCTCAACAGGAACCTTATGCAAAAGCAGACTTTCATTGCTTCTTCTGCTCTTAGATCGCCTGTCTCGGTTTGTATGGCCTTTTGGTTGATTTGTCTGTTGGAACATTTGAAGAAACTGTTACTTCCTTCCTGAAGAATTGCTACATATGTGATTTTTACATGGTCTTTCACTGCCAGTACCTATGTTGCTTCAGTATTCTGCAGTAAATACAGTACCTTTCTGAAAGGATGGTACTGTGCAACAGTCTCAAGCAAGCTTTCTCGTTTATTTTGATTTTGCTTCCAAAGATTGACATTTTCTTGTAATTTTGTAAAGGGTTTTTAACCAGTAGGGTTTCAAAGTTGTTGGGTTTTTTTTGGACTTCTTGCTTTTTACTTCCAGTCAAGTCCTTGTACATGACCATTTTTAAAATAATCTTTGATTTTTGCTTTTGGTTCTTTAGCCACTTGACAAAACAGTAGCCTATGAGTCATTCAAGTGTAAAAAAGAAGCCTAACTCAAAGTATGAATCAGTGTTGTGTCTACAAATAACAGAAAACTTCAGCGCTTTGCTATTAGGAGCCCAAAATTCGTTTTCATTTCTTTAGTTTAATCTATAAGAAATGTCACAGGTAATACAGTTTGTCCGACATAGAAATTGTACTTTTGCACTCTCAAAGAGTTATGAGCTTTAGTGTGCAGTGTGTCCTTAACAATATTGAGGAAGTAGAAAGAAGAAGTGGCAGGCCTCAAAAACTGCACTGAAAATAACAGGCCTTATGGAGTGATTGGTGATTGGTTTAAATCATCATTAATGTGTACATAAGAGGTCAGGAGAGAGGCACAGTAGTTATTTACAGCCATCTGTGAAACACGGTGGAGGCTCAGTCATGGTTTGGGCTGCATGTCACTCGGTGGTGATGGAAATCTTGTCAAAATTGATGCAATACTGAACGCAGAAAAATACCATCAGATTTTGATCCAGCGTGCAGTACGACCTGGAAAGCATATTACTGACAACTCCCTCATTTTTATACATTGTAATGATCCCAAACATACTATCAGTGCAGTAAAAGCATATCCGTACAGAAGCCTGGAGAACTATTCCTGAAATGACAAGAAAGAGACAGAGTTCAGGATCTGTTGACGAATAAAAGCGGTCAAACCAAATATTGACTATTAGACTCATTAGAATTTTTATAAGGCATTTCTGTTTGTTTGAATATTTCAATGAATCTCTGCCACTATATCCAAAAGAAAAAAATGCTAGGTGTTTCAGGTATTTTATTTTCAGACATGTTTAATACAAAAGACTTTCTTTGTGCTTGTGCATTGTAACTCTGTGAAGCAGTGCAGCATAACAGTGCTTTGACCTAAATGTGACCATACCCACCACGCTCATAGTGACAATTTTAATATCCTTAGCATTCTTAGTTTAGCATGATAGCATGGCAAATGTAATCAAGGAAACCAATTTGTCCAACAAGTGTTGGACAAATTGAAATTTTGAAAGTGCTGAATGAAAAGTTTAAGGGCTGCGTGAGTTAAAATGTATATTTGTTTAATAATGTCTAATATTAATACATTATTATTATTATTATTATTATTATTATTATTATTATTATTATTAATAATAATAATAATAATAATAATAATAATAGTGTCTGTTGACCACATATTAACCTTTTATGTGGAATCAATACATCTGTGTGCTTAAATAATGTGAAAGGGTTTATGGCCCTGAAAATGACATAAGTGTTTTCCAGCATTTATTGACACATTGTTTCCCAGAGTGAGTGTTTTAAACATGTAGTCGCTCCAGTAAGATGAAGAGTCAAATTTAATTATTTCTCATTTTCTTTAAAATGGTTATGGGTTCAAATTAATCACGTTAGATAGAAAAACAGTTATCATAACTGCAGCAGGCTTTTCTCTGTCTTGTCAATTACATTTAAGCTTACTCTAAAGCTTACTGTGCTTTATCATTCAGGCCTTGTGGAGCTGACCAGAGAGAGCAGACTGAGCTTTCGAAAAGGGAAACAGCTTCCCAGTTTCTTGATGTTACAGGAAATATCTCTGAAATATGACTGCTGAAATATCTCTTGCGGATTCATCAGAGCGTTAAACTTTGAGGTCACTTCGAGGAATTACTTGTATGCAGACAGTGTTCCCTTATATGGCTTGTCTCTATCCATCTGTGTCTTCTAGGAAACAAGTGAAGTCACAAAAGATGGACCTCTTCTCCTCCCCCAGGGCTGAGGTTGGTGTAATTACTATTTTTTGTGCTGTTGCAACCCACGGAGTAACGACCTTTGTAGTCAAACAACCACGCAGAATGCACCGCATCACCCCGAGAAGCACAATGTGATCCTATAAGCACCATCAGCATGACTGCTTTTCATGGCACACACACACACAAACACACATGACTTTATACAGCCGTGGCCACAGAAACCAGTATTTGGTGAAAGTCACAAACTAAGTGCATAAATAAACCCTAAAAAACAGATCCCATACATAAGTGTGCCATCTGATGTGACAAATCAATAATTACGGCGTCTTTTGTCAAATGTGCTGCGCCTTTTGTCCTTCCATTCTCCCTTGACGCTGTTGACCTCATCAAAAGTTCCTGCTTCGCTTCACTTCCTTTTTTAATTTCTGTATCCGTTTCTCTTTTCGTATTAACCTCCCGTTCCCACACTCTCTTCTCCTCCCTTCCACACCTCTCCCCTTAAGCATCCCTTAACTTTTGTCCTTTTCCTCACCCCTCCCTTTGTCTTTCTCTTTCCAAGGTTGCAACCATCTCTCGTCCCTCTCTCCCCCCTTCTCTCTTTCACATCCTCTCATTTCCATTCTGTTCACACCTTCCTCCCTGATGCTGATGATGGAAAGAGAAACCCATTTATATTCTAAAGTCGTTTTTCTAGGAGCTGTGTGATTTGGAGGTTGTGGAGCGCTTGTGGTTCAGGTGCTGGTGTGCAGATTTGGGCATGAGGTCAGGTCAGAGGATGAAGCAGTTATGACCTGCCAATTAAACTCTCCATGAGGGTAAAAAAAAAGAGCTTTTATTCTTTATACGGTCAGCACAATCTTGGGCTGAATTTTGAACGCACATGCAGGCTTCTACGCTAAGAGAGCTCATATTGGTTTGACTCATTCCCTTTAACCAAGATCACCAGATCCCAAATCTAATCTTACTCCTACTGTGTTTTTTTTAAATAATATTTATCCCTCCAAACCATTAAAACCTTCAAAAAGTGACGAGAGGCCTCACTTTCAAGACTTACAATTCAGAATGATCCTCACAAAAATGTAGCGGGACACAGATATGCCAATGCTTAGCAGCGAGTCTAAATGGCTATTTTAAAAAATCAGTTAATCAGTTGAGCCTTAATATTGTTTGCGTGGGAATAGAAATGTTGATAGTACAGTCAGACTGATGGAGGACAGCCCTTCTGTCATCTGGTTGCATTACATTGTGTAAAAATATCTCATCTCTTGTATGTGTATTGTTGGTTTGTGCAAATTTGCACAGCAGAAATGTTATTCTCATGAGGTAATTTTTGTTTGTCATCTAATCCTAAAAGTTACTTAATTTACCAGCATGTTAAAGGAGACCAGAACCAATAGTTATAATACCTCTAAATAACAAAATTCTACTATTAGTAAAAATGCACAAGTACTCCTTTATTAGTGCAGTTTGAAGCCTACCACAGGCAGTAGATTTTGTCAAAAAATGTATAGTCAAATACTAATCAGTACTAAAATTGATTAATGGATTAGGTAGTGATTTGCAACAGTATTGATAAAATTCCATCTTTGCGTCCTACAGCTAGCACACAACTTCACACAGCATGCTGCAGACAGGCAGGTACACAGCCCCTCCCCTCACTACCAGCTGAACACGTGAACAGCTGCAGATCAAACTTGGAGAAGTATCTAAAATAATGTCAACCTAGTTTTTATGAGGAATTTCACAAAGTCATTAAAACACTGGTTTCAACAACATTAAAGTTTTAAAGAGTTATTATAAATGTGAACCTGACTGCACACGTTAATGTTAGCCATGTTAGTGGCTAGTGACTGATTAATAAGTGACAATGTTTAGATTAGAGCTAGAAAGCAAATGGTATCAGTCCTTCCTGTCTATAACCTCAGTGTTAGTATAACAGGATAATACAATTATTTGTGTTTAAAACATGCTATAGTTTTCTTACAGTCACAAATTGAAGCTGGGAAAAGTCTATCAGAAGCTATACAGAAACAGCAGCATCTTAACAACTGATCAGGAACAAAAATATGGAGTCAAGTCACTAGGAGCAGGAAAACAGGAAATAAAAGGGGGTGTGGCTGAATACGTTTGCATTATCGCAGTATCTCATCAGTATTGTTTACATTTTTTATCAGCCTCATAATTTTTCCTTTTTGCTCCACACTATTGAAAGGATCTTGAGAGACTCACATATTTTCCTCGATTTTGGTATCGGGTTTGAAAATAGTGACAACCCCATTTTGCACAGAAGCATCAATCTCCTGCTTTTTTACTTCTGAGGGGCAAACAATCGGGAAAAAAAGTTGCCTGAAAGGGAAATGAGCTTTAAAGCCGTTTGTTTCAGAACTGTTGAACTGTTAATAAGGTTGATTTACTTTAGTAGCGTCCAAGAAAAACAATGGAAATAAGCATTTTCAGAAAATGGTGGCCACACACTGAAGTGGAGCTTCATGAAAAAATAGTAATAAGACTATAACACATCAGTTACATCAGTTTGTAGCCCTGCGATAGACTGGTGACCTCTCCAGGGTGTACCCCGCCTCTCACCCTACGGGATAGGCTCCAGCCCCCCCACTGTGACCTTGATAAGTACAAGCAGAAGAGAATGGATGGATGGAAGAGTTGTTGTCCAGAATACACATGTATTACACATGTAAAACACATGTATATATCTGTTTTTTTAAACTTTGTGCTTTGGATATGTATGCCAAGTAGTGCATTTTTAAGGAGATTACTGCGATATTGAAGTATATTTTTATTGAAGTACCTCCAACTTTCAGCACAAAATAAATGTCAGTATAATGTAATAATGTAGGAAATCAAATGGTGATGTTGCAAGTTAGTTAAAAAGTCAAAAAATAATGTTTAAAAACATTTTTTTTTTTCAGCAAATATTGTTAAAGGCTTTTTTCTTCAAATCAGTTTCATCTCATACTCAGCAGCAGCATTTACAGCAAAATGAAAGATAATCAAAAACATTATTTCTGTGTTTGTTCACATTTCATTTACTGTCTAATTTACAGAGCAGATTCTTTTCTAAAATCATCGCCATAGAATGACCGTTTCCTTTTTCCATCTTGCGTCAATATTTTGTGAAAATCACTGGTCACCTGTCCAGAGTGTACCACACCTATAGGACTGGATAAGCAGTTAAGAAAACAGATCATGTGCGGCTTTATTTATTTATTTTTACCTGTGTCCACCTGAAGTGTCTCCCTTTGGCTATATCGCACCATTGTTCCATTAATTTCTCTGAAGCTGTTGAAGCAAGTTAAAGTTGTTTAGGGATAGATTGAAATATTCACAGCTGACACAATAGCAGCACTGACTAATAGCTGAATCGATCCACTGTCAGCTAATTTGATGAAGCAATCATTTGTAATACTTTGTAGAGAGAGACACCTTTGCTCGGTTGTGTAAGCGGCTATGTCTGCACAGTATGGAGTCTGTAATGTGAGTACATGTCCTCAGGCAAAGTGTGTTTCAGTTCTTGAACTCTGTGTGCTATATCGCCTTTCAAAAGCATTTAACTTTACTAACCATGCTCGACACAGAAAAAAGGATGCAGGCACACACATTGCATTTCTCTCTGCACACTCCAGTGGTCTTTTATTTCCAAACTAAAAGAAGCAGCTCCATTTTACTCTCTCCTCTTCTCTCTCTCTCCCCTCTCTCCCACACAAAAGTAAAACACTGGTGTACTCTACTCATGAAGCTGCCAGCCTACTCAACATTTATTTTAGCTTTCTCTCCTTTTCTAGCTGAAAAGCTTATCCTTCCTCTGTGCGTTAGTGTGTGTTGGTGTGTGTCCTGCTGTGTGTTTCCCAGCACACCAAAGTGGCTGTCCAAACAATGATCAATGGCCAGCCTGAGCCTGATGGATAAGAGCAGAGCGCAGCATTTGTCACAGCAGAGCCGGTACAAGTGTTAGCGTTTACGCTGCAGCACTTCTTTCCACTCCACTTAGTATTAGCTCAGGCTTAGCCCCCAAACACTGCTATGAGTAATTGTCAGCTGTAGTACTATGAGCTTCAGACAAGGTCAACGGGACAGGCTGCTCGTGGTTAGGAGGACTTTAACGAGGCAGACGCTGGTGGCATGATTTGGCTGATCTGAAAATTGAGTTAGGGAAAGAAATAAAGATAGATAAACGATATAAAAAAGGCAAAAAGATATATTAAAGAATCACAAAGGGTGGGAAAAATATCAATAAAACCAAAAAAAATGAATAATCAAAGAGGTACTTATCGAGGGATAAGGCGGTTAAGGCAGAAATTACAATTTTAGATGAAAAACTGATTAGGAAGTGTTAGTGCTTATCTTCACTGGCAAAAATGTGACAAATGTGTTAAAGTAACCAAGAATTTATGAGACTTGGTTCCAGACACTAGTGTCATAGAGCAGGTTTTATCAGTGTGCCTGTGCACAAATGTTTATGTACAGATACAGTATGTGTCAGCAACATTGTGTTTCTGCCTGTTAGATGTTGGCCATATTAGATACTGTAAACAATACGTTGAACAGTTAGTTGACTGTGAGCCACATGTTAACGGTGAGTCACAGTATGAAAATCAAAGTTCTAGCAGTTCAGAAACCATTACCTCGCTCATTGTCACCATCACTCGCATCAATCTAGTTTTGCATCAGAGGAAATCTGTTGAAAGTCAAAAAACAATCTACGCTTTGAGATTCAAGGTCTTGCTCTCTAGCAAGTGAAAACATTGTCTTTAACTTATGAATGTGTTGATTATTTGAGAAACAGAGAAAAAAATGACTAAAATGGGAGTTTGTGCATTACTAACAAGCTTAAAGGTCAATTTTTGGTGTGACCTCCTTTATTCTTTAATGCAGCCTGAACTCTCCTCAGCAAATGTTTTTATAATTTGTCCAAATAGGCTTCAAGAATAGTTCTCCAGAGCATTTCAAATATGGATTTATCACTCCATAAGAGTGTTGTCTCGCTCCTTCCTTTAGAAATGCCAAGTTTAAGTATAGCTTCCACCTTATTAGTTCAAATACATTATTTTATGCCAGTCAGACTGTGCTGTCTTTGGCATTTTCCATAGAATCAACTTCAGAAATGGGGGAAAAAAATATTTGTGACTTGTTGCTAATAACAAAGTACCTAAAGAATCAATTTCTAACTAGTTCTTTGCTAAGTTTGCTGTGAACACTGGTTCTTCTGTTGAGTTGCAGTGTTTTGTTATACTTAACAAATTAATAAAAAAGAGAACTTTCCTCTGAGAATAGTTAGGTACAATGACTGGACTGAAACATGGATGAAAAAGCAGCCAATGTCCAAAGAGACACTTTGAAAGACCGTTAGAGACCCTCGAGAACTATCGCTCAACACCAAAAACAGAGTCTGTCTCATTGGAAGCAAAATATAAAGAAATGAGGGGTGTCAACTTTTTCACAGTACTATACACACACTCAACCTCTGCAACCTGTGTCCATTCTTATATGTATAAAAAGACATGTTTTCTACTATAATCCTTCACCCCAGGCCTTCTAGGAAATGGGGCATCCATTTAAAAAAGACACTTCCATTAAGCATCATCCTCCCTATTGCCACACTAACGAGCTGAGGGTTTAACAAGCTCATTAAGGCGGGGTCAGTGAAAGACTAATTGTACTGGATGATTGCCCCTGTGGCTTTCTGAACCCAAGGGCTGTGTGACTACTATTAGAGACCGGCTTTTCGCTGTGCAGTGTACCAACACCAACCATCGGCGTATGATAATGAAAGTAGCGTGTGTGTAGACAAACACGAGACTCTACGGTCGTATAGTTTGCTTTGCACGGCTGTTGAACAACAAGAAATGACACAGAGAAGGACATCAGGAAGTCTTTTTTTCACCACTAATGTGTCTTGTGATACATTAGGAAAGACAGATTTTAAGGGACAGATGCTTTCAGTTTTGCCTCTATTGATGTCACTGCTGGGGGGAGGAGCTGATTCCTTTTCTTTTTGTGAGGAATTTCATCTTAAATGAATGCTGGAATAAGACAATGGGCTAATAGAAGAAAAAACTACATGTTTATAAATGTATGAAAGCTTACTTCCTTAAGGCTTACAGTCTTTCTAAAATTCACTGTACTGGCCAGATAAAGAGTCCGGTGGTCATTTTGTTACAGTGTTGTATGGCAGACAATCTTTTTGGGTCATTTGGCATCACATGATCATAGTGTCATCACTAAAATCACCTCAAAGCTCAGCTCTGCTAATGATTGCTGGGGGCTTGAACTGAACCCCTTTTGATTTCCTCCTGTGTGCCTCTCAGGATAACATTGAGGACAAATTCTTCCCACCCAGCTCCCATAAATGTTAACAACGACCAACATCACCATCATAACGTTTATTGCATCTAACACTTAGTCATATGTCTATGCACAGCCCAATCTTACCAACAATGAGAACTCGTAGTTTACACTCATCAAGCTAACGACTTGATTAGAAGGCTAAATTATTAATGGAGACGCAGAGGGACATAGTTTAAAAACAGAAAGGAGTCTCTGGATGAAACAGGCTGAAACAGAGATAAAGGGAAAATGACAAGTAGAAGTAAAAGGAGAAAGAGGCGGAATAAAGCTGGCGCTGCATTGGAGAGAGAGAAAAGAGGTGCAGAAAGATGGGGAATTGCTTTGTCACATCATATTTTGTGTTTGTGCTACAGATACCAGCTTATCATCTCCAACACATTGTCCCATCATCTATAAATTACAGGCAGCGGCAGGTCAACGCTGTAATAAAAACAGCGTCTGGAATAATGCATTAAAAATAGCAGCCCCAAATTCAAAGCGCACGTGTCCTCAGGGTCAGGGTAATCTCATCTGGATTGTTAATCCAGCCAGCTCCCTCTCTCCCCAGCTTCATTAATCTGCCACCAGTCTGCGTCTCATTTTCTGTGGACACACATGCAGCACACACGTGCACTCACTCACACTCACACTCAGATTTGGACACAGACACAGAAAGTAAAATTCAGGATTTACACACCAAGTTTCTAATGCAGGCTATATCAGGTGCGACCAAAAGGCTGAGTGATTGTGTCTGTTAACACTTCAGTGTAGTCTACTTGTGGATAGCTCATAGCTTCTGGTGCTCGCACTGGTTTTTAGATCACTCCTGTTTTGTTCTGTTTCTCTATGGATTTGCACAGACAGGATTGAATGGTGACAAAAGTTAGATCTGTGGCTATTATTTTCACACCCACATCACCCAAACCAGAAGGTGGTGCATCAGGTCAGCAGCGTGACCAAAAGCATGCACGGATATGCTTGCTGCGTTGTGAAACAGAACTTGCCCTGCCAGGTCAGACTGCTACGAGCGTGCTGTACTCTTACTCCCTGAGGTCGTGAGCTAGTACGTTCAGTGCAATTTGAGTTAAACGCTCACTTTTAATGTGGTTTAAGGAGATCCACTTTGCTCTGCAGATGTGCCTGCAAGTGGTCAAAATGGGATTTCCAAACATCGCAGGAGTGACATCCATGAAGGAAATTACAAAAACACCACCTGAATTTAAATTTAGGTGGTGCATTCTGCACTTTCTGTTGTTTTTGATTACAGCTTACAGCATGTATTTATTTACAGTCACTATTCATATTACCATCTCTGTATGTGGTTAACTCAAGTTGATTGGTTTCTTGCTGTTTAAAAAGGAATACTGGAATATTCAAGTATACTATGTACTTACCACAGGAACCAGTTCAAAACGTCTTGAACCTGCAGTAATATTTTTGGCCACTTGGGGGAGTGCAACAACATGCATACTCCATACAGACCATAAAGAAGAAGCTCATTTCAGCTGCTCCCTTGTCACAAGGGTTCAACACAGCTTTTTGACCAGGATGGCCCCAAAGGGGGTTTGTGTCTCTGGCAGGAGTGTCGCGCACGCCATGCGAACATGTCAAAGCTAGCATGTTGGTAAACAGCTGCTTTTACACATCCAGTAGACAACATAGCGTTAGCATTTATTGTGATTCTTGATTAAAGCTCCATTCACTCAGGTATTTTTTAAAACGGGGATTTTCAGCTTTCGTTTGGAAAAAATGGCCTCATGAAAATGCAAAAATCCAAAAACAAACAAACAATATTAAGAGCAGGCCAACAAATATAAATCTAACTGAACAGAAATCTTGGCCAATCATATGCTTCGAAACATAATGAACTGGTGTCAAAAAGAACATAAAGGCACCTTTGATGTTGCAAGACAAAAGTTTCTGTTTCCACTACATGAAAGGGATTCATAACATCTCCATTTTCAATGACCTAAATCATAGTTTACGTGTGGAGAAACGGCCAAAATGCCTAGAAAAAGATCACAGATTAGCTGGAATTGGTGATGTTACTTGCAAAGCACCAAATTTAAAAACCAAACATGACAGACATGAACCTCTCTCAGTGTGTGAGGAGGATCAGGTTGAACACATAACTGGAAATCCTCCATTTCCTTATGTCAGAGAGCTGCACGGATGGTGTGCAGGAGGCAGCACATGTGACACATCACTGTGAATTTACAAGAGCGTTACCTCTGTTGTCCACACATGTGCTCAATCTTACATCCCTCAGCAGCCTAGTTCTCACGTCCTGTCAAATCATGAAGTATGAAAAAACAGAGATTCCCTGCTCACTCGCTGTCTCACTCCATCACTCACTCACTGCCTCCCCCAGCACCGTGCCTCTGCTTAACTTTAACTTTTCTTATCTCCTCCTCTTTTTCCACCTCTTCCTCCTCCTCATCTTCACCTCCCTCCCACTGATGTAACCGCTCTGCATTCTTTTTTCATTCGCTCCCAACCTCTCTGATTCTCCAAATTGTATTTGTTATTTTTCACTCCCTCATGTAATGGCTTTCCTCCCATTGTCTCTCACTCTAACCCCACCACCACACTAGCTCCCTCATCCCCTTCCCCATTAGCATTCACGCTCGTGTGGGGCGTGAATGCTAATGGGAGTGCGCGGTACACCAACAAGAATGTTGTGTATTTGAATGCGCACTCCAGATTAATACAGAACAAGTATTAGTAAAAGATTATTGTAGTTTGAGTGTGTGCATGTTTGTCGTTGTGTATTACACAATGTGCGTGTGTGTAATAGGCTGTTTGTCATCTGTGTGTTTGAGGAGTCTCTTAGCAAAAGGATGGGAATAGGTGTAGAGCCCCGGTAATGACTCTACTGAGTTCTACTTAAAATGCAAATTCAACTTTGGGAGGCTTTTATTCCATACGCACTGATGCAGACTAGGACAGTCGAGTATCTAGCCACCCCTTCATACACACACATGCACACACACACACACACACACACACCTTTACATTGCAGTGTGGCGCCTCCTCAGGCTGTATAACTTTTGAGTTTTCCAATGTCCTCGTACCAGCTTTTGACTTCATCCTACACACACTCACGCTTGTAGAAGTGACTACAGACACTGTATATCATATGTTATGTAAAGCCACATGCAGCTATAGTACATAAATGTTTTCTAGATTAGAAAAAATAGGCATCTATAAAAATGGTTAACCTTGGATGCAAGCGTTTGTCACACTTTTATTTCTGATTCTCAAAATTCCATAAATATATAATAGTTGTTACTGGAACTGATCCTCAGCTGCAGCGTTAGCTCACGCACACACACATGTAGAGTTTGACAGGCTTACACATATTTACCAGTATCAGCAAAAACACTGCTACTTTAGCAGCCCTCCTTTCCTCATTCCTGTGCTTTATTTCTCTCTTACACAAACATACCTTAAAACTCTTTTTAGACTCACAACTTCACTTTCTTTCTATCACATATCTTTTCTGCTCAAAAATATTATCATCTTCAGGCTAATTTTTGTTCTAGCGTCCCTTCTTTCTCTCGCTCTCTCCTCTCTTAATTATACACATGCAAAAAGTGTCTTACCCGTCATTGTTCCTTCTTTGTGTTGAATCCGTATGCTCTTTTAAATCGCTCCTCTTTTCTCTCACTGACTTTCTGTGTGCGTGCGTGTGTACTCTCTCTTTTGTGGTGTGTATGTGTGCGTGTGTGTGTTTCTCAGGCGATGTTTGACTTTCGCGGCAACGGCAAGGCGGAGTTGAACCTGAAGAAGGGAGAGGTGATCTTCCTGCTGCGACGAGTCAATGTCGACTGGCTGGAGGTAAGAACGGAGAGAGAAAGAGGGCGAGAATATGAGAGGGACGAGAGAAAGAGAGAAAGGTGGAGAAGGAGAGAGGCAGCGAAAGAGTGGGAGAGTGGAAGCCTGAGAAAGCTGGATGGAGAGTGAGAGGGAGGGGTGGGAAAATAAAGAAGAGGTGGAGGTGGAGATGAGATGGAAGAAAAGAAGAGGAGATTTTTTTTTTACGTTGAAAGAGGTGGTGTCTTCATTGGGAGTATATTGGGAAAAGTGAGGAATAAAAATAGAAGAGCTAAAGATCAGAGTGGAGCAATGAAGAGAGATGGAATTAGGGAAATGAAGAAGAGTGAAGAAGAGAAAAAAAGTAATGGTTATGTGATGGTTGTCTGCTTTTAGCTTAGTAGATAAAAAATAGGCAGGATAAGAAAGTAAGGAGAACAGAGAGAGACTGCAGCCTAAATAAATGCACACACATCCACTTTCCAGTTGTCCAGCACCTCTTCCAAAAGATGGACAAAACTGATGGACAAAAGACTGAGATATTTTAGTTTTACACACATCTGAGTCCCGCAGACTGTTCTAATGTTTGCCCGGACTGTGTGCACGGATATATTCCAGTAAATATCCGAACATGTATATTTATATGGAATTATATTTTGGCACTTGTGCAGTCAAATTCCTCAAAATCAATAACCCGCGCGTAGAACTCAGCAGCTAGATGCACAAAGAAGCCATTGTAGATGCGAGTGCCTGCTTGGCGAGCGTTGCAGTAGAATCATGCGCTTACAGGCAGCTCTGCTCTCAAAGCTGAATTCACTCAAATCAAGCTGACTGAGAGTCAGCTTGATTTGTTTTGAGGGCAAAAAGGAATGTAATTGGTAATGTAATTGCCCTAATGTAATTGGTAAACAGGTTATGCAATGATGTCATCCAAGAGGTCACAAAAGACCCTTAAACAACAAAAAGGAGCATCATACCAACAGTAAAATATGGTGCTGTGATGGTCTGGGGCTGTTTTGTTCCCTCAAGACCTGGAAGACTTGTAATAACTGAACCATGAATTCTGCTGTTTACAAACAGTCATCTGTTTGTGACCTCAAGCTGAAGTGTACTGGAGGATTCTGCAGCAGGACAATGATTTTGGAGTGCTTTGTCAAAGTCCTGACCAGAATCTGATTGAGATGATGTGGCATGACCTTAAAAAGGTGGTTCATGCTCGAAAACCCTCAACTTTGGCTTAATTACAACAATTCTGCAAACATGAGTGGGCCAAAATTCCTCCACAGCACTGTAAAAGATTCATTGCCAGTTATTGCAAATACTTCATTGCTATGGATGGCCCAGTTATTAGGTTTAGGGGGCAATCACTTTTTAACGAAGGGTCACGTAGGTTTGGATTTTTTCCCCGTTATATAATTACAAGCACTTTCATTTATGAACTGGATTTAGTTTGACTTGTGTTATCTTTGTCTAATATTTAAACTTGTTTGATGATCTGAAACATTTAAGTGTAACAAACATACAAAAAAACAGGAACGGGGCAAACTTGTTTTCAAACCACTGTACCTCCTTACAAACACTTCAGTAACTGATCGCTGCGGTCACCTGTAGTTTTTATGGAAGATGCAGCTGTGAGGAGTGTCGCTGAAACCTCAACATTCACCTTCAGTGTAAAAGTAAAAGTGTCCTTTGAAACTTATTGGTTTAAGGAGGAAGGCACAACTTTTACTTTAAAGGCTGTTACAGTTTGCAGGTTGAGGACCCAAATGCAAACTCAGGAGGCAGGTGGAATAAACAAAAAGCACAACTTTATTGGTAATAAAAGTACAACATTGAAGTCCATAGACAAAGTAAGATAAATCCTGCAGTATGAGTGACACAAGGAAACACACTCGAATAGTAAACAGTGTTTGCAGACAGCTCTGTGTTTTCCTTGTAAACGATAGGCAATCCCTGCCATCCGCTTGTGACCAAAGCAGTCGTGTGGATGTTTTTGGTGCAAAAGACTCCTTGCAGTGGATTTCACCTAACGACAGCCAGTAAGCTCTAGGACAGGGGTGGGCAACTCCAGGCCTTGAGGGCCGGTGTCCTGCAGGTCTTAGATGTTTCCTTGATCCAACACAGCTGATTCAAATGGCTAAATGACCTCCTCAACATGTCCTGAAGTTCTCCAGAGGCTTGGTAATGAACTAATTATGTGATTCAGATGTGTTGACCCAGGGTGATATCAAAAGCCTGCAGGCCACCGGCCCTCGAAGCCTGGAGTTGCCCACCCCTGCTCTAGGAAGCAATCGTGAAACCGTCACGGGATTCACATGTTCTTCTGTCGTACAGATACTGTTAGACCCTCGTACACTTTGGAAGTGATTTGCTGGTAACACATTGCTTTGAAGCTAACAGCTGTTTGCTTGCAGCTATTCTGGGTTTTTGTTTCATAGGTGACCCTTTAACACAGGGGTGGGGGAACTCCAGGTCTCAAGTTTTAGATGTGTCCCTGATCCAACACAGCTGATTTAAATGATTAAATGACCTCCTCCTCAACATGTCTTGAAGTTCTCCAGAAGCCTGGTAATGAACTAATCATTTGATTCATGTGTGGTTTCAGGGTGAAATCTAAAACCTGCAGGACATCAGCCTTTCATATGTCAATTATTCTTCATTGTCATTGGTAGTTGCTTCAGTTATTCACCTGGAAGTTGCGAAGAGTTTATCGTGGGTCCCACCAACTTCTCCTCACCGGCACTTTTTCCACCTGCAGTCACTTAAATGATCAAATGTCACTCACTTTCTCTTGTCTCTTGTTGCCCCGTCGCTTCAAATAGCTTCCAGCGTGTACACAGTTTTGAGGATTGCCACTGGTCTCTAGACATGTGTGACAGGAGATGTGTAAATGTAAACAAAAAACAGAAAACAGAGAAAAACTGCGAACATGGCAAGCCATGACAGTGTCCATGTTTGCAGACTGTCATGATTGAAAGACATGCACATCTGCCTATTTGTCGATTTATTTATTCCTTTATTATTTGGTCTGAGTATGTCGAAATCTGAAATGATAAAGAAATGATGTGCCAGGTTTGTAATATGTATCCACTAGTATCCACAAAGAGTTCAGCCCAATCTGAGATCTAGAATAACAACTATGAGCAACGGACCTGCTGCTTTACAATAATCTTTTGATTTGGTTTGATTTATTTGTCTTTTACATATTTTTAAAATGTTTTCACTAGGCCTTTTTTAACTGCAGAGGATAAAGAGCCAACTCTGTGGCAAATCAGAGTCGAGTAGTCCAGTCAGTTAAACTATAATGAAAACAATCATTTAAAAAAAAGATTGACAACAACCTACTCAGAATCAGCCTACTACGGTGACCACAGAGTGCCTTCCCTGGTGTGATTGGAGAAGCTCTGCTCTAGTTTTCACTGTTTGTATGTATGAGTCGTGCACAAGTGGATATTTTTATCTAATACTCTGCATTTTTTATAAAAAATGCAATGCTGGAATATGGCTGCTGGCAAATAGATGTCATAGTAATTCTTCTTCATCACTCACTTTGTGAGTACTTAAAAAAAGGTCAAGAAAAAAATGGTAAAGAAACATGCTTGATAAAACTGTGTGAGGTGTCGAGATGTGAGAACGACGCTGGGTGAGTGGGAGAGAGAAAGGAGGTGGAAGCTGCCCTGATGGGAGAGGGAAGAGAATCACCACAGAGGAGGAGGAGGATGAACTTAACCTGCCCCCGGCTTTCTAAAGAGATAGAAAAAAAGTAACAGAAAACATAATCTATTTGTCCTTATGCAACACTGCAAAATTCTGAGGCTTTGTTCTTTTTTGGCAACGCTGTTATCCACACTAGTAGTATGTCTTTTGTTTTTTGGGTTTTTTTTGATGGGGGTGAGGTTAATGCAACACTTACAACTTGTGAAAAGTTGACTGAGTGCGTAGAGTTAGTCAGTGGACAGAGTGGATGTGGGTGGAAAACGTGACAAATCCAACTGGCATACTGGTGCGTCAAGGTAAACATTTCAAACACACCAGAGTGAAACCACAGTTTTGGAAACCGACAAATCCAGCGGATGCAAAGCTGCCAATGAGAAACAGACTTCATCACTAGCTGCTGCGACAGTGCTGCTCAGCGGCCAAATGAAAGGAGAGTGATAGAAGCGAGCAGCTGTGAAGTGTTGATGCAGAGAAAGAAGCCTGCAGGCTTGGACTGGTCGTCAGCTTTGACTTTAAGGAGAACTGGAAGTACGCTGGTAGTAGAACATACTCAGCCCATGACTGCAGTGACCAGTGACTTCTATCGAGTGACTTACAACAGAGAGTACGTCTACAGAGTCTGTAGAAAATGACACAAAGCAGGATCCAGGTTTGTTTCAACATGATCTATTCTAGGGACAATATCATCTTAGATGGGTTTGTAATCCAATTAGTGGTAATCAGATTTTTTTGATTAATCTTACCACTTTCAATGTATTGAAGAGCCAAGAATCCCTCAAAATTGAAGAATATTTTTGCTAAAATAAAAAAAGAGCAAATCTTTGGGGGTTGTCCACCCTTGGGCAGATTGGCAGCTGTCCTGAATATTTTTAATTTGTGAAAGATCTTTCTCCCTGTAAATTTATAAACCTCAAATAATTTGTAAATGGCCTCATACAGTAATTCTTCTCAGACTGATGGGTCCCATAATTTCCTGCCTAAAGATATGATGTTTTTCCTTCTTCACATTGAGTAAACACACATCTGACTGCTCAGCAGCAGTAAAGTGCCAAACAACTTCTGTGTGAACTTTCTTTTCACATGATTTCATATCAGTGACTTTTTGTCCATGTTTTTTAACCTTATTCCTGCTAACCAACTAACCAACCAGCCAAGTAACCAACCAGTTCTGTCATTTTTTTCAATAAAGACTTCAAAAGGTCACAATAAAGTAAAAGTACCTCTTGTAGTACTTCATAGTACTTAGAGTACTGTTACTACAATTTAAGAAAGACTAAGCTCAACTATTTAAGCACATTAACTTGCAATAAGATTATCAAGTGAGTATATAAGGATATATGTATTTCTTGAATGGTGTTCTGTTTTTACTGAATGTAGAAATAAAGCACATGCCGTTTTCCTTTCTAGCCTCTTTTAATCCTCATAAAAAAAACAATGGCTAATGATTACATAGATTCATTGCTCTGAATTGGAAGAGGCTGAAGCTCCATCCACACCCATAGTATAAAGATCAAATTAAAGGTACAGTCAGTATTTGGGGTGTCTTGGAAAAAATGTTCTGCCCATAAATGTTCGTTGATTATTATGTAATTTCCTGAAATGAAGCCAGGGCATAAAGTTTTACAGCCTCCTCCAAAGTAATGATTTGGTAATCCAGGTGCAGGCTGCAGGATGAACCACAATGATCAAGCAGCAAAGTTCTACAACTACAACCTCTTTCAAGCTCTCTAGACTTTTGCCCTTTTCCACGGACCTCAGAAGCACGTGAAGTTGTGATAGAAACAAAATGATTATCTGGATGTGCTGTCTTCAGATCCTAATTTTTTTTAACTTAACTTTTATCAATTGCTTTAAAGTTGCAACACAAGATACTACAAATGCTCCATTTTTATTAAATTCACACCCATTAGATAACATACAAGTCAGCTGACTAAAGAGGTTTGAATATACAACTTTTCAGGACAGACTGGGTGTTATCATCATTGTACTTGATCCAAAGTTGTGATTTCGGCGCGTTACAATGAAAGGCTTTTTTTTCACATAATACTGCTTCCTTGTTCTACAATAAATGTGTGAAAGTGCTGGATGCTTTTTGAAACAGCTTCTGTATGTGTTTCTGCAGAGTAACACAGTGAGACACCAGGGGTGTAGTAAAAAGGCTGTATGATTGTGTTTAGTGCTTCCAACATCAGCAGCATATTATGAACACGCTAATTAGTCGGGAAAACGTCTCTCCAGATACACTTCCATGCTGCTTTCTTCTCTTTCTCTCCTTTAAATCATCACCTTGTCTAATCATCAGTCCCCTATCACTCCATCCTCTGAGACATAATTCATTTGTTCGCTCATCTTTTGATCATTTGCTTCCTCTTCTTTATGCGCTTCTTCCTCTTCTTCTTTTTTTTTCTCCTTCAGGGTACGGTAAACAATCAGACCGGTATCTTCCCAGAAACCTTTGTGAAGATTATTAAACCCCTCCCTGAGAGTGACTCTGAAGGTGAAAGTGGAGGCCACACATACAGCTGTCTCCGCTGCTTCCTGCTCACCCCTTCTGGAGTCGACACCAGGTCTGTCTGACTTTAGTGAGCTAAGACGATATCGTGTGCGATTAGATTTCAGGTTTTAAACGCATTGTTTATTTATATGTTACTCTTGAAACAGTATCATGCCAGTGAGAAGAGATCCTTCATATGATCACCACAGATATATGCAAATTACGGTTCAAATGAATCACAAGAATATTGGCTTAAAGGTAGATAAGCAGCTTGTTTCAGACAGTGGATGAACTGAGGGATACACCGAGGCTCAGGATAAGATAAATAAGGATTATTTCAAACTGTGAATCATGCAAAGCTGCTTGAGTATAATCCTTTAAAAAAAAAAAAATTAAAAACATTAATAGGTCCCCTTTAATTTTATACTTTGAGGCTTTAATGGCTTCAGATGACTAACATCAAATGTTAGCCTCAGCCATCAGGTAATGAAAACATTACAGTTAGTCATTACAGGTGATCGTACACTAATATATAGCACTATCTTCTATTTGTACAATTACATCCCTTAAATCCTGCACATTTGTTCTTGAAGTTTAAAGAAAATGAATACTGCATTTCTCACTTCAGCTTTGTGGAGGGATTTGAATCCCCTTCAGTCAGATTTCAGATGTAACAAAATCCAACAAAAAACCTTGGATTGAATTTGTTACTGTGAATTTGTTGAATTTATTGTTGCAGGTGACATAATGTAAAAGTGAATCTCTCCTATTAGCATTGTGTATATTGATTTTTAGGCCTTCAGTTTTCTAAATGCTTTAATCAGAGAATTGTGTGTTCCTTCTTTAACAGAGATGTGTGTGTACAAGAGGACCTCAGCATCCAGCCATCATACAAGGACCTGCTGTCTCGCATGAGGTAAAACTATCCTCAGTTCCTCAGTCATCTGCTCTCAGTCTTGTAGTAGCGCTGGATTTTAGGTTATAAAAAAGCCACACTCTTATTGCATTTACACCTATATGGGAAAGATTAGCATCGGCGCTGAGGGAGAAATTACTGTGAGCGACTTCACACATGTAAGCAAATTACCACACCATCTAAAATGTGATAATGATTTACTTGGTTAAAGCTTGTGAATACTGTTAAAGGAGACATTCATGCTGTTTTCAGCTGTTTACATTTGCACTGAGGTCTTACTGGTCTATTGGTGCATCATGTGCGCATCTTATAACTCCTAAATACGTCTATATATTTATATTCAATGTTGGTCTGGAATATTACAGAAGCTAAGTTTGGTTCTGGTGGACGTCTCTTCCTGTTAAAAGGGAGTTCTTCTTCTCCAGTATCACCAAGTGCTGGCCAAGGATCTCTAACAAGATCTGATTGTTAGAGAAAAGTCTAAACAGATTTTTAGGAGCTTTACTTTACAATGTAATACACACACACACAGACACACACACACGCACACACACACACACGCACATATATAAAATTGAATTGAACTGGGAAATTTAATTCAGCTTTACTATTACTCCAGTGAAAATTGTGAAAGATGAAATTAAAGGGATTCAGCATCAATGACTATAATCTGATTCTGTTTTTCTTCTGAGTTTATTGCATACCAGCGGCAAGAAATTGCAACAGAAACTATCCACAGCAGGAGGATTGCACTCCTTTACACACGTGGCACAACAGCACGGACTTCATTAACTATGACAGACATTAGAAAATGATTGATTAGGATCTAACAGCAATTTACTTCTGGTTCTCTCTCACATAGTCATAGTTTATATGTTGCAGTTTATTAAATGTTTTCATGATGTTTACTAAAGATTGTATGAATGTGATCCCAGATCCAACTGCTTTTTATTCCATTAAAATTCTGGACTGCTTTTATTCATAAACAGTTTCAGTAAACTCTCTTTGCACAGAAACATGAACCATACTGTACATGCATTCACATAAATATTCTTATATCAAATATTCTTCCAAATTCTTTTCTGAATTAAAAAAAACACCACTTGTTTTGGTTATTTCTACATGAGCAATTAGATGTTAAATTTACATTACAAATCTAAGCTTTTGTCCACGCAAAATTGAGCAGATTTCCATATCTGATGTTTCTTCCAGCGTGTACTGATGAACTATGCTGATTGCTGACCTTTGTGAGCACGTTTTCAGCATTTCATTTTTTGTGAGTTAAAATGAAATTCCACAACAAACAGCAATGGGTATGAATCCATTAATTCACCGACCTGCCCTGAGGAGGAACATATTTAGTCATTGTGCACTGCAAACCTGCAAATTGCCAGTTGCCAATCCTCACCACTCATCAAATTAGTTCCTGTGGGACCTCCAAGTCCCCCCTCTTGCAATCTTTCCCTCAGCAACATCACCGGATGCATGTGCTCATTACGCTATCTGTCTTTTTCTCTTTCATTCTCCCTCTCCCTCTATTTCTCATTATCTGGTAATTTAGATATGTGAACGCTATGATTATTAGCCCTCCCCATTCATAATCAGTTCATTTCCGCCTCTTATCTGCTCATTATTGTTTTTCTGTGTTCAGGCCTATTGTGCCCTGGAGTAGGATGGATGAGACCCTGGTCTTGAGTTTTAATATGGCTTAGCACTGATAAAAGGGAGGGGGAGAATAAGGATAGGGAGGAAAGGGTGTTGGTTACATACGAGAAGACAGGAAGTAGGAAAAGAAAAGACAGATGCCAGCGCTGTACAACAAGGAAGCTCAGAAAATGGGCCTCCTAAGGTATCTCAAGACTACATTGAACACAGCAAGAAATTGGCCCCCACTCATGCACCACCCAAGAAAGCGCAAAAACAATAGTACCTTTTAAAGTGCTAAGCAGCCATTTATTTGCTTCAGCAGTGAGCAATGCCAAAATAATAAACAAAACTCCCTAAAAAGGTCCCTATGCTTCCCTATACAAAAGAAATCCAACCAAAAGACAGTTCACTTACCTAACATTCTAAAAGAAAACCAGGAGAAAACTGAGTCAGCAAAAATGGCTTCTCACACCTACCAGGCTGCTGCAGGGAACAATATATACACAATATACAATATATACAAATCTATTTACAACGATTTACAAGATCAAGGCTCTAACGCCAGACACACAAATGAGGTTAAACTTGCGAATCAGTTTGCAAAGGCACTCTAAGTATCAACAACTGGAAAACACAGGCTGGTGGTGGAGGATGGTGGAGGCTAGGAGGGAGGGGGCCAGGGGGCTGTCATCTGGTGGTTAATTACTGGGGGGGTGATCATCCAATTATCCAATCCTAGGACAGGAACAAACTCCACCCAACAACTCAGCAGCCACTCCCAGGTGTCCACCCCCTAAGAGAGAAAAGGAAAAACCCACAGCCATCCTCTGGTGGGAGGAGTCACACACATAAAACACAAACACTGATAACACTGAATCATAACAAAATGTGGTTGTTAGTCCAACTGCAGTCATTTATATTTGGTGATATGGCTCTGTTCTGGGATTTTTTCACACTTCCATCCATATACTTGGAATATGGAGTATAGCTGGGAGGAGCTAGGGTGGTAGTGGGTTGCAAAGTAGCTTGCAGATGAGTGATGACAATACAGGGTGCAGCTGCAGCTTGAATAGGGTGGTCCTTATGAGATTTGCCAGTTGAATGTATAACAGGTTATGAGGCAGGCAATTAACTGGCTTTGAGACAATCTCAATCGCTGATCTCTCAGAATTTCTGCCAACAAGAACTAACAACACCCACAAATAGTTTTTCTATTTCTGTAGAATATGCTTAATATTTTTTATACTCTAAAAAAACACACTGATTATTGAAGTGTTTTCTCGTCTCTTCCAGGAATGTTTTCAAGGTGGATGATATTGCCCTGAACTACCGCGACCCTGATGGCGACCTTATTCGTATCCTGGACGATGAAGATGTCCAGCTGATGATCAAGGAGGGCAGACGTCAACAGGACAAAGTCAAGAGACCTGTTAATCAGTTTCCATGGGAACTGCATGTGACCACGACCTCTGACCTTTCTGTTTACAATACAGAGGCTTGAGAGAAGTTGAAGAGAAGAAAAATAAATATAAAATATTTAGTTGTGTCATATAAGAAAATGAATTTAACCAAGTGTATAGTTGCTGATTTGAACTCTGTGTAGTTTGCCTTTTACATTCATTCTAAGTCTGTTTCAATAAATGTTCCAGTCATTTCACTTAATAAAATAACTTAATACCATATTTACATTTTGCGTGCTTAAATTTTTTTCTGCTTGCTTAGAGGCTTTTCAACCGTTAGATGTGCTACAGTCTAGTTAGTAGTTCAGTAAGGAGAGATTAGAAGGAATTGAACAGGAGTTGTTGATATACAGAATTCAGTTCTGTTATTTGACAATTAGACTCTGGTCCCCCATCACAGCAGAATGAAGTCCCAGCAGTGATGGGAATTAGGGCAGGGCATTTCCTCAAGCTTTTTTTTTAATGCTAGAAAGTAGGGTGTTGTTGTTGTTCATCCATCAGTATGTCGACAGAATCAAGAGCTGGACAGCAACAGGACCCAACGTGAGCCATGCTTAATGGCTAAAGACGCAACAGCACTCCATGGACGCTTGGTCAGCCATCATAGTAGCAAAGCTAAGTGGGTTCAGTACATGACCACTGCCAATAAATGTTTTGGAAACACCAAAGGCCAAACTCAAGCTCCTGGCTGACAAAGCAGCACACCAGGACTCTTACGACCAGAGAAACCGCCTGCACTACAAGAAAGCCTACAACCAGTGTTGGGCAGTAACACTGGTATTTAAAATACAAAATATGAGTAACTGTATTCTGTTACAGTTACCGTTTAAAAAGGTGGTATTCAGAATACAGTTACTTTGTTGAAATGAAGGGATTACACAGCAGTCTTCCTGTTTCATATGTTAGGCTGTTCCCTCTCTATTTTTTGTAATTCCACGCTGGAACAAAACACACACTGAGAGGCTCTAATGCCTGCGTCTCAATCTCACGGCCCATGTCACATCTACTTGTGGCCCACATAATGACGTGACAAAATATTTTTAAAAATTATTGTTCAAATAATTATTTAATATGATGGCAATAGGCAGAGTGTGACAAGCATAGCCCTAAAGAATGTAGCCTCACGGGCAGTGTAGCCCAGTTGTAAGTAAGCTATTAAGACTTGACTGTACACTGTGTTTGTCTTTACCTCCGAAACAATAAGTTCTGTTGGAGCAGCCTTTCAACTCCTCTCTCTGTCTCTCGCTAGCAAAGTTGACCCAGACAACAAAGTAAAGCTAGTTTTTGGCTACGAGCCCAACAAGAACCCGAGGTATTAGCCACAGGTCCCTTTACTACGGTTCGGAGCCGCGGACCTGTTTTATATACGAGACTGCTGCAAAAAGTGCAGCCTTACCTAATGTCCACCTACTGTTACTCAATTATATTAAGATTTTAAAATCTAGTTGGTGTTGGTAAAGCAAGAAACCTTCAGTAACAGTAATAAATCACACAGCAATAGCACATTCGTGTAGTTGTAAAAAAGCATGATAATATATTAAGTAATCCAAAGTATTCAGAATACGTTACTCTCATTGAGTAACGTAATGGAATACGTTACAAAATACATTTTGGAGGCATGTAGTCTGTAATCTGTAGTGGAACACATTTTAAAAGTAACCTTCCCGACACTGCCTACAACACTTGAGTGCTTGGCACTGTAGAAGGCCAGCAGCACATTAATAACATTCATGAGAAACTCAATGGTCCTGTGGAAGACAACAATGGAGGACAACGCCAAAGTGCGGAATAGACCAAGGTGTCCCCACTACTATTCTGTATGGGGCTTAACCACCTAAGGCAGCTTATTACTAAGAGCATATATGAATTCAGGAGTGGTGAGACTATCAGCCGCCTCTTGTACATCGATAACAATAAGTCGTTATTTTCAAGCATGAAAGGTGGTTGGAAATAACGGAGCTATGATCCTCTGGGACTTCAAGTTCCAGACATTTGTTGTTCAACCAACCAGACATAGTGGTGGTTGACAAGCGCAGAAGACTGCAGGCGTGATAGATGTGTCGATCTCAGTGGACAGCAACATAGGGAAGGAGGAGCACGGAGAGAAAGACCAGGGGCTGAAGGAACAACTGGAGCACATGTAGAAGATAAATTTCAAATTTGTTTACACTGGTAATAGGAGAATTAGGAGCTATAACCCCAAAACCTGAAGATTCCAGGTAGAGAGGACTCCAGGAACAGCTAAGATACTGGGAAGAACCCTCAAACTCACAGGCCTCTGGCAGAGGACCTGAGCTTGTTTTGAGCTAATTTCAAAATTGCAACAAAAACTTTGTGTTATTGTAATGCAAAGTACCAAATAGCAATTCATTATAAAGCTCCACAGGGATTTTTTTCCCCTCAGTAGTAAAGGTTATCAACCTTTAGGAGAAAGCTGTGGGAAAAAGTTTGAAAGCTGTTGAAATAACTTTAAATTTATATTGAGTTTAATACAAATCCCAAACATATCTGCCCCCAGGGTTACGGATCAATACTGTTACTCAAACTTTTAATCTTGTGAAACCCAAAAGCTTCTCCTCATCTTTAACTAGAGTTTAAATAACATCTTTTATAAAAACATTGTGTTCCTTATTGTGTTCTTATTAAATCTATATGATTAAATCTTCATGAGGATTACGCACACAGTCATCTGCATTCAAACCCAAGACATGCTGTCTTTCTGATTATTTTGTCTACATCAGGGGTAGGCAACTCCAGGCCTTGAGTGCCGGTGTCCTGCAGGTTTTAGATGTGTCCTTGATCAAACACAGCTGATTCAAATGGCTAAATGACCTCCTCAACATGTCTTGAAGTTTTCCAGGGGGCTGGTAATGAACAAATCATTTGATTCAGGTGTGTTGACACAGGGTGCGATCTAAAACCTGCAGGACACCGGCACTCGAGGCCTGGCGTTGCCTACCCCTGGTCTACATGCATGTTTCATAACATGTATCCATGTTCTGAATCTTTGCAAAGACTTGGCTATTCACTGCATTTAAAACTTTAAAATCAAAACTCTTTATTTTGAAGTTTTAGCTGCACCTTTACGTGGTAATGAAGGATTTCAGGTTTTCACTTTTGTTTATGTTTGCTTCAAAAGGCACAACTGTATCTTCCACGGCTTTATTTCATTCACACCCAGCATTCATATTTCGCTCATGTGTCTGCATTTCATTCATACTCGCCTCAGGAAATCCAGATATTGCCTTTGCTGGCAGAGGCACTTTTACCTCATCTTGAATGCAAAGTTATTCCCATCATATTCTTTTTAACAACCTCTTTCAGGCACTGTTGAAATTATTCATCTTTAAAAGTTGCTTATCACACTGGAGGCCACTGACACTTTCCCATATTTAAGCATAAACACCCTTTTAACTATTCAGTAGTATACATTGTTATTTAGTTTCTTTGTTTGTTTTTCTGCAAGAAACTCATTAGCATCATTAGGAAAATAATCAATTTATAGGGAAACATGCGTGCAGTTCAATTCTATGATAGTAAATTTGACTTTCTCTTCTTTTTTAATACTTAGAAAAGATTTTTCAGGGCAATAAATCCTCCTTACCAGATCTCCTCAGTTGCTTTCTCTAGCTCTTGTGGAGAGGCAAGACTCTCAAGCTGGATGTGGGACATAAACATCTTTCAGTGTGGAGAAACAGCAAGTCTCCTCTGAGGCTCGCTCAGATGACCAAGTTCCTCATCCTACCTCTAAGGCTGAGCCTAGACACTCTTTGGAGGAAGCTCATTTCTGCTTGTGACCATTGGTACAGTAAGGGTAACAACATGGCTTTTTAACAGAGCTTTACAACATTGCTGTAAATGTTCTAGCAATCTGTCTATCAGTCTCCCACTTCACTTTTCCATCACTCATGAACAGCACCACAATACACTTAAACTCCTTGTGGAGAAAATGATCCCAAATGCCGAGTGGGCACTGCTTCTTTCTAATAACAATGGACTAGATTCTAATTCTCATATCAGGCTGCTGCTCAGTGTGGCCAGAAGAGCTGGAACAAGACTGTCTGAGAGCCCCTTTGGTTGCAGCTAAAAAATTCAGTCCATAACAACTTTGTGTTCCCCAGGTCTTCTGTCTATAATCACTGTTTAGCAAATGGAGTCATTTCTTCATGTGTTATAAATACGGTCACGCAGCCGCTCCTAAAGAAACATAACCTTGAGTCTAATGTCCTTATTAATGATACACCCCAAATTACCTTACCACTCCAAGATTTCTGAACAGTTCCTGGTTTTGTCCTATAGAGCAGCGGTCCCCAACCCCCGGGCCTCGGACTGGTACCGGTCCGTGAGTCGTTTGGTACCAGGCCGCGAGAGTTGAGGGTCAGGTGTGAAATTCAGGGTTTCTATCAGTTTTCAGCGTTATTTTGTTATCATTTTTATCGTTAACTCGGTTTTCCTGGGTCTTTTCACGTGTGTTATGAATAAATCTTGTTTTTGGTACTAGTTTTATTTTGTTGTATTTATCCGCTACACCTTAAAGGCTGGTCCGTGAAAATATTGTCGGGCATAAACCGGTCCATGGCGCAAAAAAGGTTGGGGACCGCTGCTATAGAGCATAAAGTTGGACTGCTGGGTCTATAATAATAATAATGGATTGGATTTATATAGCGCTTTTCAAGGCACCCAAAGCGCTTTTACAATACCACTATTCATTCACTCTCACATTCATACACTGGTGGAGGCAGCTACAGTTGTAGCCACAGCTGCCCTGGGGCAGACTGACAGAAGCGAGGCTGCCATATCGCGCCATCGGCCCCTCTGGCCAACACCAGCAGGCAAGTAGGGTAAAGTGTCTTGCCCAAGGACACAACGACCAGAACAGAGAGCCCAGGGATCAAACCGGCGACCTTCCGGTTACAGATGCGATTCCCAACCCCCTGAGCCACGGTCTAGTTTTGCACCTGTTCTTCATGTCTGAAATATAGAAGCTGTCCATATAAGAAACTGTTTGTCATCCTCAGCTTACATTAAGTGATAAGAAAACTGAGTGTTTGCTGACCTTAGCTAGACCCCAAACTTCAAGAGAAGTTTAAAAAAGGTGGTTATGAGGGTTAGTACCTGTTTGTATTTCTACAGAGAATCACTGTGGTGGTCGCTTTGAACTTTCTTTGGGCTGGTTTTTAACTTTGTCACTTTATGGAGTGTAATGAATTACTTTCTCTGGCACGTAATTAAATAACATACTACATTACTTCTAAACAAAGTAATGAATAATGAATAATGAATAATGCGCTGCTCTTTTTGAGTAAGACCCCAACACTAAAGACAGTATATCATTCTTGTTATAGCTATACTGGCTGCCTGTGGAATTTAAAATTGATTTTAAAATGTTATTGCTTATTTTTAAGGCCTTCATTGATCAGTTTCACAATATATGGCCGATCTTTTAACCATGTATTTTGCTTCCAGGTCACTGATGTCATGGTCTCAAGAACTTTCCTCAGCGTGCCCTCCTGACTGAAAAACTCAGACATACCAATTCTCAATGCTTTTAATCAGATCTTAGTTGCCTCATAGTTTGGGCAAGTGCACAGTAAATGTGCTCTACCACTCCTTTTTTGGCCATTTTCACTTTTGATTTATTTTATTTATATATCTACTCTTTTTTAAAACTGCCTTTTCAGTTTTATACTCCTTTATTACTATTTTATTTATCACATTTTAACCACTTGACTTTGTCCACTGTTCCACGGCCAGGTTGAAAATCACACTGCACCCCCTAAATCTGAGGTTGGGCTAATGGATGGATACTCCTAAGCAGAGATGCTTAGGACTGCTGCTCTCACACCCAGGACCAGCATAAGTATTAGAAAATGGGTGGATGAATGGATTATTTTTTTATATACTACTATAAAAAACTAGGTCTTGTTATTTTTTTTTACTTCTAAAATGCTGTTAACTCTCTATCCAAAAATACAGTTGTGATCTCTGGACACATGGAAGTGTAAATTGTGACTGTTCAAGTGTTAATGGGTGTTTTTGTGAGGATATGTTCCACTGAGGCACAGTACACTGACCTGCAAAGCTCTGATATAAATGCATAGGGCTCTAATTCACTCTCTTATGTTGATGAGTTGTGTGCAAAAAAAAGAAGATGTGTGTGCTTCTATTAATGTTACTGTGCTGAAAGCATTTAAAACTGACCATGCAAAACAAACTGAGAGAGACACGAGCAAACCCTCTTGAAAAAAAAAAATCTCTTGAATGTTTCTGGGTTTTTTGAGTTGAAATCAAAGTACAGAACATGTCGTTGATATTGAAGTTTATCTGTTTGTTTGTTTTGTGCTGTGTGCATCAGGCTCTTTTTGGATTATAATGGATTGCATTGATAATGGATTGCATTTATATAGCGCTTTTCGGGGCCCTCAAAGCGCTTTACAATTCCACTATTCATTCACTCTCACATTCACACACTGGTGGAGGCAGCTACAGTTGTAGCCACAGCTGCCCTGGGGCAGACTGACAGAAGCGAGGCTGCCATATCGCGCCATCGGCCCCTCTGCTACAAAAATCTGTTTTTTCATTTCTAAAGTGATAGAACGTTTACCTCCTTTTCAGTGACTTAGAAGAACAATTTGACCTTGACAAAGCTGGACTGAAATAAACTTGTTACTACTGAGTAACGCAATTCAAAAGGGAGCAATAGCGTCAGGAGCAAAAACCCTTTGCACTGCATCCTTGGTGACTACTTTCAGTCAGTGCCATGTTTTTAGTGTTTTAAGTGTTAAAGTGACAAGCCCTCTGATGCCACTGTGGTCTTCAGCTTCGGCTGCTGCTCTCATCCTGGGCAACTTGACACAGAGTGGGTGGGTGTGGAGAAAGAGCTTGTCCAAGGACAGACAATCAGAGTTGTTATTTTCTCTGAAGTAGAAAAGACTTTCTTGTTTGAGTGAAACTTTCACAGTTGAGTGTTTTCAGACTAAAAGTGCTAGCTGGGGAGCTCCACTACCAGTTGGAAAACATTTACATTCAAGATCTCTTTATGTCAACGTGAGCCTTTTGTTTGTACGACAGAAAGGGCGTACCCTGTCACAGCATATCATAATGTAGTTTTGCCAGAAAGTGGGTGACAGCAGCTAAGTAATATGATCTCCATCCAACCTTAGCCTAGAATTTAATTATCAGCTCTCTTTTATAATGTCATGCTAGTCTGTGGTACATCTAATTAAGCTCGTAATTAATGTCTTTTGGGCCTGTCAGCCTGCAAATTAGCCATAAACAGTCAATGCAATGTGGGGTTCATGTGGTGAGGTGTACAGAAACACAACAAGGTTTCTCAGCAGATAGGGTGGACATGTGGACATCAGCTGAAAGGTGATGAGCTGCACTGATGCTCAAGGTTTAATATTTATTTATTGAAGCCTTGTCAAATTGAAACAAGAGATTAACATTGTGACACATAAAATGTCTTCACCCTGACGCAATGTGGTTTGACAGTGAGCAATGAGATTTCCTCAAATGGAGAGCTGGAGGAAAAATGGGGAGAAGGCAGCTATCCTGGAAGACAGAAGACCTGGGCTGTTCAGTGGTCTGGCCACAGGTGAGCAGCTAAAATTACTGATTAATGGAACAACCTGAGACCTCAGTTTGGACGACACCAGCGGGACTGCCATGGCTCAAGCTGCCGAATGTTCTCTTGTACTAAATATAGACTTCCTCAGTGTAGGAGGTTAATTGAGTCACATCTTCAGTGGATGTATAGGGTAGCTGAATCTGTACCTGGTTGTACTGTACAGTCACAGCCTGTTCAGGGACAGGAGTCAAACAAATCCAAGGGGGCTAAGGCAGAAAGGCAGGGAATAAAAGGCTGAAAACCTTCGTGTACATTATAAGAGCACTCAGAGAGCACAAGTCCCCCCGGCTATTGTAAAACTTTGTTTTATGCTGATGTCAGCATTGTTAGTATGGAAACCAGCTCTCTCCATGACCTTTCATTTGATATATTACTCGATATGGTTTCTTGACATTTTCTTTCAAGGTTAACTTTGACCTTGTGTGTTAACAATGAAGGTCAAGGACAAATGCTTAGCCATCCTAAGTATTCATGAACCCCAAGACCTAGTACACTGTCAAGGGTGAAGATGATTTAGAAAAAAATTAAGTAATTAATTTTCAAATGTGGTGTGACCTTGACCTGATTTTCACCAAAATTAAATCAGCTTATTATTATCTACCATCGCTGAAAGGTAAGGGATCTGATTGAATAAAAGTGAATTCAATTGAGTTTTTGCTTATAAAAATGACCCAAAAGTCTAATTTTAAATGAAACTCAGAATGTAAAATGTTCTGTAATATTTCATTCATAACAGTTTGAATAGAAGCAGGAGAAATAAAGAATATGTTTAAATGCTAAGCTAAAAGGGAAAAATGAATTCGAGCATGGATATTAGACCTGAGGAGGAACTACAAGGCAAGTTCAGCAAGGACATGCTTTCTTGGCTCTCGTCAGACATAGCAGGATTATCTTTGTATTTTGCTAATCCAGGCTTTTTTTAAAATTAGGAATTAAGAATAATAACTGTGGTGATCCAACCAGAAAAAGAGAAACACCTTCATGAAACGATGAAAGTGTAAAGTCTGGCTTTTAGACTCAACATATTTGCCAACCATTCATCTCATTTTGCAGTGAAGCCTTGAGACAGACTTTACTTACAGTATTGTACAGCGTGATGTTTACTATCTTCACTGCTTTATTATGTAGTGAAAAAGTTCAAATATTGGTGAATAAGTTAGCTTACTAACCTTTTCTAATGAGCACTGGATATAACTTGCTAATTATTATGTGCCATTAGTTTGTTTAGTAGTAGTGGTAGAATGTTCATTTAATCTACTTTGACTGCTGGCGTGCAAAAAGCGATTTCCTGTATTTGCTAAAAAATGATCATCGGTATTTAAAAGATTCTAAATGAGCCTTATGTGAAACATATCTCCCACGAATGACATCAAGTCATTTTGATGCAAAAAGCACTTTTATATCACAGCGTAGATGCTGCAGTTAATCTGTGACACCGGGACTTTCATACGGGCTGTTCTTTATTTATCAAGGTAAAAACTCTCATTGATGCTAAAAAAGTCTGTTTCAAGAGAGATTGTGCAGGAGAAATTGCAACAGATTCAATATCACAGTTCTATCAGGATATTTTAAGTGAGCAAAGGAGTTGATCAATGATAACATAGAACATAACGTAGGTACAATAACGCAGAGGCATTACGATTCCTGCAAAATATTTCATTTCTTTATTTCATATATACCACTTTGTAAATCCTGCTGCCTAAAACATATTTATCAATTGAAGCAAATATTAAGAATTAAAAACCCCACAGAGAAACATCAGAAACTTCTTACCAGATGACTTTTTGGCTGAAATTTTGATGCGAAAGGAGGAAATGTTACAGAAAAGGTCATTGGAAAAGCATACTTACATCAACGCTACAAATGACGAGATTTTGGCAGTGCAGAAAGCAGAAATGACAGTGGGCTACAATAACAAGACAAAAACAAGGCATAAGACAGAACATGGGGAAAGTTCAAAGAATGGGGATAATAAATATTTGATCTCCAGCTAAATTTGTAAGTTTGTTCAAAAAAATAAACGCTGTCTATTTTTTTTTTATTGTAGTTTAATTTTAACAGAATATTAAAAAAGAAAAATATGAAAAAAAACACACTTTGCATAAAAGTTTTAAATTGATTTTAATGGTATTTATTTGACTCCCAAGCAAAACATGACTTAACAATTGGTGGAGAAACATCTGTTGGCAAGCACAGCTTAACACGTATATTAATGTTCATCATCAGGTTTGCACACATCTGAGGAGGGATGTTGGCCAACTCCTTTTAATAGAAATTCACCAAATCCTTTAGGTTTTTTGAATGCTGCTTGGTAACTCAAACCTTCAGCACCCTCCACAGATTTTCTACAGGACTGAGGTCTGGAGACCGGCTAGGCCCTTCCATCAACTTAATGCTTAGTGCTTCTTCTTTAGCCTCTCCATTGTTGTCTTTGTGGTATGTTTTGGGTCACTGTCATGCTAGAAGATCCATCCCGATCCATCCATCTTCAGTATTCTGGTCGATGGAAGAAGGTTCTGGTCCAAGATTTTACGGGACATGACCGCTTCATTGCCATCTCAAGGCGGTGAAGTTGTCCTGTATCCTTAGCACGACAACATCCCAAAGTATAATCTTTCCACCTACATTCTTGACTGTGGAGATGGTTTTCTTTGGGTCATCCTCAGCATTTCTCTTCTTCCATACATGGTAGGTCAAGTTGATACCAAAAAGCTCGATTTTGGTTTCATTTTGCTTTCCTCTCTTTCCTCACTTTTCTTCTCTTTGGTCTTCTCTATCGTGACGGAGAGGTCTGATTCTGTGGACAGGTGTGCACAGACTTGAGATCAGGAGTTTCTGTAATTGATTGATTAATATTAATCTCTGTCCCTCTTGGGTACTTACAAACTAACAAATTTCTCCCACTGTGCATAGCAAATGTAACGGCGCTCCACTTGGCCATAAGCTGGATTATGAACATGCAACTAAGAGAGTGGGCTCTTTGAAAACAGCCACATGACGTAACTGTCAGGGTGCAGTGCAGACATTGGGATTCATGTCAGAGAATAAAATTAGGGGGTGGCTGTTCACCTTCCTGAGTGCCCAGAGAAAACAGGCCAATATACGGGTCTTTGTCTAAATTTAACAACGTGTGGTTGGTGAAAGGTGTTAATTTTCCCACAAAGTTTCATGAGCTCCAACACCACCGTTTCCTTCTTCTTTACCTTTGTGACCTTCCTTTTACTTTCTCTCTTGTCTGGTATTCTCGTATTTGGCAACACCAGCAAGCAAGCAAGCAAGCAATTTATTTATACTGTATAGCGCTTTCAGATCAGCCACCAGCTGAACACAAAGTGCTGTACACTTGACATGCCAAACATGATACATTGAGCATGTTAAAAAAAATGAGAAAAATAGTAATAATAATATAAGATAAGTAATGTATATGTATATATATATATATATATTAATTAATTAATATATTAATTAATAAATTAATATATTTAAATATAAACACATTTAAAACAATAAAATCAGCACATTAGATTAAAACAATAACATCAGGGTCAGACTGTGTCATAAGCCAAAGAGTAAAAATGGGTTTTAAGACGTATTTTAAAAGTGGACAGTGAAGGGGCCTCTCTAATGTGCTGGGAAAGATTGTTCCACAGATTAGGAGCAACAATAGAGAAGGCCCTATCCCCTCTGAGCTTTCTCTTGGACCTGGGTACCTCCAGGAGCAGCTTGTCAGCTGACCTGAGAGACCTGGGGGGTGAGTAAGGATGCAGAAGCTCAGCGAGGCAAGTTGGGGCAAGACCATTTAAACTTTTAAACACAAACATGAGAATTTTAAAATGAACTCTAAGATATACAGGCAGCCAATGGAGTGAAACCAGGATGGGAGTTATGTGCTTTCTTTTACGAGTTCTGGTTAAAAGTCGTGCAGCAGAATTTTGGACCAGCTGCAGACGAGAGAGAAGATGCTGACTAACTCCACAATATAGTGCATTACAGTAATCTAAACGACATGAAATAAAAGCATGGATTACCGTTTCAAGATGCGGCCTGGATAAAATAGGTCTTATCTTTGCCAAGCGCCTTAGATGACACTTGACAGTACCCCTAATTTGACTATCTAATTTAAAATCACTGTCCATCTTAAAACCCAGGTTTGTAACAACAGATTTAAAATACTCTGCCAGGGGTCCCAAATCAATAGCGAAGGGTTCACAAGGTCCACAAGGACCAAACAGAATGACCTCAGTTTTGCTGGGGTCTTGTAGTGGGGGAAAACCTGTTTTCCATTTACTTTTGGTGCCCAGCACAAGGGTTAGTTAAATCAAATTGTAATGAGTTAGCACTCCTCCTGCAGCTGTTCTGTTTGAGATCGCTTTTTCCAAAATTGTATCATTCTACCAACTCAATTGCTTTTGGAAGAACATTTTAATGAAAAAGACATTTATTTAAATGATGACAGACTGTTATATAGCTGCTAAAATTAGCTATATTTTGAGCTTTGCATTCATGCAAAATTATTCAAATTGTTCACAAATACCAAGCATATTTCATTTTGCTATTCATGTTTCTCAGCTATTTAAGATGATCAAACTTTCTGACCTCCATGTTTCCATATATGATTAAAAAAATATATTGTGAGTTTTAATTAAAAGTCCTCATATATATATATATATATATATATATATATATATATATATATATATATATATATACAACAATGTGATGACCACTACAACAATGCGATGATCTGGGGGGAAGGGGGTGACTGTCCTCCAATGTAGGAGGAAGAGAAGATGTGAAGTCTGAGAAATGACAAGGGGTGGGGTAGAGGTGGAGAAGTCAGGACTGCAACTGAGGCATGAGTGACGATGACAACGGCATTCATTTATGTTGAAGAGGGTTTGTAATGGCTCCTGCATAGTTTCGCAAATTTTTTTCACAAGGTAACAAATCGAAACCAAAGCCTACCTAACAGATACCCGTGAGCTGACAGTGTGCACATGCTTTCAAAGAGTCACAATTCTTGTTATTACTTAAAAATGTAGAGTTGTATAAAAGTCATTTTGTGTATGCAGAGTGTGCAGCCTTGCATCGTGTGGGTGTATTCTTGCATAGTAACGCTGATTGGCACGCAAAGTGATCTCACGTTACACAATGTAGTAACTTTTAGCAAGGCCAGCTGCAGGCATTTACTCATAGTGTGGGTCTAGGATCAAGTTAAACTTACATGTGTGTTCCAATACTAGTCTTATACATAAGTTGAATATACCTTTAGGTCTGAGTACAATGAGGTCTTTATCTATTGTGAAAAAAAGACATGGGCAAATAAGGATCACAAAAAATTGTGCTCTTAGTTATGCAAAAAATGAAGGAGGTTTGTTTCCTTCTTTCATTTTAGTACTTGGAAATCTGGACAATAGGGGAAAGCTGTTAAAGCTCTTAGACAAGCTCTGCAAACCCTAAATCACCGCACCATGAACTGATGTGGATCCTCGTGTGTACTTCCATGTAGACTTCCATCAACGAGAAAGTCCAGGCACCGAGAACCCAACTTTTTGGCTTTTGCTGAATGCAAATTAGAAGTTACTGCACAGTCAGCAGGCAGCACTAAATGTAATTGGTCCTATTAATTGCTCACTCAAAGGGTTCTGCTGTCTTCTTCTGGTGGTAAGAAAAAGTAATGAGTGACTATGACTGGTAACAACGAGCCAGACAGAGACAGGTAAGGAGATGAATGAATGTTGAAGTTTATATCTAATTTCTCCTTGTTTCTACATTTTGATATCCAGACTATGAGCACATTGCCTCTCTCTCACACACACATATGCGAGGTCATGTTTAGTGATCTAACACTAAACTTAAACCCTAAGAGTCTTTAGTGTAAATCATACAGCTTTTTCAGAAAGCTGATAATTGGCCCAGTGTGCCTCTGCTTTGCTGCTTTAAGACCTAAACGTAATCAATATCCACTCAGCCACGTGATTCAGATGCTATTTAATGTTTTTGTTTGCAGTAAAGAGATCAGGAATAAAAAGCATCAGTACATTGAATTGCACAGCAATTCACACTCTTGTAAAATCAATACTTACAGTTTTTCCTCCTACTTACAGTCTTCCATTCAACCCAAATAATCATGATGAAACCTTAACCGTAAATCATTAGCATGGCTCAAATTTGTGGGAATGCGTCCATGACACTAGAGGGCGCTGTTTTACTGCCTAAAAAATGTGAAGCGGATTAAACTGATGCTGCAGGTGTAAAAGTCAGAACTGAGGGCAGACCATCGTAACTGTACATGATCAGACTGTTTAAAAATGAAAATAAAACCTTTTAGTTTAACACCAGTTCGATTTAATTAAAGTTGATCTTTAAAGGTAATTTCAAAGTGGCTTTTAAAGAAATACTCTCTTTCAAAAAAATGAAAGAAATGCAAGATTTTATACGGTTTACTGTTCCTAATAAGAAAAAGTTAAAAAAACAAAACAAAACATGAGGACACCCGTATGTGAATCTCTTTTATCAGCTTAAAAATTTCCAATCTTTGCCACAGAGGGGCGCTCTTGTTCCGCTCATTTCAGAGGTCAGATGACAGTGCTGCAGAGCCAGTATCCTCTTCATCAAAGTAATTATCATCATCATCATCGTGATCACGGCGGTCAGCATCAGGAGCACTACCATTAGCAGCATCCTGCAGATTAGATTCTAAGCAAAGAAAACACAATTACCATTTACCGCTCTCCACACTGCTTTCTCTGGGAGGTGGAACACATCATGACAATGCACTGACTCCTGCATGCTTCATTACTGCCTGTAAACTTGTCTTCTCCATTTAAATATTTGTGCTTTCCTAATGAGCTGTAGACACAAAGCCGAGGTGAAAAATATGCCCCGTGGTTACCACATTGCAGTCAGAACAGGAGCATGACTGGATAAATCTGTACCACACTGCAGTACATTTTCCATCAGACAAGAGAGGAGGAGGCGAAGGAGGAGGAGTTTTTATGGAGAAATTGATCAATACTGCCATTTCCACTTAGAGCTGCAGAGTTTGAGGGGATAGGCAGACAGTGAAGGAGAAAGAAGGGGCAAAGAAAATAAGCAGAGACAGCCCAGTGAGCAGTACTCAAGGCGAAAATGTTCAAACGGGGCGACTGGAGTCACACAGATGGCTAGACACACACAGAAGGTCAATTATGAAGCTGTTGAGGAGGCAGAGACTGCTTGGAGTCTGTTGTCAAGAACTTGGCCTGAGATGTTGGTGTGAGGATGGTGTGTGTGTGTGTGTGTGTGTGTGTGTGTGTACTTGTGTCAGTGTCAGAGGGTGTGTTTCTGTTTTCTGCATGAACTTTAAATCTGTGTCTCTTTGAGATATGAAAGTGGGTGGAGGGAAGTTAGGACGAGGCTGAGACAGGTTGGTGGAAGGTGAGAAATAAAACAAGACAGAAAAAAGTGATGGGTTGACAGGCGGGGGGGTTGAGACTGAGGGGGCAACAGAGACTTATGATGCACATGACAGCAACAGACAAAAGAGGCTGTGCCAGAGATTTAAGTAATAAATCTGTTACTGTCTGGATTACAGTAAGCTGGGCAAATTGTTTATTTCGTGTGTGTGTGTTTGAGTGAGTGCGACAGTGAAGATGTGATTAATCAAACATCAAATGATGGGGAATGAAATTATTTTTTTAAAATACCCAAACGTGGCAA